>NC_088793.1:200665759-200970148 GCF_011386835.1 Chrysemys picta bellii
TATCATCTTCTCTAGGAGAGGGTCCATGGGTTGCCAGTGTTTAATAGAGCATCCCAATCCAAGCTGCAGGGAAACACAACAGAGCAAAGCTCTTGAGACCAAGGTGGGGATTCCAAGGGTACGTCCACACTGCAAGAACAAAAAAATAGCAGTGTAGACATTCCTTCTAGGGCTCGGAAACCCCCCTTCCTCCCTGGGTCTCAGAGCCCAAGTGGGAATGTCTACGCTACAATTTTGAGCCCCAGAACATGAGCTGAGAGAGCTGCAAATAGTGGACCCAGGCTCTCAGACATACTGCTGCAGGGTTCTTTGTTTTGCCATGTAGTGCACTCTGCCTCAAGAATGGAGCAAGGCAGAGCCCTAGAGCCACAAGGTCTGCACATGACCAAGTCCAACCCTTGAAAGTCGCAGGCACAGCTCTCACCTTTGTGGGGCTCACCCATGCCAGTGGACAAGCCACATCCCAAGGGCCTACATGCATGATCAGGGTCTCAAACATCCGGGTTACCTTGGAACGGAGCAGTATCTGCTGTCAGCAGCCTTCCAGGAAAAGTTCAGAGGGTGACTGCCATGACTCACTTTGTTCTAATGTTATTATTTTTTTATATTGGGGTAGCACCCCGAGACCCTAATCACAAACTGGGCCACAGTGTGACAGAACTTTACACACACCGATAAAGGCCCCGCCTCTGCCCTGGAAAAAAAAAAAAAAAAAAAGTACAGAAAAAAGAACCTAAGAGCTAATGCCACTTTCCAGCTCATTGTGAAACTCCCACTTCCTTTCCTCCACTGCCAAAACCATCCATCAGCTCTGACCTTATACCAATCCCTTGATTCTTCCAATTCATAAACTGCTGGGACTCCACAACGTTCACATCACCTGGCATGCAGACGTGGCAAGCCATACTCTCCCTGTTGCTCATTCTGCATAGTAATTCTTAATAGAATAACCCCCAGGAGCTGTAAATTGAGAGTCAGGTTATCAATGGCTATCTAGTCTCTCATGCATCTTACTCATATCATCATCTTCAGGGCGAAAGGCGTCGTTTTAGATCCTATGGAATATTACTGAATCCTTGCACTGAGATGTTCGATCTTCTCAGCTACAGAGGACCTTATTTTTGTGTGAGTGCTCTGAGAGAGGAAGGGAGAAATCTGCTGGCATCTCTGGACTCTGGTTTGGCTGTGAAGAAGGGACAGATGTGACACTAATGGAATCTTGTTCTTTTGTCAGCTTCACACCGTCCCTGGAGTACGAGCATCCAAGCTCCAAGGCAATAAACACAGCGTCTGTAAGCACCAACTTTGTACATTTTCCTCATCTCCCTTTACGACGAGGTCTCTTCTTTCCCTTGCCCCAAAACCAGCTATCCTACATTAATTAATCCAGCAAAAAAAGTTCTTTATTGTGGTTTTGCTATTCTGAGCAAAGTTGGCTACCTTAATACTTCCTGTGTCTTTAAATCAACAAGATATCAAACAAGCACCATTAAAGATAAAAATCAATCTGTACCTCAGAATTCGATTGGAATGAGGTATTTGCTCTATCTTGTGCACACAGAACAGGAAATACCACAGATGCCAGGGTAAACTGAACTACCACTGGCATAAGTGCAATTTATATTTGCACCAACTGTGCATTATCTCAAAAAAACACCACAGAGGTCATGCATGCAGAATTTTCTCATTGTTAGATCTACCCTTTCCTTCAATTCTTTTGATGAGTGGGTATGTGCACACACACCCCTCTAGATCAAATTCTAGTGTTTTAGTTATGGATCATAAAAAAAGGATGAACAGTGAAGAGATGCGTGTCTCACTGAAGCTTTAATGTTATCAGATGTGTATAACTCTGGATTTAGACAGAGGTTTTGACAAACCGGTCCAAACTGTAAGGCCAGCTGCACATACACATTTTAATTAGCACTGATTACACAGAATGAAGCCAGACTCTGCATTTGCTTCTTCCAGTACACAAGAGGAAGAGAATGGTTTCACGCAAGTCCAAAATGTGATTGAATTCATAACTCTCTCCTTTTTTGAAGGGAGCAAGTTAACCCGTGATGGTCGACCACCTGTCAGAAACATGACAGCAGTGCTGTGAAAAATGTGTCTCTTAGAAGATCTCTCAATGGTTGTAGGTGTGTAAGCAAGTTTACTGTTCCTTCTTTGGATTTCCAACCATAAGTTGTAAAGAATCACCTTGAAATATCTCACCTAATACTTACCCAGAATTTAAATTTAAAACAAAAACTTCAATAATTAATTTCACAATAAATATAAATCAGAATATTCACTGCATAAGCAGAAAGTGCTCATCCCCGAAGACAAACATTTTAAATAAAGAGACCTTTAGGATGGGTTTTGAAAACAAGCTTTACTTAGTTGTCATGAATTATTAATCAGGCAAAATCTCTTGTTGCCCTTTATATACACATTTGATTCCCCAGTTTCAAAAATCAAACTGACACTTATGTCTCTTGTACAAATACCCAACCTTTTAAAAAATGCTCTGGGCATTATAAATACATTTTTTCATGAATATGGAAACAGCAATTCTATACATAGCCATTTTAGAGAATTGCTTCAAGTCATTGTAAAACAGACAACAGTAGGAAACTGAGTGGAATGTCATTATGGCAAACCTCTTAAAAATGGAATAAAAAAAACTCTCCAGTCAACTTTGGGTCATTTTTTCCCCTCCAAACTTAAGTGCATGCTTAAGTGTTTCGCTGAATCAAAGCCTGAAAGGGACATTATATTTAAACAGGACCATGTGGTATAAAGAACAACCAAAATAAAGGCCTTTTTTGCAACTCCAAAGAATTATTTCTAAAGACTTGAGGGTGCGGGGGGGTGTTTTGAAAACTACATTTCAGCGGCCTTGATGCTACAGCCTTGTATATTCTGAACCCAGCAAAAACACCAACAGAAAATGAAACCTGAAACACTACAGTACACAAGCAATTAGAGGATTCTAATATATTCTTTTGTAACAGGGAATAGATACAAGAGAGGGTTACTTTATAACAAAGTACTACCACAATCCATCTTTGGGGACAAGAGGAACTAACTCCTTGATAATACTTGGATGACGTTTTTCCATTGCATCGCTGGGACAGCACATTAACAAGAGATCAAAGGCCTGATTTGCCACTGCATTGCCCCATTTTCACCCTGGTGTAAGGCCATGGAGTCTGTCAGCTGGAAACATGACGGCACTGAGGTCAGTGGAATGACACTGGTGTCAAACAGGAGCAATGCAGCAGGCTCTAAGCCTTCCCAACAAGTGTACAGGAACGTATGTCTCCAATACGGAGTAATAAAAACTGAGGAGTGCAGAGTAACTCAGCAGGGAGGTTTAAATAGGCAGCTTTAAACTCCAATATTGGACCAACCACACAGCAAGGAAAAAATCCTGTTGACTTGAGTGGAGCCAAGATTTCACTCCAGATTGGTCTCCAGGTGTAAATTGGAACAACTCTGTATTATGCCAGTAGTGGCCAATGTCCACAAGGGGCCACTAAGGCAGCTGAGGATTGCCAATCAAGCCTTCTTCTTCCCAGTCACATGCCCTGTGCAGCAGGGGCTGGGGAGGAGCATGTATGCTTTCCTCTACATCACAGAGGAGCTTTCTGCACTGCGGTGTTCCTTGGGCATCCTCTATGCCAGCATTAGAGTGCAAAGCTTCCTGCCCACAGTCCTATCACACCGGCGGGTACGCTGGAAATCAATACGAAAAAAAGGCATTTCTTCTCTTACCTTATTCTGATCTGTCCAGTAAAAGAAAAATCCATGTGGATCTGTTCTAAGAAGAATTGGAGTCACAACAGTTGAATCCTACAAAGAAAGGGTAAAAAAAATATGAACATTAAACTTGCAAGGCAGATACTAAAAGGCCATCCACCTTATCTTCACTGTTAACCAACAACAGTCCTAACAGCCACCAATCACAGAATGTCACTTACACAGTTTAATCCCACTTCCCAAATCTCCATTTTGATGTCATAATAGATTTCTAAGTAATTTAAATGTTTTAGTCTTCTACATTCTGTATATGTGCAAGAGAGAGCGTATGTGCCCAATAATGCTCAGTTATACATATTAAATTACAGTAGGAATCTTATTAATTCTGTTTTCCATTTAAATACTTCCTATTTTTGTCTGTTATTCACATATGCGGTATTTATAACTATATAAATTTTTCTGAAAGCAGTTAAAAATCCACTGGTAAAGTCCATATGTGGAATCATTGAAAATTTTATTTATAAAAATTATCCTGAAAGCGGATGTATATTTCTACTAGCCAGTTACTGCTCATGTAAAGCTTTGAAGCTCACCCATTTCCCACACAACAATAAATAAGGCCAAATTCTATGTATCTTTAGAAAATATGGCTCTGATTGATCCAAATTAAAATCAAATGTGCTGAAAATTAAAAAAAAAAAAAAACACCCCATAAAACACAATTTAATCATGCAAGTTGCAGTCTATGATATTACTCAAAGTTCTTTTATTCCAAAAACAGATGCACTACACATAAAAATGTTAAAAAGCAGGAGAATGTTGATCTGTCTTAAATACTTATATGGCCCCTTTTACTGTAGTATCTGAGCACCTCACAATCTTTAAACCTGTTTATCCGCACAACATCCCCCACGATGTAGGGCAGTGCTATTAACCCTGTTTTACAGATGGGGAAACAGCACAGAGAGGTTAACTGATTTGTCCAAGGTCACACAAAGTCTGTGGCAGAGTAGGGACTTGAACCCCAGTGTCCCAATTCCTAGGAGAGGGCCCTCACCACTGGAGCATCCTTCCACTCCATAGACAAGCTTTTAAAGACTGATGATCCTGTCTGGACTGGAAAGGTATTACATTTGCTGCAGCAAATACTATCTTAAGAAAAGTGATCCAACACTGACCATCTCAACAAGAGCCATTGGTCTTAAGAAGATAACTAGTGGCCTGGCCACCATGGACCACAGAATGGGAGCCAGATAGCAAACTGATTTGTTGGGTCTTCCCATAGGGTACATACACATGGTCTGCTTCCTGCAGTGTTTACACGAGAGCACCAAGTGCAGCAGTGGCAATCTGGTCATGGGAGTCAGGGTAGGCCTCATGCGGGTGCTTTCCTCAGGGGTGGACTGCACTTCAGGGTCCAAGGTTTGGACTGTCATCACCATTTTTCCAAGAACAAGGGGTGGAACAGTGGTTTCTCTGAGACAGCTGCCTGCCTGTAGCAACCATGTCACTTTATTTCCCTTGGTATCCATCCTGACAAGCACTTATTGGTCACACAAGGCCAATGCTGTACCAGTTTATAATTTGTTCTCACTGGCCTCGGTGGGTCAGGACTTGAAGACCCATCTTTCTGATTCAGTCCTCACCAGGGCCACCGCATGGGGAGAATGCAGGATGGGCACTGGCTCAGTGGCATTTAGCTTGCTTTCTGACAAGCGGGCTGCGGGAAGGCGGCCAGCACATCCCTCGGCCCGCACTGCTTCCTGCGGCCCCCATTCGCTTGGAACGGCAAACCGCGGCCAGTGAAACTGCTTGTCAAATGCATAAACAAAACACTGGAAACATATTTTCTCTAATCTCTTTCAGTTATCTTAACTTTAGCTGTCATTTGTATCAACAGTAGGTGCATGGGGGGGGAGGGGGGAAAAAAAAAAAAAAATCAGAGAAGTGTGAAGAAGTTTTCATCCCGGCATGAGGACATATACTTTATAGGACCAAACTCTACGTTTCTTGTGGATGTACAAGGAATGCAGCATCAATCCTTCATGAGGATTACCTGACAAAACTAACTCACATGTGACATTATCTGCTTTGGGGACATGATTATTTATGGAGTACTTTATGTCAGCTTTACAAAGCACATAATGCCAGATTCAAATACCCTTACTCATGTTCAGTAGCACCTTACTGCACAAAACACTTTAATTCAACAGATAACAGGTAAAGGTATGAGAGAAGCCTATGTCCTTGCCCTGAAAGTATTACAGTTCAACTCAGAGAAGCACAACACAGGTCACCCACAGTTCAGATGTAAGATCAAGGGGAAACATTGAGGGTAAGAAGCTACGGAAAGGTGGACAGTAATAAGGAAAGAAAACAAAACAAAATGTGCTGGCTAGCATTTTGTTAAATGAAAACCAGAAATTCTCTCTCTGAACCTTAAAGTCATAGACCACAAGCAGTGGAATTTCTCTGGTAAACTATACTAGGACATTAAGTGTCCTGAGACAAGTGTTTTGACAGTCAACTGAAGGGAAAGTCTGATCCATTAACAAAACCACTAGTGGTAGTGTGTGTGTGTGTGTGTGTGTGTGTGTGTGTGTGTGTGTGTGTGTGTGTGTGTGTGTGAGAGAGAGAGAGAGAGCGCAAAAGAGGTCATAACAAATTTAAAAAGTATGGACGGAGACAAGATATTTTGCTATGATTCAGCAACGCACTTCGGTACCTGCTTAACCTTAAATTTCAGTAGAAATTGTGCCTATGCTTAAATGTTTTGCGGAATAAAGATCGGCTTAAGCACACACTGGATTGTTTTCCTGAATCAGGGTCTTTCCCAGTTCCAAAGGGTCCAGTGTGGTTGCTTGTGTAAATCACACACTTTCTGGCTGTGGTGTTCTGTCCCATGTAGTGGCACCGAGACCAAAAGAAAGATAAAATGAGACTGCTCTACAGCCTTAGCTAAGAGCCAGTTGGCTTTTAACTCATGCAGTAGAGACTCATGCACTAAGTTCCAGAGGTCCCAAGTTCAGTCCCGCCCGCCAATAACCAGGGTCTGTCTGTGTTACACATGTACTAGACACAATGGAAAATAAGTGTAAAACAAACCTAATGAAGAAGAGATTGAGTGGATGTCAGTATCTGTAAAATGTTCTGAAATCTGTTCCTTTCCAAAAGAAATGATTCATATCACATAACTGCCTTTCCTCAGCCCACCTCTAGACATTTTTTGTGCCGTCTGTACGTAAACTGACAGCACAGGAAAAGAGACGCAAGTTGCTCCTCTGAAGGATGAGGCACAGAGGACATTTGGAGGGGGCGGAGGTGTTGGGAACGACAGGCATAAAGAGATTATGTCTAGGATTAATCAGTTTTGCTGGTTAATCATTTCAAATCAACTGCTTAAATCCAAAAGCTGTTTGGATGCATCTGTGCGGACGACATACGGCTGTCAAAGTACGATTTTTCAAGTCTCGGGCAGTGGGATGCCAGCTATATTCAGCAGACTTCGTAGTGCCACAAAAAGAATTGCACCAAAGCCTCCAATCCCCATAAAGGTGACAAAACGGAATCTGCACCATGCGATGCATAAAAAGGAATTATACATAGTCTCTTTAATTAAAGCTTCGGAGTAAAGTAAAAATTTTACTAGAATACAAAATCAAAAGCTGTGCTAAAGCGGCAGATTTTTTTTTTTTTAAGTTAGGAAATGCAAAAGCAAGAGTTGCTACAAGAACATTATTTCTGCTCTGTTACTAATTTATAACAATTTCTACTCTTGTTTTTCCATGTTAAATGCACTGCTCTGATAGGACAGACTATTTTATTATGTGTATTACAACAGAACATAAAAGTTCCAACCAAAATTGGTGCCCCACTCCGCTAGAGCAAGACAGACAGTACCTGCCCTGTAGAACTTTTATTTACTGTATCGGACTTTTAAAAAAATTTGTCTACAGATCTCTGTCACACTTATGTCAGCTGTGAGTGACAGCAGCAATGGCTGGGTTCAGACTGTCTCAACGTTCTTGTTTCTAAAATAAAAGCGCTCGTCCAGAGCCATACTCCTATTTCTGGTCAAGTATTGACTCACAAGTAGCTTTTTATTTGGGGGCGGGAGGGGAAAAAAGAAAAACCTCAATCGAAAAACCCATGGAAACTCCCTATATATTTACATATAAGAAAACGAGGAACCTAAATCAGCACATCAGGAGCTTGGTCAACCCCATGGGAGGGATAGCTCAGTGGTTTGAGTATTGGCCTACTAAACCCAGGGTTGTGAGTTCAATCCTTGAGGAGGACATTTAGTGACCTGGGGCAAAAGTCTGTCTGGGGATTGGTCCTGCTCTGAGCAGGGGGTTGGACTAGATGACTTCCTGAGGTCCCTTCCAATCCTGAAAAAAAGTGACTTAGAAGATAAATATTTCATATATAGTTGTTGTATTATATTTACAAATAAAATATTCTTGCACCCCACACTGCTACAAGTCATCCTGAGGAGTATCTTCAAACTCATTCATTCAGTTTACTGGCCCACTTCCCAACCTCCCCACATGGAACGGTTTTCCATCTGCACCCACAAAGACAACAACAAAACAAAGGAGACACAAAAGCACTTTAGGAGTGTACGAAATACAATTGCCTTCCATCCAGATAAACAAGACACCCTACAAAGGAAAAACACCCAAGGACAAATAAAGAGGGAGGGGACAAACTCATGTCTTCCCCCAATTGAATGCAACACACAAAAGGAAGGACGGAGAATAAAGCAACAGAAGGAAAGACGAGGCTCTCTTGACTATCCTCACACAAGTGAACAAAGAGGCTGTTCTCAGCACAGTCTCTCAGGACCAGATTTCTGAAGAGCTCAACTCCCATTTAGGCACCTGATTGTCAAAAAGGTACTCAAAGCCCAGCAGCTCCCATTGAGAACAATAGGTGTCCCTTTTGGAAAGCCAAACACGTCTTTAGGTACCTAATATGGGAGCTGGGTTCTTTTGAACATCTGGCCCGAAATAAACAGAAGAACCAATACATTGCATGCTGACACATTCATGGAGACGTTCCAAGAATACAATCAAGATGTGGGCTGGGGAAGAGAGACGAGGGTGGAGAAGAGAGAAAGGCACAGCAGCTCTGCAACGTCTAGCCAACAAGTCCAGGCCACAAAATGACCACAAATTGTTAGCAGCTTCAAATACCACCCTCTGCCTACTATTGCCAAGCAGACCTCTGGCTTCTGATGGACTTCCTCTGCAAATTCCTGAAATAAAAAACTCAACAGCAGCATGGACCCAATCTGACAGATCAGTACATACAACATTGGAGGGATTTAAAAAAAAAAAATATCCTGATTTTTAATTAAAAACAGATGTTTATTTTATTTACATGTCGCTAGTTCTTTACTCTCTTCCAATGTTATAGCCTTGAATTGCTCAAACAGACATTTTGGACTATTTTCTTTAAGTAGTTTCTGAACTGTTAGTATAAATTTCACATTTTGCATCGAGATATTTTCCACTAAGAAGTTTCACACTTAAAACACTCTTCTATTCCTGTGCTGTATTTGCAGCCACCACCACCTCCTGACATACTGCATTTACAGAAGTCAAGAAAGCTGAAATGCACCAGCCAGGCTACATGCCTCCATCAAAGTTTGAAGTTAATGGGACTTGTGCTCATAAGTCATTCAGGAGACTTGAAAATTCCCCCCTTAGAGGCATAACTTTAGGCTCCCATTTGGAAAATTTGGGTCTGTGGATATAAAAAAAGTTCACTGTAATTTTTAGTGTACTGAAAAACCTAAGTGACTTTTCATTGTTGTAAAGAGATTTTGTGCCTCAGAGGCACAATCAAAGACAGTGGGATGCCTACCCACACTGCCCCACACACTGCCCGATGCTGGGTGGATACGCTGAATGGCACAAACGACCCAACGTGAATGCATTCTGCCAAAACTTTTACTGGTGCAACTTCTGTGTTGAGACATGTCCTATGAGAAATGCTACAAAAGTGGATGGATGGCTTTAAGCACAAGAGCAGCAGACAGAAGATCAGGAGTAAAATTATGCACCTGTTTAAGAATCGGCAGGATGAGGGCTTTAATCGCCCAATATTTTGGTTTTCGCCTATAGAAGTTTTGTAAGGGCTTGTCTACATGAATGTTTAGTTCATTGCAAGCTCAGGTGTGAACCTACTCTGCACTCACCTGCTGCACTGTCTGTATGGACCCCGCTGATGCCCTCCCAGGGTCAAAAAGCACTAGATCAATGCACTTTAACGAACGGTTAATGCAGGTCTCCAGGATTCCCAAGGACAGAAGTGTGCAGCAGGCTAGTGCGGGGTAAATTCACACTCCAACTTGCCACAACCTAAACATTCATGTAGACAAGCCCCTCAGATTCCGCTAAAGCCAGGCCCACATACAGCATTTGTACGGGTATAAATTACTACAGTCATCGGTGTAGATTTTTTTTAAAACAAAAATAGTTATCCCATTATAACCTCGAATGTGGATGCAGTTAGAGCGGTATAAAGGCACCTTATACCAGTATAATTAACGCCCCTTCCCGTACAGGAATAAGTTATAGTGGTATAAGCACTTTTATACTAGTACAACGACTAGGATTGTTCTGCTTTAACTACACCAGTACAGTCTAGCTAAAAGCAGGCCAAGTTTTCTACGCGGACAAGCCCTAGGATACTGCACCAGGAAGGGCATTTAAAACTATATGTTTAAAAACATTTTTTAGTGCATTATAGATTTTCCTCTAACAAGTGTCCTGCTGCAACTTTTAAATGACTTCTAAATAAATTTAAAATAAATCCCTGATTTAAATAAATGATTTTTTTAATCAAGTTATTTAAACACCTCAGCAATCTCCACCTTAACATAACGTTAAGATTTTAAAACCACAAAAGCCAAGCGACTCAGCGTTAAGGTTGTGGCCGCCCTTTTAACTCCGCTTCGTGTGTGTGTTAAGGGTATGTTCCTCCTTCTGTTGAGGACAATGGCAAAATCGTCACAACTTCAGCTGGAGAAGGAATGGACCCTACAATACAGGCTTTCAAACCACGGGGAGGGGAAAGATGAGCTATCTTCAGCAGAGTTTTTTTTTTTTTTTAAAACATACAAATATGGAGTAACTGAGTGGCGGTAAACAAAATGGAACAAACCTGCACTACTGAAGAAATGTGTTTTTTATTTAATTGTTTTAAGAAGTGCAATATTAAGAGTAGGATTTTTAAAGATGCTCTGTATTGGCCTTTCTCTGCGCCGTTGGAGTCAGTGGGAACTTTATGGAGGACTTCAGTGGGAGCAGAGTTAGGGCAATGCTCACCCTAGCTTTCTGCAATGTCTGCATGTCAAGGAGGGGGTGTCATTCCCAGCTCAAGGAGCTATACTTGTGCGCTAGCTCCCTCAGAGCTAGCGCACGCAACAGAGAGTGTAGCCATGGCAACGTAAATGGCAGAAGGGGCTAGCTGCCCTGAGGCAGAGGTGCTGGAACGGAATAGGGGCATGGCCCCATCACCTTTAAACCGGCCGGCCATAAGGGTTAAAGGAGCAAGTGGAAGGGGCGGAGTCTTGGGGTGGGGGAAGTGGCAGTGTAGAGGCAGGACCTTGGGGAAGGGGCGGTGCAAGGGCGGAAAGAAGGGGCAGCACGGGGCCACGGTTCAGGCACCAGTGCCCCCTCCAGGATGCTTCCGTCGCTCCTGACCTGAGTCCATGCCTAGTATCTCCAGCGGGTACGTACTCAGGGCAGCTCGCACTGTTTTTAGTGCACTAGCTTTGTCCGAGCCAGCTGAGAGCTAGAACAAGGATGTCTCCTTGAGCCTGGCATCACCCACCCAGCTCAAAGTGTAGACATGTCATTTTGCTAAACAAGTGTTGGGGATGGGGATTGAAATGGGAACAACACACCCTCACCACATAGGGGCACTGTGAATATTAATTCATTGATGTAGTATCTGAGTGCTTCAACAACAGTGAGGAGTGCCACAGAAAAGCCCTTGAAGAAACTAATAATTGTGTCTTCAGCGCAGGGTTTGAACAATATGCAGTAGATAAGCCATGGAGCCATCCACTGAACAATGAGGACTGTTGCTGATTTATTCAATCTTATTACCATCCATCCTGTGCAATGAATGAGCCAGGAATCCTGTGGAAAAATAGTATGTGATTATGCAATTAAAGTCTATATCATAATGCATACACACAAGGGACCAAATTGCACTGGCAATCTTAATTCTGGCATTTCCTAGCTTTTGATTGCTTGATTTTGCAACCTTACTAATGGTCTTTTAATGTGGTTTGACTGTAGTAACAAAAAATTCATTTAAAAAAATTTTTTTCTTTTAAAGCCAAGTTTTGTATAGAAGTAGAGCAGGTCAAAACTTCCTTAACTAGAACTTTTTTCAAACAAACAAACTCTTTCTCTAAACTGCAATTTATTGCATAAAAATGTCAATGTTATCAAAACTTTTATACAAGTTTTTCATTTAAAAATAACCATCTTGTTTCAGTAAATAAAAAAAAAATTCAGTGACCATTTTGAAGTGTTTTAGCTAACAAAAAGATGAGGCTGACACATTTTGATAGTCAGTTTTTCTCCGTTTTTTCCCCCCCCCAACTCTAAAAGAAAGCATTTTTGCACAAAGAACATAATGATACATCAAATTCTACTGACAGAACTTTTATTTTACCAGATTAAAACAGATAAGGATTTCAGTCCTTTCATCCTTATTTGGCATAGCTGTTTGAAGGATAGTCCAGTGCTTAGTGCACTAGCTTGTGACTTCAGAGACCTCACGTCAAGTCCTTTCTCTGCCACAGACTTCCTCTATGACCTTAGGCAATTCACTTAGCCTGTCTGTGTCCCAGTACCGCCTCTGTAAAGAGGGTAAAATAGAACTTGCCTTTCTCACATGGATGTTGTGAGAATAAATATAAAAAGCGATTGTGAGGTGGTCAGATATTAAAGTAGTAGAGGCTGTATCTGGAATTGAAAATCATTTTCATATCCTTTTGGGATAAGAGGCTGCTCATGTTATACAAGATAACCTGGGGGCCAAATCTCTGTCCCACAAAAGTCAATGAACGCTTTCCAATGGAGTTGAATAAGATCTGAATTTATCCTGTGATGAAATATTAGCTGATTGAACATCTGAAATATGATTTTTTTTAAATTCAGTATCCGATTATCTTCTTGCGTTACAAGACAACTGTTCTACTACATTTTCCCCACTAGTTTAGATAACAGTGTATCCTTCCCTAGTTGATTTTTGTTCATTATATTTGGTCCGATCATTGCAGATTAAATATAATTTAAAAAAAAATTAAAAAAAACCTGATCATGTTGGACTCAAAAAAGCCCCAAATCCAAACCGGCTGGAAAAAAACAAAGATGTTCAGTTGAGTATATTCTTCTTTTTTGAAAGAAAGAAGAGTCTAATCTCTGAATATATCTAAGAGCAGATGAATGTTGATTCTTTTCTGAGACCTCAGAAATATACAGTAGTGACAGATTTGGACAGAATAAAAAATAAAAATGCCAAAATAAAACAAGCTATATGAGAGCCAACAATTTAAACCACATATGAAAGTTTCTTCAAGGGAGAAATACATTCTCAGGCAAGTATTCACAACTAGTTTGTTTGTTTTATTTATTTCTACTTAGCCATACTGATAATACTTGATACATGTACATATTTATTTATTTGGATGTTTATAAAGTATAATAAACACATCTAATGTTCTTGATAATCTTCTGAAAAAGACTCTAAAATAAACAAACAGGCCCATGAATTCTCCCAGATCAAATCACACAGCACTAATCACCAACCAAGTTCAAAAGCATTTTATAAAATTGGGTAAAGGTAATCTAGCACAGTGGCTCTCAACTCTTCCAGACTACTGTACCCCTTCCAGGAACCTGATCTGTCTTGCGTATACGCAAGTTAGACCTCACTTAAAAATGACTTGCTTACAAAATCAGATATAAAAATACAGAAGTGTCACATATCAGGGGGTAGCCGTGTAAGTCTGTATCCACAAAAACAACAAGGAGTCCGGTGGCACCTTAAAGACTAACCGATTTATTTGGGCATAAGCTTTCGTGGGCAAAAAAAGCTCACTTCTTCAGATGCATCAGCGAGTGAGGTTTTTTTACCCACGAAAGCTTATGCCCAAATAAATCCGTTAGTCTTTAAGGTGCCACCGGACTCCTTGTTGTTTTTGTAGAAGTGTCACAGCACATCATTACTGAAAAATTGCTTACTTTCTCATTTTTACCATATAATTATAAAATAAATCAATTGCGATATAAATATTGAACTTACATTTCAGTGTATAGTATGCAGAGCAGCATAAACAAGTCATTGTCTGTATAAAATTTTAGTTTGTACTGATTTCACTAGTGCTTTTTATGTAGCCTATTGTAAAACTAGGCACATATCTAGATGAGTTGATGTACCCCCTGGGAGACCAGGGATACGCATACCTCTGGTTGAGAATCATTGGTCTAGCAGATGGGTCCTTCTGAAGTCTACTGCAGTACTCTGGGTTCAATTTCGGACTTAGCTAAGAACTTCCTGGGTGAGCATGGGCACTTAGTTTGTCTGCACCTCTGTTCCCCACCTGTAAAATGGGAATAACGTTTCCCTACCTCCCAAGGGTATTGTGAAGATAAAATCCATTAGTTTTGAGGGGCTCAGGTGCTACTGTGATGAGCAGATAGGATATAGATATTTACCCCATTTTACAGAGGAGGGTATGGAGGTAGAGAGTGATTAAGTGACTTGCCCATGGTCATAAAACAATGACATGGCAGAGCCCAGGGCCAAGATTTAAGAGAGTGAGTCAACCTGAGACAAACTGAAGAACCTCATTTTCAGAGGTGAGTGCTCAGCCCTTCCTAAAGATAAGACCCCTTTAAGGTATCTCAATTTGGGCACTCAAAATTCACTTGCCCCCGACTTCCCACCTGGTGTCCTAGCCCCTGGATGCTGCTGCGCATGGAACAGTTCAATTCTGATAACTACATTTTTAGTTCAAACTGGGTTCCAGTTTTATGGCCAGAAAGTCGTCTAATTTAGGCAGCGTTCCCGGTAAATATAACCTCTCCATTACTTATTGGTAGACTACACTTGAAAGCGGAAGTAAATAGCGTAAGCAGCAAAGACCCGGTCAAAGCCTTTATATAAAGTACATATTATCACTCGGGAAGATAAGAAACTCTTTAAGTGAGAATTGAAAACAAATACACTTTGTAACATAGAACACTCCATTAACCTGCCTTGGCATGCCAATTACCGCCACTAGACAATACCAGTTAAACTGTGTCCTAGCTCTGGGGCTGGTGCTACCTCAGCTATGTCGGTGCTGTTCCTGCTGGGGCCACACAGCAGAAACCATTACACACAATCAGGGGTGCTAGAACAATTTGTATATAGTGGGGGTGCTGAGAGCCATTGAATCAAACTGTAAACCCTGTATATAATGGAAACCACTTCAAGCCAGGGAGCGACCCCAGCTCCCCTAGTTCCAGCAGCTATACACACAAAGCCAGGGCAGAGCTCTGCCTCCACCAACCCCATGAGAAAAAACAAACAAACAAACAAAAACACTCCTTTGTACTCCGGTTTCTTTAACTCACCCAGCTAGTAATATATCTGCCTTTATCATGCCCCTCCCCTTGCACTATCCCTAAACAGAGTGGACTTTGGAAAGCATTACACTGTCGTTTTTCAGTGAACGTAGTTCTTTTGAAGACTGCTTTAAAACTCTCCAAGGAAGAATTCTTAAAAACCTTGGGTTTGATTTACGGTTGAGTGGCCCAAGTAAATTCAGTTTGTAAACCTCCTCCTCCTGAAACGGTAACTGTCCAACACTGGGAACGAAGGACACCAGCATGTCTACAGCACTGGCAGTCAAACCAATGCTTGAATAATCCAGACTTCTTTCCCCGCTATGAAAGGCTAAGATTTTCAGTGACCTGTGATTCTGCTCCCCTTCATTTTTGGAAACCTAGCTTGAGACAGCTTAAAGGATCCCAATTTCGGAGGGCAAGGTGCTCAGCCCTTTCTAACAATTAGGCCCCCCTATAATGAGTCTCAAGGCAAAAAATCCTTCAATGGGAAAGTGGATGGCTATGGGGATATTATAGTCACCTGCAATCCTGGTGTATGAGAACTCCACTTGTCTCATAGGATAGAGGCATAGTCTCTTTTATTTAAATAAGATTTTAATTGGATTTCAACATACAGGACAGGAAATCCCCTGCAGAACACATGGAATTTCCAGACTTTACAATTGTGTAGACTGCATGGATTTAAACTTGGTCTAAATTGACAGAAGATTATCACTGCTCAGAGCACAGTCCAATGAAGTCAATTGAGATCACTTACACGCTTCACAAAGACATCGGATCAGACCCTATCTGGGGCGTGTAGGTGACCGATTTGCACTTACGAGTAGATGAGGGTCCACAGCACACATTTAGCACTACATGTGTTGCACTTCTTAGCAGTCTCAGCGAAGTTACTAAATGGACATAGAAGCAAACTGCCCTCTGTACACCTAGGAATAGCTGCTCCAGGCCAGGTTCCAAGCACCCTGGTGGGTGAGTTTAAAAGCCTGCATTACTACTGCTTCTGCCAGCAATCCAGCACCATTCAATCTCACCCCAGCATCATTCAAAGAAGTACTAAATTAATTCTTTAAAAGCTATTGCTTTAGTCTTCATCCAACGCGTTGTGTGACTGTGTTATAGCCAGTAAGTGCTACTCTGGGTAAAACCCTTTCAGCACTCCCATTTGCAGAAAGCTATTTTCAGTGGCTTATAACTCATGTGGAAAATTTTGCTCTGGGCTGAAACTTGGTACAAGTCACAAGGTTTTGCTGAGGAAGAGTCTTTGTTTTATGAGATGTGAAAAGAAGTCAATAGGGTCATTTTTCTATTAGAGAAATAAAACAGAAGGAAAATGTGCTGTATGGGAAAAACATAGGTAGGGGATAATTCTGTCTTGACAGAGGAGTGGATCAAATCTTTTCCAAATCAGATTCCTAGGGTTGTACCAAAACACACAAAAAAAGTTGTTTTCAGGTGCTTTGGGGAGGCCACAATAACAAACTAAAATTCCAGGACCAAGTTCTGTTGACTTGTGAATTCAGTGAGAATTTGTCTCTGCTTACAAATAGGACCAGTATTCATCTATGGGAGGAAGAAGGGGGTAAGAGAGAGGAATAGCTAATTATTTGTTTAGTGAGAGATTTTCAAAATCACTTAAGGGGTTTAGGAGCACACATCCTATTGATAGTCAAAGGAGCTTGTGCGCCTAAACCCTTTAAGCACCTTTGAAGATCTCCTCCTACAAAAGCGGATTATGAGAAGTATTCTCCCCTGCCTCCACCCAACAAATATTTCATAAGGAACCTTGGTGCATGAGCTTAACTTCTCTGCACATCCACTATGTTAGACAATGGATCCAAAGTAGCTATAATGGTCTATTATGTTTTCTTGTCATGGTAAGTTTAACATATTATGTATCATCATTATTATGGCCTATTGTTTCACAGAGGAGCTCCTATAGACATACACATTTTCACACTTTAGACCATAAAGCCTCAGGTCAATGATGCTCATTTAAAAACAAAAAATAATAATAATAAAAAATCTGAATACAGGCAAACAGGCTAGATGGAAAAGACTCCAAAGTCTCTGTGGATTGGCTCAGTAGCAGATACTTTAAGTTGCCACTAAACATACGTTTGCATGAAATGTCCCATACTACAGAGTGTCAAATTAGGCTCACTTCCACTAAAATGTTTTTTTTCCTGGGATAATTCCATTGCTGGAACGAGGCATTGTGGATAAAAAAATATTAAAGGGGAAAAAAAACCCTCTCATGCACACATACTAAGTAAATTGCAATTAAATAAATCAAAAGAGAGTTACAGCTCAAAACTATTTCACAATGTTATGCCCATGGCAGGTGTCTCAGTGTCAGATAATCTCAGCCCGATTCCTACATTCATATACGTTCGAGAGAACCCTCATCACCCAGAGAACCCCACTGAAAGAATGGGGCTGGGCATGGGGATCCATTCTTGCATATGAGGTTGCAGGATTGGGGGGGGGGGGGGGCATATGTGCCAGATATAACAGGGAATCTATGACGATAATCTTGATTTAGGATTTATATCCTTTGTCAGTTTTTGCTAACAAATTTCATGCTTAATATTGTGGGCGGTTTCATTTAGTCTATATAATATTAATACATAGTTATAATTAGATAAAAACACCCAGTAAGTTATTTATAGAGGAAGACTCCATTTTCCACAGAGTGCATCTCTTCACCTACAGACATTTCTGATTCACGGTTCAGTAACAGCCTTCACAAATAAAAACGAAGGACCAAATTCTCTGCAGACTTAACTCCATCCGCTCGTTTTATCTGCAGATAATCTAGCCCTATCTTTCAAGGTAACAATATCAGCAAGATATTGCAAAGAATTCTGTTCTTGCCACAGTTACACATCCGAGGGTCAGGAAAAAGAGGCAAAACACATAATCCATGTTGGAGAACTCCTCAGATTCTTCACCTGGAGAGTGTAAATCACTGTTAACTTGCCCTCAGTGGATATGTGGTTTGTGAATTTGCTGGCAAGATTACGTACCAAAAAAACCCAAAAACAAAAAACCACAACAGTAAGGCTGAGACTGTGCTGTGATCTACAATATGGCAAATCTACCTCAGGCACTATGTGACCCTGGTGTTAGCTCACTGTTTATTACTGTAAATTATTGGCACAGCCATGAAACTCAGCGTCTAGGAATCCCTTAATAAGTAAATCCCCATTGCTTCAAGACTTCCCTCCTAATTTTTTGGTGTTGCATCCCTCACTGCAAGCATTTGTCACACATTTCTGAAGGTCAGGATCACACCTTTGGTCTCTTGACAGGTTGAGAGCAATGGTAACGTGATACTGCGTAACAGAACTGGAACGGTGAACTGCACTCTCTCTCGGCAGTCCCACTAGCTGTTACTGTGCATGTCTCTAGAGAAGTAAACTTTACAGCAAGAATTTTTTTTTTTTTGAGAGAGAGAGAGAGAGAGAGAGAGCGCGAGCGCTGAGCTAGTATAAAGGGAGATCTCAAAAATTAGTTCTTCTCAATGACTCTTGCCTTTCAAGCTGTGCAGCACGTCGGTCTTCTCCTTTATGTCCAATCCATATACTTTCATCACAATGCTGCCTCTGTGCATACTTCAGCACCGACCCTGGTGGGGTATCCATTTCTCTAGCTGTGTGTGTGGAGGGCAGGGACTGTTGAGGTTTTAACCACAGGAGCAAGCACTGAGGGATAGGCAGTGAACCTGTCCCCTCTGTTTCCTTCCACCTGGTGATACAGCCTCCCCACCCATAACTGGTGGCCCAATGGGGGTGGGGAGAGGAGAATGCTATCTACCCGGTCTCTGAAGAAGTCCTTGGCATAGCCAATAGGGAGAGAAAGAAGTCCCAACTGCTAAATGGCTACCGTGCAGGGGGCAGCACAGAGCTACCCCTCTCCCACACAATGTAGCAATGCTAAGATGGAGACAGAAGAAGTATCGGATGTTTCAGGGGAGGAAGGGACCCTGCCAGGGTGTGTGATTTTGTATTGAAGGGATGTGCATGCATTTTGTGTTGCAGAAACAAGAATGCGCGAGAAGGGGGGCTTGTGGGGAGACTTGAATGCATCTAGATTTTGGGAGGAGTCGAGGATTGTGGAGAGACGTTTGCCGAGGAAGGCAGGGGAGTGGGTACCTGTGATGTTCTTCATGTAGGGGATGCAAGAATGTGTATGCACAGGTCGTGTGATAGAGGGTGCAGAGGCAAGTCAGGAGAGATAGTAGCTTTTATTGGGCCAACTTCAATTAGTGAAAGAGACAAGCTTTTAGCCTACTTCAGGTCACAAGGTGGAAGGGGAAGAGTCCATAAAGAGAGTGGGAATGAAGAAGACAGGAGAAAGCAGCGAGGGGCTGAGAAAGTGGTCATTATGGAAAGAGAACACAGGAAAAGAAAGAGGAAGGGAATAGAAGCAAAGAGAATACACTTTATATTACCATATATAACAACATAGGGTAATACAGGGTGAATTAGATGGAATACAACATAACCAAGAGACACAGGAGAGGGGAAAGATAACAGTGAATGAAGTGAAATGGAAAGAACAGATAGATGCAAGGGAGACAAAGTTCAGAAAAGTTTTAGTAGACGAGACAGTTTAGATGTCAAAGGGTTACAATAAATAATATATATGAAGGTGCACACACTAGCATATATGTTATGCTAATATTAATAGGAACAACAATTCACTGCCAGCATGGAAATAAAGCCGAACCGTCAACCTGCTCCCTCTCCATTTTAAACTGTCCTCATTTCCTCCCAGAATCATCCTCCAACTTTTTAATATGTGCTTGCACCTGTGTCGATTCCTGGACCACACATTCGCTCTGCCCTCTGGAAACAAATCCAGTCACTCCGAGGCAACACCACACACGGGGGTTAGCACTAAACCCAATGCATCCAAGTGTGGATTCCCCTTTTTTGGAGGAATAATCCTCTTCCCCCTCTCTCCTCCAAAAAAAAAAAATTATATATATATATATATATATATATATATATATATATATATATATATATATATATATATATATGAAATTCAACACGCTGCAAGGACGCGGGCCCCGCTCTCAGCTCTGCCCCAGAGGGTTAGCACACAACAGGTTTAAAACAAGGTGAAGCTGCTCCTGTCTCCCCCATCCCCATCCCAGGGCGGTACATGGCAGCTCGCTCCATGTGCGGGTCGGAGCCATGGAGCGATCCGTTCTGCACGTTGCCTTTCCCCCGCCGCCCGAGGGCAGCCCGGGGGGGGACGCGCGTGGGAGCACGGGGGGGGGGAGGGACGCGCGTGGGAAGCGGGGACAGGGGTGGGGGAAGCTCCGACTTACATCGTCCCACTTGACAAATTTGGTGCCTTTCTTCAGGAGGTCGGAGACGCAGACGGGTTTGAGCTGCAGCGCGTGGACGCCTGGCTGTGCCCCGGCCATGGGCAGCGCATGGAGGCTGCCCGCAGGAGGGCAGCCCCGGGGGGAAGGAAGGAAGGACGGGCAAGGAGCCTGGGCTGCAGCAGCGGCGCGGAGAAGCCGGGCGAGGGAGTCACCGGCGCGCAGGGGCGGCGAGCAGGCAGCTGGCGCGGCCGCCGGCGGACAGAGCCATGCAGCGGCGGCACATCCTATATACACGCGCGCCCGCCGCGAGCGCGCTGCCCGCCCGCCGCCGCCGCCGCCGCCTCCTTCCCCAGCTGACTCGGCCCCCAACTTTCCTCCGCGCTCGGCTAGGTCACCGGCCTGCCCGCGGGGCGGCAGCGCCACCTACCGGCGCGAGCAGGCCGCTGCAGCGGGAGGAGAATGGGGGCGGGGCTAGCTTTGCAACCCCCAGGCGAGGTTAGGGGCAGGCCAGCTCTGGGGGTCGGGGGGTAGCACAGCTGTGCTGTTCCCCTCCTTCCCCGCAACCCCCGCGCTTCCAGTCGTCCACAGTATTTCATGGCCCTTTCCCAGCAGGCAGCTGGGGGCAGGGCCCACCTGCAGAACAGGTGAGAGTCTGCTAAGCATGAAGGAGGAAATCCTGGCCCCACGTGGCAAAACGCCCCTTGGCCTTCAAGCAGAGGCCATATTCCACCCAGGAGTCTTATAGCTAGGGTGACACCCGTCCCTCCTGCCCAGGGACCGGTGATGAGCATCCCCTGGAGTGCAGGGCATACAGGAGACAGCCCACATGGCAGCCACAATTAGGGTGACCAGATGTCCCGATTATAGGGACAGTCCTGATATTCGGGGCTTTGTCTTATATAGGTGCCTATTGCCCCCCACCCTCTGTCCCGATTTTTCACACTTGCTGTCTGGTCACCCTGGCCGCAATGATGGGAAAGATTCAAATGTCGGGGTTGGTTATTTGTTTTTTAAAGCCCAAACTTCACTGCCCCGGGTGGGGGGGCCAGAGCCAAAGCCCAAGGTCTTCAGCCCCGGGTGTTGGGGCTTAGGCTTGGGCTTCAGCCCCGGGCCCCAGCAAGTCTAACGCCAGCCCCGGCGAACCCCTTAAAACTGGGTCGTGACCCACTTGGGGTCCCAACCCACAGTTTGAGAACTGCTGCTTTATATCATCAGTAAAACATACGGGGGGAAATTATCTCCCTAACTTTCTTACATCTGTCCTTTATTTCCTTGAAACGTAGCTCACCCTACCTATATAGAACACCATGCTTAGACACGGGTTCTATGTCCCGCTCTGCCATTGGCCGGCTGCGTGACTTTGGGCAAGTCATTGCACAGTCTTCTGCCTCAGTTTCCCCATTGTGCAATGGGGATAATGATACTGACTTGCTGTGTCGAGCACTTTGAGCCCTATGGCTGAGAAGTGCTGTATCAGAGCTAGGGATTATTATTAAAGTAATCATTAAGCATTTCTCTTATTCCCTAACTTACTGTAACAGATGGTGTGAGAACTCTGGGTTTGCAAGACCCAGGGGCAAAAGTTGTATCACACTTGCTATTCAGTTACAGTGTGATAGAGAGGGTTGTTAGTGGTTACAGATACCTCTTCAGAGAGAATAAAGGGCAGAGAAAGTTGAGGGTAAGTCTGGAAAATGTTATTGGAGTGCTGTTCAGACAAAGGGGAAAAATTCATTAGTCTGGAAATTGACAAATGAAGTGATGAAAGGGTAAAGACAACCCCTAAAATCATCAACTCCCTTTGGTCTCTAGTTATAATCTCATAGCACCGGTCTCTGGTGAGCCACAAAAGTGTATAAGAAAGGGGGTTTCGAAGTTTTATGCTCTCTTCCTACTGAGAGGTTTTCTTGGAATAAAGACCATTTTAGGTATCCTTTTCTCGATTCATTTAAACACAGAATGTGCACTAACATTCGAGTGACATTCTAAAACAAAGGTTTTTAAGAAAAAGGTTTTGAAGAACAAAATCAAACATGCTCTAGTACTGACTTTCTGCCTCTTGAAGAGTCACTGCAGAGATAAAGTGTCAGATGATGCAGCACATAAGAGTTCGGATTTCCCTGTAGAGGTTTCTGGCTGACCCTTAAGATTTAAAGGCAGCTGGTCAAACTTGTTCTAACTTGGCCAATGCAAATTATGCAGAGGGAACAGCCTTTGAGGAAAATAAGTTTGGGGGTTGAGGATTGTTATTACAAATAATTCATTGAGTGTAGGTATATGTTTTAGAGACGTTTTAAAAATAAAAACAATTTACTCATTTGTCTGTTTTTGTTAGTTCCTGGGTTATTAAAACGTATTGGGCTTTCTCCAACTTTATTGACTTCAATGGGATACTTTCCATTGACTTCAATGGGAGTTGAATCTGGCCCTTTGTGATAGTCTATGCTGACAATAATCAGTGTTCCACTACCAATGAACCCGTTTGATCTATTTTTTATTCTTATCAAGCTTGCATGCAAGAACGAATGTCACATTAGTCAGGATGAAAGTCTGCTCACTCACTGCAGTGCTTTAATTTCTGTTGATTTGCCATGATTTAGGAGAGACGATGCCAAATTCGGTTTTCAAATGCACCAGCGTAAAGCCAGAACAGCTCCATTTTATGCTGGGGTAGCTGAGAACAGAATCTGGGTGACAGTTGTCAGGATTGCCTTTTCACCCAAGCATATAGTGCATGATTTATGAAGAGTTTGGGTTGGAAAAAACAGGTAGGTGAGAGTAGGGGCAGTAGAATGATCATCCTTGATGACTTAATCTCTCACATTCCCAGCAAACTACTGAATTCACCTGTAGGGAAGACACCCATGAAGGAGTTTCATTGTGTGTGGATCTCCGTTCAGGGTAATGAATACCCATCTTGGTTATTCCATCTGCTTATTGGCTATACATGTGAGACTTCTGTGTCCCTTTTTCTCAACAAGAGAGAAATAACCTAGTCACCTGAGCTAGTCTTTACTAAATCCAGCATCAGGACAGACACTTCTGATTCACTGTGCTAAAAAGCACCTGTTTCTCCACTATTCCATCCTCACGCTCCATTTTGGGAATGCTTTAATCTTAAAGTCTAAGAGGCGCACATACAGCATATACCTGGCTACTCACCCGCACGTATTTCAACCACAAACTTCTTCAGTTAAGTCACTTATATATGAGATGTACCTGATAATAGAATTTGGCCTCAGAGAAATAGGCCTTTTATAGCACATATAATAAAGGTAATGAATTTTGCACCCAAATAAGAGGAACAAAGGAAAATATAGCATGTTATTTCAATAACTAATTCTTAAAAGAGATGAGTGAGGAGATGGCATCAAATAAGTATATGAACATTAGTAACGTTAGCATGTGTCTTGCTTCTTTGATACTGTGGACCCAGGATGAGATCCTGGATCCATTGAAGTCAATGGGAGTTTTGCCATTGACTTCAGTGGGACCAGGATTTCACCCCCAATCATCAGGTTGTGTCGCTCCATTGACATTTACACCAACTGAGGAACTGGCCCTAAATAGACAATGCACGTTGCAAATAAAATAAAAATGCACAATTAAAGTCAAGCTTTTATAGCCACAAAGTTAAGGTTCTTGGAGAAGGCTGGAGTCAGCAGGAAGGAGGGGTGAGGTGGTCTTATCTCTAGCTGGTTGGAGCAGTTCAGGGAAAATAAGAACCCAGAGTCTCAGGGCATGTCTACACGATAAACTTAAGCTGACCTATGTTACTTGGATGTAGAGCCACTGCAGTATTTATGTCCACACCACTCTTCTTCGGTTGGTAGTGCGTGTCCTCACCAGGAACGCTTCCACCAACTTAAGAGGGGCAGTGTTTGGGGCTGTGAGCCAGGGCTCTCAGCTCCATGCGCAGCTCCCCACCAGTAGCCCGGCTCCCCTGCGCCCCCTACCCCGGGGCTCTCTGCTCCCTGCTCCCCACTGGGAGCACGGCAGCCAACCAGACTCCAGGCATGGAGCTTCCCACCGGATGCAGCCATGCCCCCAGTGGGGAGCGGGGAACCGAGAGTTGGGAGGGCAGTTGGGCTCTTGGCGGGGAGATCTGCACTGGGTGTGTAGTCTCCTGTCCCGTTCCCAGCAGGGAGCAGGGAGCTGAGAAGCCCGGTGCGGCTGCCTCATTCCCGGCAGCAGGCAGGGAGCTGAGAAGCCCAGGGTGCAGCAGGGCTCCCTGCAAGGAGCAGCCTGAGCCAGGAACCTAGGTGCCAGCCTGGCTTGGAGCAGAGACCAGGCAGCATTCTGGCTGGGGAGCCGGCTTTCTTGTCAATTCACTGGCGCCATGAAATTGACAAGAATGACAGCCAACAGATGTAAGTAACACATTATCTACAGGGACACGGCCTCACCCTAACTATACTGACATAACCCTATGCCTCTTGTGGAGGTGGAGTTATTATGTCAGTGTAGTATGGAGCTTTCATCAGCTGGAGCAAGGCTGCAGTGTGTACACTGCCATGATCTAGTAACAGAAACCGTCATCTAAAATGCTATGTCCCAAGTTGCATTTGCACCATGACTGAATTGATTGCTTCAGGAGCTCGCTTTTGAACGTCTCAATGTTTGTGCATTCAAAATCTCACCCTTACTGGTGTATTAACATAGATAGTGTACAGACATATTAAATGCATACTGTAGTTTTATACTGTGTGCGCATGTGTACATATATTTAATTTACAGAGAGAATTCAATGTACAGTGTGTGTTAGATTCACATATGCTTATGTATGTAGACAAATACAGATAGGGGAGTCAAATGATTTAAATAACAGATGGCATTGTTCTAAGTAAGATTAAATAAAGCTATAAGAAATATATTGAATGACTCTGCCATAAAGTGATAAGGAAAGTATGTGAAAAATAGAGTTCCTTTATCCTGATTTCAGAAAAAATAAATGCAAAATATCACCCAGAAATGTTATCCTGAGTGTATCAGAATTTTAAATGATTTATTCTGGTTAAACTCTCTGTAAAGAACCAAGTTATGGCCTTAGTCTTACACACACACACACACACACACACACACACACACACCAATGGGTCTATTCACATGCTTGACTCTAAGCATGCACATAAGTGTTTGCAGATCAAAGGTGAAAGACAAATTCAGTTAAAGAAATAAAAATAAAAAAAATGCATCATCTTAATTACATTGTGAATCGGGGCAAAGTATGTTTTCCTTACTAATACTAATTCCTTACTAAGACTCACTGGCTTCAGTAGGACAACTTGCAAGATTTGGCCCTAAGTCTCCTAATAAAAACAAAGTAATGCCAAGAAAATAGTCTAGTAATTTCATGAGTAGGATCCACATCTTACCAATGTTTATTGCAACGTGTAGTGAAACCCTCTCACAGATGACTGTCTTGTGAAAAATAATCCTAGTAAAGGTAAAAATCCCCAAGAGATCTTTTTTCAGTCAATCCCTCTGACTAAAATAATTCACACCTGTTAAATGAATAATCTTATGCGCCCAAGAACAGTGCATGGTGGAATATATTTATGTTTAATTTGATCAACTCACTAGATGTCATATGTAAATAAGATCTGATGGCTGAGGTCTGATATAGGCTTTATCTTTGTAGGAGTGAGCAGACAGAGTGGCTGTGCCATTTAAGTTATCAGGTGACTCAAGAGTGAATATAAAATTCTGGCACACAAAACAACACCATAGCAACAAAGACAGCCTGACAACAGCTGCAGCTGCACAAAGGAAAAATTAGAAGGAGGGGAGGAAAGGGAAAAATAAAAGAGCAATCTGCCACAAACATCTATTCCCTGCCAATAGAATTTAAAAAAAGAAAAACATGTTTTCTTCATAACCTGTCATAAAACATCTTTAAAAATCCTGGGAGAATATAGACTATTAGAAAGCTTAATGCATACTGGCTGAGATTATCTGTGACTTCATCAGCACCTTCATGTATATGAAGTGACCCAATCACTCACTTCTGCACTGAGCCCACCATTTATTCTGGATTGGCTAGCCTGATACACAGCTGGCACATGTGTATTTCCACACCGCAGAAAGCTGCTAATTTCTTCTGAGCAGGATGCAGGATTAGGTAGATCTATTCCCCCAGTGATCTTTAGAGCAAACATTGCCTATCGGAGCTCTACAGCCAATGTCTTTGGAGCTCCGTGGTTCTATATATCCTGGAGATTAATTCATTCCACTGGGAAATCGTATAGCGCTATCCTTTTCTGTGTCGCCTATATGGGATCAGCAGCTGAACTGGAACAGCTAGATAATTGCATTTACTCAGACAAAATAAAGCACCTTAAGACACTATTAAGCACAAAAAGCTCCATTAATGCAATGTTACGACTGCCCAGGTAAAAACAGAACAAGTCGAAAGAGTCGAAAGAGTCAAAAGGTTGGGTGGGGGAGGAATAGCTCAGTGGTTTGAGCATTGGCCTACTAAACCCAGGGTTGTAAATTCAATCCTTGAGGGGGCCATTTGGGGCAAAAAATCTGTCAGGGACAGTACTTGGTCCTGCTGTGAAGGCAGGGGATTGGACTTCTTGACCTTTCAAGGTCCCTTCCAGTTCTATGAGATAGGTATATCTCCATATTAAGGGTTCCCAGCGATGTCACTTTCCCCCTTGTTGCTGTATGTAATACATTCTATTCTTGCTTCTCTGATAAACATGTTTTAATATATTTTTTGTTTATCGTTAACTACGCACCATAAGAACTGTACAGAATGTACAATAATGGCTAAAGATCCTGGTACAGACCAGATCCTCAGCTGGTGAAAACAGGTACACAACTCCCTTGACTTTAATATTGCTGTGCCAATTTACACCAGATGAGTTTCTAGACCTTTAGCATTTGCTTTCCTAGCTTTTTTTCCAAATCATTAACTCTCACTCTATTCCTGTGTGGCAATGCTTTGTGCAGGTGCTGGCAAAGTCATTAATGAGAGCGCAGCTCCAGCGAGAAACAAGGAATTCTGCAGAAGCACTTTAATTTTCTGACATTAGAGCAGAATTTTCATCACCAGCACTTGCCAAGGGAAATCCCAGGTTGAGATTTGTTGCTCTTTTGAAACTGCCTCTGCCACTGTCTTTTTATTCATTCCAATCTCCTTATCTAGCCACTGGTTACTGAGGAACTCTGAGGAATCCAGCTAATGCCCCAGCTGCTTCGAACCTCTTTCTCTTAGAAATTAGAGACAGGTCTTCTCATCCACTCTCCAACTTTCTGTGGGGGTTCCACAGGGCTCCGTGCTTGGTCCTGTTTTCTTCTCCCTCTACACTTTATCTCTGGGCAATCTCATCGGCAGACACAAATCCAACTACCATCTCTGTATGCTGAGGCCTTGGAGGTCTACCTCTATGCTCCAGACTGGTCTCCTTCTGTCCAAACTAAAATCTCAGCCTGTCTCGGATATCTCCTTGTGGATGTCTAGCTGTTAGCTCAAGCTCAACAGAGCTGTTAGTGTTCCCTCCCCAAGTCGACCCTGCTACTCCTTTCTTGATCATTGTGGACAACACTACATTTCTGCATGTCACTCAGGCCCATAAGGTGTCATCTTCACCTTGACCTCTCTCTAGGCCTTCATGTCCAGACTACGTCTAAGTATTGCTGATTCTTTCTGCATAACATCTCTAAGATAATTTAAACTCTCGTCCAAGCCCTCATCATCTCAAATTTCATCTTCTGCAACATCCATCTCTCTGGCCTTGACACATGTAATCTTGCTGCTGCAAAGATCATTTTCCCAGCTCATCACTTTGACCATAATACCCTTCTCTTTGAATCCTCCACTGGCTCCCCCTTCTCTATCCCATCAAATACAAGCTTTTGGTCCTTACTTTCATAGCCCTTCACAGTCAATTCCCACTCCACCTAACATCCCTCATTTGCTATCAATGCTTGCCTCTGATCGGCCCATGATACCAATTTCCACTCCCCATGGGCAGCGCGTGACTCCTCCATTTGAGGAGGTTGGGCGCGCCCAGACCATGGCCCCGCCTCAAGGCCTGGCCCTACTCGAGCTCCTCCCTCCAAAGCCCCACCCACACTCCACCCCCAGCCCCACTCGGCCCCCTCCCCTGAGACCCCCTACCTGTCCACCAAACACGCCTCTTCACTCCCTCCCTCAAGGACCCGCCAGAGCTCACACATCCTCACCCCCTCCCCCAAGGTCCCCCCTGCTTGCCGCACACACCTCTTTGCCCCTCCTCTGAGGCCCCCCCCAGCCTGTCAGCCGCTCACCCCTTGCTTGCACATGCCTCTTCACCCCCTCCCCCAGGTCCCTATGTGGGCTGTCAAAGTTAGATTCGGGACTCACAGTTTGTCAGACCACTCTGTTTTATTAGCACAGTGCTCTGCTAATAACACCCAGATAATGTGAGCACCCTCCAAGACCCACACTACCTTATTTTATACAGATAAAAAGGGCGCGAACTTAACAAGAGGACAAAGAAAGCAGAACTGACAAGTTTACCCGAGGCTAGACATACATATTCAATTTTCTTACTAACTTTTACAGATCTCCGGCTGATGTTCCACCATTAGCTTAAGAGGACTCATTGCTTAAGCCTTAATGTTCCTTTTCCTGACACCTGTATTTCAGCATTCCTTATTTCTGCTTAAAGGTACATACAGCATTTCTTTAATCCATTCTATTTTTACAATATAATTCATTCTACTTTCACAGGGCGGAGCAGGGATGGGAAGAGGTGGAGCGAGGGTGAGGCCTTGGAGGGAAGAGGATGAGCACGAGTGGGGTCTCAGGGCGAAGAGGCCACGGCCTGGGCACCCTTTTGGCGGCAACGCACTCCAAAGGCCGCAAGCTGGCTGTTTGGGGAGGTGTAGACTCCCCTGGCTGCTTATACCCGCCACTCATGCCACTCCCACTTGTTAAGTTTTTGAAGAAAATCCTTTGTACTTTCTCCATCATGCTTGGGAGGAACAAACTTCCCATAAATACCTGTAAAGCTACATCATTAGCCACCTTCAAATCCCTCCTCAAAACTGTTTTGCCATGATGCCTATGTAACGTCAACAGGCCCCGGTTGTCGGCAGGCGGAATCAAACCAGGGACCTCTAGAGCTTAGTGCACGAGCTAAACATCAACTGGCTGTTAGCTAAGGCTGTAGAGTAGACTCATTTTATCGCTCTCTCTAAGTGGTCTCAGTGTCACTAGATGGGACAGAACACCACACCCAGGAGGTGTGTGGGTTACACCCTACAAAAACTTGACAATGGCTCATCTGCTGGTGTGCCAAGACCACTGCCTATCATTCAGGCCAATATTGTCTTGTTTCCTTGTAGTTTCCCATCTGTCTGTATCCATCTGTTGTCTCTTGCCTTGTACTTATGTTGTAAGCCATTTGGGGGCAGAGACCATCTTTTTGTTCTGTGTTTGTACAGCACCTAGCACAATGGGATCCTGGTCTATGACAGGGGCTTTTAGGCACTATGGTAATACAGATAATAAAAATAATAAATAAAAGGGCAATAACTGGTAAGACTGTCGGTGTCAAGAGAGTTGGTCTCTTAAGAACAGACCTAATAATAATTTATTTAGAGGTGTCTGTAACCCTGCCCCCCACTCCAAGATCTACTGATAATCTCCACCAATAATGGACCTAGTGTGTCCCAGCATGCTTTCACCAGCTTGCAGAGGAGTGGCCCACAGCCCAGAGATCCCTGAGCACCATAATTCATCAAGGACTAATGGCCAAAACTCAGCCAGAGATGACTTCACCCCTACCCCTTCGTCACATGGTTCTGCCTCCACTGAAGGGACTGGCCCAGTCTGAATCTAGGCGATCATATTTGTCACATAGATAGGAAACATCACAGCAAGTAATTCCAACTTCCTTGCTTTATGATTCATCTGTTGCAGGTTGTCTGTGTGCCAATGACCTGCAAGAACAATACAAAACGGAGGTTGGGGGCATTTGAAAGACACTGTATCAACTGTATTTAGCTAAAGAAAGTGATAATTTCTAATCTGACTATTAGGTTTAATCAGTTGCATTGTATTCTCCTCAGAGCAGTTTCCGGAACAAAACCAGTTCCACTTATCTGGGACTGAGGATCAATACAGTAGGTCCTGATGAGAGCAATGAGATGGGGGGAGGGATAGCTCAGTGGTTTGAGCATTGGCCTGCTAAACCCAGGGTTGTGAGTTCAATCCTTGAGGGGGCCACTTGGGAATCTGGGGTAAAATCAGTACTTGGTCCTGCTAGTGAAGGCAGGGGGCTGGACTCAATGACCTTTCAAGGTCCCTTCCAGTTCTAGGAGATGGGATATCTCCATTAATTATTATTATGTTAACTTTGAATGAAAGGAGGTAATGGTCAGACCATGACAAGGTTATCAGTCCGTTGGCATTGTATTTTAATAACAAAGAGCAGCTTTTCCTCTTTTGTTCCATGGGGTGCTGATTAAGAGCTGAACAGGGAGGCTGGCCTGCATAGCCTCAGGAGATGTATAAGGTCAGAACAATTGAGAAGGCTGTGCATCTGGTGTGGAGAGGGGATTGGTTAGGGGCATCTCAGCACCCTGGCTGATGCTTCTTTGGTGGAGCGGTCAGCTAGATGACTGTTTTCTGAGACCTTACCCCACTGGTGGGAGAGGCCATCAGGAAGGCAGTATGCATGCTCAGTGGGTGCCTTGGTATTATTCCTACAAGCCTGACTGCTATGTATGTGTCCGCCAGGTCCGGGACTCTACCAGTGGGAAGGAGAATGGGGAGCAGCATAATCCGCACGTAGCCACTTCAGAGGCGGTTCCTTCCTTCTCAGTATGTGTGGTAATTCCATGGCTGCAGAGGCCAAGTGGACCAAACAGCTCCTGCAAGCTTTGTCCTGTGGAAGCGCATGAGTTCAGTCTCGAGCACCAAGTTTTGTGCAGTTTTACAAGCACCCACACATCACAGCACACAAGGCAGGGTGGCCTAGTGGTTAGGGTATTAGATTGGGACTCTGGAGGTTCTATTCCCAGTTTTGCCACTGACCTGTCATGTGAATGTGTTCAAATGGCTTCATCTCTCTGTGCCTCTCTTCCCCCAGTCCCACGTCCTTTGGACTGGCTTGTCTATTTAGATTATAAGATCTTCAGAGCAGGGACTGTCTTTGTTTATACAGTGCCTGGCACAATGGGGTCCCAATCTTGCTTTGGGTAATGCTACCATAATACAAATAAGTAATAAGGAATTGTTGGCTTAAATAGCCAGAAACAGAAGAGAACATTTAAGATATTGAAAGATGTACATCATCTCAATTTAATTTCACAAAAATAGTTTGGGGTTTCTTTTAGATCATTCCATACTACAGGCAAATTTGAGTTGTTGTTTTCCAAACTTTTTGACAGTTCCCAGATGTTTGTGTGTTTTGATATCTCTCTCAAGCGAATACAAATAGATTATGATTATGCCTTATCATGGAGCTAAACATCTGATTTTAAAATTTAAAGTCTTGTTTATAATCCCCTAATGTTGCTTCTCTTCTCCCTTTTCAGAAGTATTTACTTCCACTTACCCAAAGCATTTTGAAATCAGCGCAGGCTTCCCATGTCCATTCTGGCTATCTTACAAAACACAGTTGTAAAGACTGGAATTCCATGACCAAAAAAATTAGTCACAAAACAACAGAACACCATTTATGTAGTTGAAACAGAAGAGATATTCCAAGATTTGATTAATTGTGTTTCTAATGACGTAAACCCTGAACCACAATATCTTACAGTGATCCTTCTCGTTTTTTAACTCATTCTCCTACAAGCCAGTGACATGTTTCAAAGAGCTTTCTTTACATTTTAAAATCAGTTCTTAACATTCTTTAGCATCTATAGAGTAGCAATGTTGTGTCTGACCACTTATACCTAAGTATATGGAATAGACAACCAATTAATCTCTTTCCCCCCTTGCTAAATACAACATATGCACAATTGCTAAACTGAGACCAACTAGTATTTTCCCCCTTGTTCCAAAGACTGAAGCTTAGCTAAGTAACCTAAGGGCTATTCTGTTTTATCCAAATTCTTAAGCTGATGAACCACTAAGAGCTGTGACAAGGTTTGGGGAGTTAGAAATCATTCTGTTGGACACATAGAGGCATCTATTAATCAGGGACTAGCCGTAATGGACTCTGTGACCTAGAAGTGAGCTAAGAACTCTGAAGCCAGAGATCTGGGTCTGAAGAATGTGCCCTGGACCCGGAAGATTCGGAGCCCTGCTGAGGTGAAGCACTGAATTCTCAGGGATGTAATCTGCTCTGTGGGGACACTTGCTGGGCAATCAGAAGCAACTTTCCCTGAATTCCTACCTGGGAGACAGTATTAGTGACACAAGTCATGTGTAGGGGAAGGGAGGAGGTTAAATGAGAAAGGGGGAAAAAAACCTTTATGAAGGAGCCAGCAGCCTGCAACTAGGTATTTACGATCTAACCACGACTGGCAGTAGGGGTGGGGGAAGGAATGAGCAGCCACTGTGTGTCTGTTGTATAAGAGTTAGACAGCACTGCGGGATCACTCGAACAATGCAGAACACTCCCCTTATTCCCATTTCCCCCTCACGCTCCCCATTAGCAATCCAATCCCCCTTCGTGTCCAGAGAGTGAGAGCCAAAACAAAGCATTATGTCACACTGAAAGTGATTACCAAGGGCCCGATCCAGCTTCTGTTGCAGGCATTCCATCAGCTTCAGTGGGAGCTGGAATGGGCCCTAGGAAAGCAAACAATATAAGTGATCTTGCAATGATCGTTTTATGAGATTATGCAACAGTTTCGATGAAACATCCAAAGATTAATTTAGGAGTCAATGTTCGTTTTCCCAGGAGTCTTGTAAATATTTAAAGATCGTGACATGTAATTTGAAATAAAGAGCCGTTACCATAAAGGAACCTCGGCTTCTCATCAGCAAGCAGAAATAAAACTTAGAGCTAAACAGAACTCCAATGAACTACACAGAATATAATAAGGGATATATCTTGCTTTCTCTAACCAGGGTGAGATTTGCAGTAGTCATTTGGAATAGCTGGCATATGCATTGATTTTATCTGAATGTAACCGATGGTCATCCAGAATGGACCCATAATACATGAGCATTACTATGCCTGCCAGCAACATGCCCAGCATTATTTCATAGATCGTTACTGATCTGACGGAGTGCTTCCAGCATTAATCTGAATGGGTATGCAAATTAAAGACAGTATATTTTGCTGTTTCTTCATTTAGTTGGGGATTGGTCCTGCTTTGAGCAGGGGGTTGGACTAGATGACCTCCTGAGGTTCCTTCCAACCTTGATATTCTATGATTCATCAGAAAAACCAAGAACAATCAACATCTTTCATTTGTTTGACAGTGCCCAGAATGTGCTAGGTGAGGGGTCGGCAACCTTTCAGAAATGGTGTGCCAAGTCTTCATTTATTCGCAGTAATTTAAGGTTTCTCAGGCCAGTCATACATTTTACATTTATGGGGAACAGCAAATGGAACCCCAGGCTGGCAGTGGGCTGAGCAGACCGGCGGCTGGGACCCCATGCCGGCAGTGGGCTGAGCGGCTCAGCCCACTGCCGGTCTGGGGTTCCGGCCACCGGCCCCGCTCAGCCCACTGCCAGCCCGGGGTTCCGTCCATCCAGGCCGGCAGTGGGCTGAGCAGGGCCAGCGGCGGGGACCCCAGGCTGGCAGCAGCGTGCCACAGTAAATCAGCTCGTGTGCCACCTTTGGCATGTGTGCCATAGGTTGCCGACCCCTGTGTTAGGTTATTGTTTATTCATAATACAGTAGTGCCAAGAGGACCCAACAGCTAGGTGCTGTACCTACACATAGTAAGAAACAGTCCCTGTCCAAACAGTCTAAATAGGCGAGCTGGACACAGGGAGAAAGTAAGCAAGCGCTATCACCCCCCTTTTAGGGAGTTGATGGAGAAATGAGGCACAAAGAGATTAAGAGAGAACTGGGAATTAAGCCCAGAGGGCCAGAATCCCAGTGGAAGGTTTTACTCACCAAAAACCAAACCACCTCTCATTTTCTCTCTTCCCAGGTGCCTCATAATACATATATTTGGGGGGAGGGATAGCTCTGTGGTTTGAGCATTGGCCTGCTAAATCCAGCATTGTGAGTTCAATCTTGGAGGGGGCCACTAGGGATCTGGGGCAAAATCAGTACTTGGTCCTGCTAGTAAAGGCAGGGGGCTGGACTCAATGACCTTTCAGGGTCCCTTCCAGTTCTATGAGATAGGTATATCTCCATTTATTATATAAGGAAACACAGATGTTCTAACCAGGATGCAGCATTAGGGGTTAACAAACCAGTAAGGAAAGGAGTGGGAGAAAGGACATGAAAGAAACTGGAACAAAGGACAGTAACTACAGGGGGTGAGAGTGATTGCTGGACCCAGACTAGAAGGAGACTAGTCTGTAAATGGAAGCTTACTGGAATTCCTCTAAGGGTGAGGTTTTTAATCTGTACTCTGTAATCTGTTTCTTACTGTATTAGACTCAGACTTGCATGTTTTCTTTTATTTTGCTTGGTAATTCACTTTGTTCTGTCTGTTACTACTTGGAACTACTTAAATCCTACTTTCTGTATATAATAAAATCACTTCTTACTTATTAATTAACCCAGAGTATGTATTAATACCTGGAGGTGGTGGTGGTGGGGGAAACAGCTGTGCATATCTCTCTATGAGTGTTATAGAGGGTGAACAATTTATGAGTTTACCCTGTATAAGCTTTATACAAGGGCTTAATTCCCAGTTCTCTCTCTGTATAAGCTTTATACAGGGTAAAACGGATTTATTTGGGGTTTGGACCCCACTGGGAGTTGGGCAGCTGAGTGTTCAAGACAGGAACACTTCTCAAGTTGCTTTCAGCTAAGTCTGCAGCTTTGGGGCACGTGGTTCAGACCCTGAGTGTGTTGGAGCAGACGGGAGTGTCTGGCTCAGCAAGACAGGGTGCTGGAGTCCCAAGCTGGCAGGGAAATCAGGGGCAGAAGTAGTCTTGGCACATCAGTTGGCAGTTCCCAAGGGGGTTTCTGTGATCCAATCCATCACAAACATCAGTAATGATAAACCAGTATAATAAAATGTTGGCAATAGAGATGCTGGTGAGCGTGGCACTAATTCTGGGCCAGATGGTGGCCTCCTCTCAGAAAACTTGTGTGTGTAGAGGTTTTTTGGGGGGGGAGGGTAAAAACACTCCACAAAATCTTCCCCCAGATCATTTTGTGGACGGATGGACTGTGTGGATGGAGGGGTGGGGGAGTGGGTCGAGAGTTCAGGACTGTATTCCTCTGACTGCCACATCAATTCCAGAGGACTTGGTCTCCACCTCTGAAATGCTAATTACACTGAGTCTCCCTCCTTACGAATCCTATATCACAGATTTCAGTATAGAAATATTACACTTAGGTTAACAGCCATAAGCAAGGGCACATAAAATATGGTTGAAGTTAGAATATGTAGCAGCAAATCACATGCAGAAAGGGACCAGATTTTATTGATGAGAGGCAGCAAAACAAAAACATCACAACACTCCTGGCTGGGGTATGAATATCAGGAACAAGGAGGAAGATCTCTAAACAGCCCAAAGATTACCGTGGTATGTAAGCAATTACTAAAAGTCTGGCCAGTTAAGAGAGCAAAAGGACAGACATAGGCTGACATTTATGAAGTTTATAACCATTTATAATGGTTGACATTTATGAAGTACCTCTTATCCAGAGATACCAAAGGGTTCAAAAGTAACATCATTCAAATTGTGGAGAACATGTGTTTCTCTGTGAGCTCCCTTCCATGCAAGGATGACATCATGGTCTCACCGCTTCCTTTTCTTGCAGAATCCTTTGGGGTGGAGGGCATTGGAGTGGGTGAGGAAAGAGGTGTCTGGCACCGTATGGATTCCCTTGTCCCAGTCCTGTGGGGGAACCCAGCTCAGGTTGATACAGCCTGGAGTAGCATTCACTTGTTCTGTCCCCATCCCCTGTGAGGTGGAATTTTGCAGATACATTTGGGGAGATCCTGGAACAGTATAGTATCTGTAGGATCCTCGTAGTCCATAAGTAGGTGTGAGTCATAAGGTCCTGGCAGCCAAGGAGAGGAAGGGGACATCTGTGTGAATGTCCCTTGGTTCCTGCAGATTCCCTGAGGTCCACTTTATTCTCAGGAACTGCTGGATTCTTCAGGGATGGATTGAACTATGCCACTGTAATGGAAAGAGGATCTTTTGAGCTATACGTTTTGTTCCTGCATAGAGGAGAATGGGGCTCTTTATTATACCAGACAATGCTTGAGTCCAGCATAGCTAAGGTTGCAGAAAAATTTCTATTATAAACTTCTGCTCTCCTATATTTGTGACTTTCAGTAACATTGGCATTTTTGAATTAAAATTTTATACGCTTGTTCTCTGCCTGAAAATGGTTTTCATTTTTCTTTGTTAATATGAAGTTTGAATAAAATCTAAGCATTTTTGAGCTACAGGAAAGGGAATCTGCTTTTGCCACTTTAAAAAGAAAAAATATTGACCACAGATTTAGACCGAATTATAGCAAAACCAGGTAAAGTCTGAAACTTGGAATGTGACATATATGCTGCTAATTGAGGACTGGTCCCTTTGCTTAATTGGATGGAGAATGAAAAACAATCGGTAGAAAAATCACTTCCATGGACCTGGTTGGGAAATTATTTTCTCTCCTGATGAATATTTTCAATTAATTTTTCCCTTTTCATTTTCCTCAAAAAAGATTTTAAAAAAATATTTTGGAGTTGACAGAAAAAACAATATTTGGTTTTCAGCTGCTGAAATCTGACTACTTGAGGGAGGAGGGTTGGCAAATATCAAACATTTTTCAATAAAATTTTTTGTGAAAATTCCATTTTGTAAAAGAAAAATTGAAAACATGTTTGACCACCTTGACTTTTTAAACACAATCAATGTACATTTGCTAAGATTTTGTTTTAAAGTGACCAAACCCCCACCCCTTTGCTTAATCACTGTATGATTTCCCAAGGAAGGGGGTTGCTGCTGGGCCTGTTTGTATGAGGAAACCTTTACGCAAAGTCGTTTAAAAAACTTGCCTTAATGGCACTGAAGGAGAAAACTGCAGTTTTTGTTCTCTCTCTAATATTCTGCAACTTCCTGTCTATTCATCCAAAATGAGCATCTCTTTTCCTAAACATCTGTGCAACTGCGCCGTTTTACAGAAAACCATCTCCAACCAACCAAACAGTGGTACTAATGGGGCAACTTACCTCTCCCTCATGCCAAACTGAAGTTAAGCACAAGCATCTTTTTTTAATCTCCATTGGGTACCCAGCGGTTGTGCAACACGGCTGAGTCAACTCTGTTGCTGGAGTGGAAACTGAATTTTTCCATTTCCCCACTTTCTGTGATTTCAGCTGTGCAACTGTAACCCACAGGCAAGTGCATGTGTATTATAGGTCCCCCTCTGTGCCAACCCACAGAGGATTGGAGTTTTACAGCCCATGCCTATAGAGTCTGGGTGTGACAGGTTGCCTCCATTAGGAGGCCACCTGATGTGCTGAGATACCACTGAACCTGCCAACCTGGGCACCCTTTTTACCTGTCTTGCTGAGCCAGGCTATTAAACCTTCTCCAGCACACACACGCAGGCAGGGCCACACCTCACTGCAAAACGACACAGACACTGAGATCAGCTCTGGGAAGACTCAGTTTAAGGGACTTGCCCCAGCACTCAGGTGTCCACCTCCCTTGGAGTGCAGACCCAAAGGTATATTATGAAATCCACCTCCTCCCTCGATGTGGAGGAAGATATGCACAGCCTCTTATCCATTATAATCAGTACCCCCCACAGTCTGGGTCTCCCCTCCCAGGGGAACCCCCAACCCTCTATGTCCACCTTGCCTCAGTGGCTACTGCCAGTCATCATCTAGCCCCTGCTCACTGGGGCAGACTTCAGTCTGTAATGGACACTCATCACTGGTAAGAGGGTTGGACCTGCTGCCTTTGCTTATCCCCGGGCTGCCCCTCTGCAGCCCCAGTACCTTTCGTAGGCCTTCAACAAGGCCTGAAGCCTGTGGGTTTACCAGGCTAGAGCTCCCCAGCTCCCTATTGCCCTTCCCCTGCACTGCTCCACTCCAGATACCTTGCTCCCAGGCATCTAGCCCTTCCCACTCCAGGGCTAGAGTGAGACTCCTCTGCTCCTGGCCCACCAGCCCTCTTATCACAGCCAGCTGGGCCGTGACTGGGCTGACCACAGGTGTGGTCAGCCACTCCCTCAGCGGTTTTCACTCCTTTTCCTAGCTGCAGTCCTCTCCAGGGCTGCTTTTAACCCCTATTCTGCTGGAGTGGGGCAGTCGCCCCACTATACCATATCATAAGCATAATTTCATAAAGAATATGAAGTGTAATCTCACACTGTGCTCTTTACCTCAAGCTGTAGCAGTGTGTCCCTTTTAGGTCTGGAAGTCTCTAGTTCAATTCTTAGTGTGTTGGCCAGCCAAGATGGCAGTCATCACTGTCTCAATATAGTTCTTTCATCAGATAGACTGAGATCACTTAGCCAACCAATATGTAAAGAGATGTAAGGCGGGGGGGGGGGGAGAGTAATTTAACAGATGACAGGAACTTTACACAACCCTATAGGACAGAAGACGAAGAGGAATTAGTCCAGTGGAAGCAGCTAGGAAATTTTAGATAAACAAGATAAAATTGCACCAATTTGCCAGGATGACAGGGCTAGCATTTGTCTTGCAAAAGAGCCATAGGATCTTTCAAAATTAAGAGGTCAAGATCAGTCCAGTTTGATATCCCATCCGAAGTACACAAAAGCAGGCCTAGCATTGTGCAACACTATGGAAGTCTTCAAATCAATATAATGTTTTAGCAAGAGCAAGTGGAACACATAGGTCAAAGATGTTAGATGGGAACATCTTGTACAAGTCAAAATCAATTTGGTGGAGCAAAATTCCTGTATTACAGATACAACACTTGGTGCCTAGGGACTATGGTGATTGGTATTTACAAATGTCTTGTTTATTATTTAATATATATAAGCATAAGCCCTATGTACTGAAGCTTTACAGCAGAAAAGACTCTCTGCTCCCAGCTGTTAGTGCACAGGAACATATAGGGCTTCAACTGGCTTCATTTGCATAAGCTTTCTACCCAGAATCCTCCACTGATATTGTGAGAGCCGCCATAACTATACACAAACTCCAGACTGGTTGGATAGAGGTATGGCACTAAGGAAGGGGGAAAAGGTTCTATCTGAGGGCAAGGGGTGTGCTCATAGCTCCTATATGCTACTGGTTCTTCTCTCCTGCAGATCCTGTGCTCCTGAGAGGACCTCATGGCGAGAGATAATTCAGGCTAAGGACTTTGCTATGGGAGATGATGCCAAGGTGGTAGAGGTGAGGGATCATGTGCCCCCTCCCTCAGTCTACTCCTCCATTATTGGCAGGCATGGGTCATCTCTGAACGGTGGATCCTTGACAGGATGCAACATAAAGAGGGCTCTTTGCTGAAGCCACAGAGCTGAATGAATGCTGGTGAGGTCCCTCCTATCCAGCCATTAAATAAAGCTGAAGTAACTACCACTGGTATAGGTAGTGGAGCCTCAAGACAGGACCAGACAGCACTGCACACGGGACTAGAAGCAAGTCTCCTGGAATGGACCTCAGGATTCTAGGACTACCCTGCTCACTCACACTAAGTTATTGGGCAGAGGGGCATGGAATTGATATGCAAAAGGCACGTTTTCCGATTTGACGTTCACACTGGTGGCGGAAGGAACTGAGTTAACAGCCTACTGCCAAAGACACCGTGAGAGAGGGTTTTACTGATCATTCACATAGCTATATGGGTGCTGTGTTTTCCCAAATTGATGCTGTGTTCCATTTTCCCCTAATAAATTTTCCTTGTCTCATACACAGACTCAGTGCTTGTGAGTGGGGATGTATTGCCTGTGAGAGGCACCTAGGGAAGGTATTTAGTGAGCCCAGAACTTCTGGGAGGGGGTTCAAGTGACTGGTGTTTATTGGTTGCAAGAGCTATTTAATCCAGCCCCCTTGTTGCTGCTGACAACACGTGGCAAAAGGGTTACACAGAAATGCCTCTATTTCTTTAGACTTCTATTAAACAAAAAACCAAAATACCAACAAGAAGTTAGATCCTGGCTTTAATTTATTCTTTAATGAAGTGTCTAGTCGATCTCAGAGACTTGCCTCTTTCTAGCAACTGTCCACCTCTAATGGTATCATTTTTCTAGTCTGAGAAAATGTTAAGAAGACACTGCCTACCAGTGTTATAAAAATGAGTTAAAACCTGTTTCAGTGTTAAGTACTTTCTAAGCACAACAACTCAGAAGGAAACGTGTAGACCCCACTGTACATTTTAGAGAAGGTAAATACATACACCATTTCTTTAGAGATAAAAAGTAATGGATTCTTTATATTGACAGACTTCAGTATATGAACATGTTATTTTATATCTGAAGGGGTTTATTTGTTTGCCATCGTAGCAAGTAATACGAGATCAGCTGTGCACGAAAAATGATAGCATTAGGTACCAAAATGGGCTAAATACATTGAAAGCATTATGCCACTGTGGCAGGGGTGCTGTCGTTGAGGTTTAAGAGGTGTTTTCATTCTAAGGCCTTGATTTAGGGCACTTGTAATTTTCTGAACTAAACACCATTTGGACTGAAATTCCACATTCATCTGCCCCCCGTAACAGCCAAGCTTCCTGACATGCCCGTCGAATATGCAGGAAGACACTCTCTTCTTGTTTACCTCTTTGGTGACTTTGTTATACTGCATTATTAAATCTCCGGAGATTCTCTGGGCTAACTAGGTTTGACAGAGGGGCAGAGAGAGGTACTCTGTCTGTGCCATTGCATACAAATGAGTTTCCCTGTAGGCACAAAGGAATTGCTGCCCTGTATTCAGGACCATCCCTCCCTGACATTAGTATCTGTGCTCAATTAACTCTGCCTCCTGTTAGTCGGGCAGCATTGCCTGTGACGTGCTTCACCTGTAAACGTTTGTTTCACAGCTAGGGAAATCAACTTTGGGAATAGGTAATGTGTGAAGTAAGGCACCGACCTCTGGTGCCTGGATTTAAATCTAATCCATCCAGTGGTCAAAGCCTTTGACTGCCTTATAAAACTAAAATATAGCAGCATTATGGTACAACATATAGAATGTGTTTATTTTATTTGGGCGTTTTGGCGTGATGGAAGAATTATAATCAGTGGGACATGGTAATACCCTGGTACACAATACATAGGAATGACAGAGTAGGTTACAATGGTGGGGGAGTGGCACTATATGTTAAAAAAAGTATAGCAGTAGGATTCTACTACCGACCACTTGACCAGGTTTCTAACAGTGACTGGGAAATGCTCAGGAAGATGCCAAAAAACAGGAAAACCCTAGGAATAATGGTTTAAAAAACTTAATTCTGTTTTGAACCGAGTTATACTTTTGGTCTTCACAACATCCCCTAGCAATAAGTTCCACAGGTTGACTGTGAAGAAGCACTTCCTTTTCTTTATTTTAAACTGGCTGCCTGTCCTTATTGGAAACAACTGGGAGATGGGTGGCTGCCCGACTCCCTGAACTTGGACTGCAGCAGGCCAGTGGGCCTGCACAGACAGGAAGCCAATCAGGGAAGGCCTTATAGGGAGCCAATCAGGACCCAGATTAGAGGGAGCCAATCAGGGCCAGGCTCAGCCTTATAAGAAGGCTGCTCAGGACAGGAGCAGGGAGTCTGTCCCAGGCCTTTGACAGGGGAAGGTCGGTCTCCAGGCTAGGAGACTAGCAGCCAGGACAGCGCAGTGCTGGGCAGGCCTGGGGGAGCAGAGGGTAACTCCAGCCTGGAGTCCGTCAGGCTGCAGGCCCTGAAGGGAAGGGCCTAGCCGGTGCAAGGGGCTGAAGGGGAAGTGGCCCAGGGACATGGAGAGAAGGAGGGCAGGATGGCTGCCACTAGAGGGTCCCCGGGGTTGGGACCCAGAGTAGTGGGCGGGCCTGGGTCCCCCCCTTGCCTTGCACCCGGTCGACGGAGCGGCCATCTAGAGCTGCACCAACCCCTGCCAAGAGGGGAGTGACTTTGAGGGTGCAGCTGGCCACATCGGCCAGGATGCAGAGAGGCAGCTGATTGGTGTCTCCCCCCCCTCCCCCCGAAGGGGGCGAGGATGGACTAAGGGGCACTGCTGGAGGGCAGTGGCTCGAAGAGGATGCCGCGAGCTTGGGAGCAACGTGGGTCTGGACATGCCAACCGAGGGTGAGACGATGAGCGGAACACCACCAGGAGGGGGTGCTCCAATGTTCAGAGCTAATTCCCGAGACAACCAGGGTGCCAGGTGGTGAGTCCCAACCCCGTCACACTGCCTATTAATTTAATCTGGTGACCCCTGGTTCTTGAATTATGTGAAGGGGTAAACAACATTTCCCTATTCACTTCCTCCATACCACTCAATTGTATAGACCTCTAGAACATCCACAGATTTCTCTCTCTTCTCTCCCTGTGCATTTAGATGTCTTTCCCAAGCTGAACAGTCCCAGGTTTTCTAGTCTCTCCTCATATGAAAGCTGTTCCATACCCCTAATTATTTTTGTTACCCTTCTCTGTACCTTTTCCAATTCTAATATACACCTCTACCCTGATATAACGCGGCCCGATATAACATGAATTTGGATATAACGTGGTAAAGCAGCGGTCTAGGGGGGCGGGGCCGCGCACTCCAGCGAATCAAAGCAAATTCAATATAACGCGGTTTCACCTAAAACGGGGTAAGAATTTTTTGGCTCCTGAGGACAGCGTTATATCTGGGTAGAGGTGTATCTTGCTTGAGATGGGGCAACCAGAACCGCACACAGTATTCAATGTTTGGGTGTACCATGGATTTATATAGTGGCATTATGATAATTTCTCTCATTTATCCCTTTCCTAGTGGATCCTAAGAGTCTGTTTGCTCAATGTGCAGTAGCAGACAAAAGCTAATGCTTTTCAGAGAAGAACTATCCACAATGACTCCAAGGTCTCTTTCTTGAGTGGTAACAGTTAATTTAGGCCCCATCATTTTGTATGTGTAGCTGAGATTATATTTTCCAATGTGCATTCCTTTGTAACTTTTCAGTCTGCGTTGGATTTAGCTATCTTGAATAATTGTGTATCACCTGCAAACTTTGCCACCTCACTGTTAACCCCTTTTCCCATATCATTTATGAATATTGTGACAAAGTTCCTCCTCTATCTTGGTGGGTCCTGTGCTTATTGGCAGATTTTCTTGCCTCAGAGATTCACCATGTGGGTTGGGGAACAGCCCAAAGACCTTCCCCTCTGGAAGAACCCACAGTCCAGGTCAACTGGGAGGTTTGGGGGGAACCTGGGCCCGCCCTCTACTCCGGGTTCCAGCCCAGGGCCCTGTGGACTGCAGCTGTCTATAGTGCCTCCTGTAACAGCTGCATGACAGCTACAATTCCCTGGCCTACTTCCCCATGGCCTCCTCCAAACACCTTCCTTATTCTCACCACAGGACCTTCTTCCTGGTGTCTGATAACGCTTATGCTCCTCAGTCCTCCAGTAGCACACTCCCTCACTCTCAGCTCCTTGTGCCTCTTGCTCCCAGCTCCTCACACGCGCACCACAAACTGAAGTGAGCTCCTTTTTAAAACCCTGGTGCCCTGATTAGCCTGCCTTAATTGATTCTAGCAGTTTCTTCTTAATTGGCTCCAGGTATCCTAATTAGCCTGCCTGCCTTAACAGGTTCTAGCAGGTTCCTGATTACTCTAGTGCAGTCCCTTCTCTGGTCACTCAGGGAACAGAAAACTACTCATCCAGTGACGAGTATATTTGCCCTCTACCAGACTCCTGTACCCCACTGGTCTGGGTCTGTCACAATATTTATGTTCCAGATCATTTATGAACAGCACTGGTCCCAATACAGATCTTTGGGGGACAGTGGTATTTACTTCTCTCCATTCTGAAAATGGACCATTTATTCCTACACTTTGTTTCCTGTCTTTTAACCAGTTCCTGATCCATGAGAGGATCTTCCCTCTTATTCTGTGACTGCTTTAGTCTACTTAAGAGCTTTTGGTGATGGACTTTAACAAAGGCTTTCTGAAAGTCCAACTACACTATATCCACTGGCTTACCCTTGTCCACATGTTTGACCCCCTCAAAGAATTGTACTAGATTGATGAGGCATGATTTCCCTTTACTAAAGCCATGTTGACTCTTCCCTAACAAATCCTGTTCATCTATACATCTGATAATTTTGTTCTTTACTAGTTCTGTTTTTTGCTTGGAACTGAAGTTAGGCTTACCAGCCTGTAATTGCCAGGATCACCTCTGGAGCCTTTTTTTTTTAATCGTTGTTACGTTAGCTATCCTACTGTCATCTGGTACAGAAGCTGATTTAAATGATAGGTTACATACCACAGTTAGTAGTTCGGCAATTTCACATTTGAGTTCCTTCAGAACTCTTGGGTGAATACCATCTGTTCCTGGTGACTTATTACTGTTTAATTTATCAATTTGTTCCAACCCACCTCTAATGACACCTCAGTCTGGGACAGTTCCTCAGATTTGTCACCTAAGAAGAAATGCTCACATCCTTTGTAGTGAAGACTGATGCAAAAAATTCATTTAGCTTCTCCGCAAAGATCATGTCTTCCTTGACTGCTCCTTTTGTGCCTCAATCCTCCAGTGACCCACTGACTGTTTGGCAGGCGTCCTGCTTCTGATGTAATTAAAAAATTCTTTTTTTTTTGCTGTTGTCTATTTGCTAGTTGCTCTACAAATTTTTGGCCTGCCTAATTATACTTTTACAAGTGACTTGTCAGAGTTTATGCTCCTTTCTATTTTCCTTAATAGGATTTGACTTCTAGTGCCTTTTTGTCTCTAACCATCTCTTTTATTCTGTTTAGCCATGGTGGCAATTTTTTTTTGTTTCTTTCTGTGGTTTTTTTTTTATTTAGCGGTATGCATTTAGTTTGAACCTCTCAAGTTGTTTTTTAAATAGTTTCCATGCAGCTTGCAAGCATTTCTCTTGTGACTGTTTCTCTTAGTTACCAATTTAACTAGCTTCCTCATTTTTGTGTGGTTCCTCTTTTTTGAAGTTCAATGCTACGGTGGTGGGTTTCTCTAGCATTCTCCCACCCCATCCCCACCACCACGGATGTTACATTTAATTAAGTTGTGGTTGCTATTACTGAGTGGTTCAGCTGTATTCACCTCTTGGACTAATTCCTGTGTGCCACTTAAGACTAAATCAAGAATTGCCTCTCCCCTGGTGTGTTCCAGGACTAGCTCCTCCAAGAAGCAGTCATTTAATGTGTGTAGTCTGTGCATCCCATCCTGAAGTGACATGCACTCTACGGATAGACATTACATGCTTGAATAATAAGAGTATAGCAGACAGACTATACAACAGACCACCTGACCAAGATGGCCATGGTGACTGTGAAATGCTCAGGGAGATTGCCGAGGCTATAAAAATAGAAAACTCAATAATAATGGATGATTTCAACTATCCCCATATTGACTGGATACAGGTCACCTCTGGATGTGATAGAGACAAAATTTCTAGATACCATGAAGCCAGGAGGCAGCCGGGAGGAAGCCTGCAGTCTCTCTCCCCGAGGCAAGGGGAGATAGCAACTCCTGAGGAAAGGGATAGGAACCTAGAAGGCAGGATTTACCTAGTAGACCTAAGAGAGAGGTAGGGTGACCAGACGTCCCGATAAAATCGGGTCCGTCCCGATATTTAGGTATTTGTCCTGCGTCCCGACCGATCTTGGGTCGGGATGCAATTTGTCCTGATATTTCGACTTTTTTTTTCCCCTGCTCCACTGGTGGACCCCTGCCTTCACTAGCAGGACCAAGTATTGATTTTGCCCCAGATCCCTAAGTGGCCCCCTCAAGGATTGAACTCACAACTCTGGGTTTAGCAGGCCAATGTAGAAGAGAAGAAAGGGGGTGCTGAATTGGGCACAGCTAATCCCCAGAATTGCCAGAGAGGTGAGTAGAACACCCTGTGACAGACCCATACCATTAAAATTACAGTAAAATAATTTGCATGACTAATATATGATGGCTGAATAGACTGACAGACACACTGTTTGTCATCAGACCGAGCAGAGAGTAAGACTGCACTTCAGTTGTGACAAAAGATCCAAAATATTGTCAGAAGTCTTTCATAAATTGCTACTACAAAAGATACTCCCCGGATGTATTCTGATTTTCCTAGTGCAACAATGACAAATTTAAATGTAAACCGAGAGAAAGCAGAATATCTATATTAAAAAATAATCTGATTAGATGCAAGATTTTCTTCTGGTACACCATCTTGTTTTCTCAAAGGGATGTTGTATAAAAGATGTCAGAAATGATAGCGACAGTACATCCTTCTTTCAAGACTGCAATACCTCAACGTAGTCACTGACCAATCTTATGGAATGTTATTCCTGTTCGGTATTGTTTCAACAGTCCACACAACTGGCCTAGGAACAAAGGCCTCGGTATACACATTCCTCTTACGTTGCCATTAGCTAACAAGAATACTCATTTTCACTCTCTGCTTTATAATCCTGCGCTAATCCACATAAAGGAGACACTCCTTCCGACGCACAACACGGAACTTTAGTTTAAGATTATTGACTTTGTGTCTTTAAATGAGAATGCAACTTATCCACATTATCACATGTATAAGCTTCTTTGTAGATTTGAACCAAAACTTTGATTCCATCCGGCCACCTGACCAGTATTTAGTAGGATGCTGGAAATATTTTACAAAAATTAACCTATGCAGTATAGGTTAATCAAACACACATTTAAGGGCAAGTAACCGTTATTCACACATGTGAGGACAGATTTTCAAGAGAGCGCTTGGGCACATCTTCAAAACTGCTCTAGTACCTATCTAGGTACCTTAAACACAAACTTTCAAGAGTACTTCACACCCAATATAGGCCGTACTCATCTGAAAAGATGGCCGCTTACTTAGGTGCCTAAAGGGGAGTTGCGCTCTCCTGGAAACCTGGCCTTGATTCTGGATGCGGAGTTCTTTTCAAAACATGGCCCATAAACTGTGTATTCCATGTCTGTTTTTTCAGCCTAGGTTCTATAAATCCTGAAATTGTAGCTAATTATGTTTAAACATGGCTGCTCCCAGAGTAGGGGGGGAAATTGTTCTAGAACCCAAACTTGTACTTGACTGTGCCCATTTCTTTAATCTCGTCCTGTGACAAAGAGGGTTTACGTACGGCAGTCTTACATTTCCTATTTATGTGGGAACGTTTCAACCCCTGAATGTTGCAGTGGGTGGGGGAGGCAGGAAGAGGAAAAACAAACAAAACCAAAGCTCTTCAAAATGACTGATTCCCGCCCCCCTTGACCTATTCCAGTCTGTAATGCCCTTCTGAGCACACAGTGTGACTTCCTGCATGAAACACGGGTCAGAGGGTTCTTCCTGTGATTCCTGCATCTAGCCCAAATGACTTCCTTATACTGGTCAAGGAGCACTGAGTAGTGCCATGCTGCTGTATCACATCAGATGAAAGGCTTCACTCTCCCTCGCGCAGAAACCAAAGTGACATCCATAGATCCTGCACCCATTCCTGTAGAGTGCCAATATGCAAGGATTGGAATTACTGGAACTGGTTGCAGAGTCAGGCCTTTAGTTACTCATTTGCCAGGGAATGTTTACTAACCATTTTAAGACTCTAGCAGAAAACATGCCTTTCCTTCAATAGGTATTGCGAAAAAGTCAGACCTGAGTTATGGGAGGGTGGCTGAAGGGAGGTATCTGTCTTAGAATGACTAAAGCCCTATCCCCTATGAACTGAAAGAGGTTGCCTCAGGTTAATTATGGGCACCTGAGTCTAATTAAGGGCAGCCTGTGACCTTTAAAAACCTCTTCCACTGAGAAAGGGGAGGAGAGGTGAGAAGCAAGGTGCAGAACAGTTGTGTGTGGTAAGGGGAAAGACTCCTCCTAGGTAAAGAGCTGTTTTACCCTACAAGGGGAAGCCTTGTATTTGGGGAAGGGGCCTTTGTTCCCAACATTGCTGGGCCAAGAGTGGTTAGACAGGGTGTCTGGTGACCAGTAGCTGGTATAAGAGTTAGGAAATCTAATTTTATTTTTGTTTATGTTTAAAGAAGCCTTTTGGGCCTACACTGTAAAATATTGTAAATAAGCCAATGTGAACTATTAAACCTCTCGAGTGGGACTGATTTACGTCAGGTCCCTTCAACACCAGAGAGGCAACGCTGAATCCTGCCATGATGAAAGAGGTATACTGTCATAGTACGCAAAAGCTAAGAATCCAGGAAATTGTTTTCTCAATCAATCAGCTCATTCCCCCTCCTACCACAATTTATTCTAACACCTAAAGCTACCGTGTGCATCATCCCCAGAGAGAGTACTTGCTTCATCACACAAAAACACATGAAAATTCTTAACGCTAAGTGGCATCTGAGATAATCTTTGACTAAGATTAAATCAGACATCTCTTCAGAAGTTCAGAGCCTTATATAGGAACAGATATGAAATGTGTCAACCCTGCCTACAATGACCGCTCATTCGTGCTAACTGACTTTGATCTCTCAATGGTTTTTTAAATGCATCTTTACAGTGTTTCAGATGCATTATATGCCTAACAGGGTGAACATTCCAAATGATATCTAGATGAATTATGCTTTAACATTATATCATAATTCTTCATCTCTTTATAACTTTAAAAGTGTACTTAGCGGTAGCGTGCACTCAAGTGCAAATCAACTAAGTCATTTCATGATTCCATTAGCTTTGATTTTAACTTTGTTTATTCTGCAAACAGATTTTAAAATTGACTCTGTAATGAAACGAAGATTAGGGTAAGAAACCAGCTAAGGTAAGACATTTCTAAGGGTATGTCTACACGACGAAATTAGGTCGAATTTATAGAAGCCGGTTTTATAGAAATCAGTTGTATACAGCCAATTGTGTGTGTCCCCACAGAAAATGCTCTAAGTGCATTAAGTCAGCGGCCCGCGTCCACAGTACCGAGGCTAGCGTCGACTTCTGGAGCATTGCACTATGGGTAGCTATCCCACAGTTCCCGCAGTCTCCGCCGCCCATTGGAATTCTGGGTTGAGATCCCAATGCCTGAATGATGCAAAACAGTGTCGCGGGGGGTTCTGGGTACATGTCATCAGGCCCCTTCCCCTCCGTCAGAGCAACGGCAGACAATTGATTCGCACCTTTTTACCTGGGTTACCTGTGCAGACAACATACCATGCCAAGCATGAAGCCCGCTGAGCTCAGCGTCACCATATGCCCTCTGGGTGCCGGCAGACGTGGTACTGCATTGCTACACAGCAGCAGCTAATTGCCTTTTGGCAGTAGACGGTGCAGTATGACTGGTAGCCTTCATCGGCGATCTGGGTGCTGGCAGACGTGGGGCTGCATTGCTACACAGCAGCAGCCCCTTGCCTTTTGGTAGAAGATGGTATATTACGACTGGTATCTGTCGTCGTCGTACTGCCTTCCCAATGACGATGATGGCGATCAGTTGTAGTATGCTATTTTCTGCCAAGTGCCCAGTATTTTCTGCCAAGCACCCAGAAGATGCTGAGGGCTATCAGTCATGCTGCACCGTCGTCTGCCAGCTTAAGATGTAAAAAATAGATTTGTTCTGTATTCATTTGCTCCCCCACCACCTCCATGAAATCAACAGCCTGCTAACCCCAGGGTTTTGAGTTCAATCTTTGGGGGGGCCATTCTGTGTGACAGTTGTTTGTGTTTCTCCCTGATGCACAGCCACCTTTGTTGATTTTAATTCCCTGTACCTGTACGTCATGTCATCACTCGCCCCTCCCTCCGTCCGTCAGATACCAGTTTTGTGCCTTTTTTCAGACCAGACGCCATAGCACTGGGATCATGGAGCCCACTCAGATCACCGCAGCAATTATGAGCACTATGAACACCGTGCGCATTGTCCTGGAGTATATGCAGAGCCAGGACATGCCAAAGAGTTACCTGTGCTGATGAGCTCTGCATGGTCACCTGTGCTTTCCACGCTGGGCAAACAGAAAATGAAATTCAAACGTTCACGGGGCTTTTCCTGTCTACCTGGTCAGTGCATCTGAGTTGAGAGTGCTGTCCAGAGCAGTCACAATGAAGCACCGTGGGATAGCTCCCGGAGGCCAATAATGTCGAATTCCATTCACACTACCCCAATTCTGACCCGCTAAGGCCGATTTTATCGCTAATCCCCTCGTCAGAGGTGGAGTAAAGAAACCGGTTTAAAGGGCCCGAAAAAAAGGGACTTAGCCGTGTGAACGTGTCCAGGCTTAATTCGATTTAACGCTGCCAAATTCGACCTAAACTCATAGGGTAGACCAGGCCTAAGGGGGACACATCCTCTTCCTTCAGGACATAAACTAATCACGGACTTCCCAGGATTGGGAAGAAGGTTGGAATGTTGAGATAGATTCTCTTCCCTGATACACTACTAGGGTGACCAGATGTCCCAATTTTATAGGGACAGTCCTGATTTTGGGGTCTTTTTCTTAGATAGGCTCCTATTACTCCCCACCCCCGTCCTGATTTTTCACATTTGCTGTCACATTTGCCCTATTCATTACCAATATAGGATTAATGGGCTGAAAGGGAACAGTAAAGAGGGATGGCCTCTTGGAGAATTCTCCAATGCATGTGGCACGCAAGATGGTTAGGGCCAAAGCAGGCATCTCTAAACTAACTTGTAAGCCCCCCACTGTAGTGGCATGCTGGGGTGTGGCCAGGGCTCAAAAGCTCAGAACAGCCAATGGGTAGTTGTGCAAATTAAGGAGATGAATAAGTGATTTCATGCCGTCTTTCTAGCCCCTTAGCCTGGTCTCCTGCTGCAGCATAGAATCTGGCCCATTATTCATAATGGGCCACAAGAGGTTCCCCCCACCTTCTTCTGGAGTGTCTGTATCCTGAAGACGGGATAAAGGACTGAAAAATGAGGCATCCAAAATCTTTACCTAAGGCTACAGCTGCTTTTTAAAATTTCGATTCTGCAGGATAGGTACACGGAAAGCCATTGCTATGTGTCACAAAACCAGAGTAGCTTTTAAAAAAAGGAAAAGGTGGACTAAGCTAATGGGAAGGAGAGCCCTTGAGATAAAGGTAGTCTGTGTGTGTGTGTTTAAAATTCTTTGAAGGTTTGGCGAATCAGGACTACCATGACTCATAGAAAGTAGCTTTATTTCAGGGGACTTCCCCATATCAATCCATCTGCCCTTTTTTTTTTTTTTTTTTTTTTTTTTAGTCCAGAGTGGCTAAAAGTTTGGCCAGCTGCGATTGTGGGGCTTAAGGTTGCATGTCATGTGGATATGGAGTTTGAGGATCCGAAGTTCTTCGGGGGGAGGTGTAAGTGCCCAAGAACTAACTGTGGTATATGACACCCATCAAAGGGTTAATTCATAAAAACCACTTCTGGGAAACTGCTAGCCAACAGCATCAGCTAGCCTCATAATTGGTTCTGATGATGTGATGCTTCCTTTTCTTTGCTCAATGTCCTCTCACACTAACTTCCCCGGGGAAGCAGGGCGGTTAATATGGAGAGTTCTGGAATACACCAGAAGATTCCAGCATTCCCCTAGCCCAGTCATTTTTATAAACTCTTAATTGGAGATATATGAAGTGCCATGATCTAGCAGATAGATCAAGGAATCAGGACACTGAGTTCTAATCCTGGCTCTGACACAGCCTTCTGAAGTCAGAGACAAGTCCAGATCCTCAAAGGTATTTAGGCTCCTTGATTTCAGCCAGTGGGAGTTAGGAGCCTAAATACCTTTCAGGATCTGGGCCTTAACCTCTGAATCTGTTTCTCACCAGGGCCACCCAGAGTGGGGGGCAAGTGGGGCAATTTGCCCCGGACCCCGCAGGGGCCCCCACGAGAATATAGTATTCTATAGTATTGCAAATTTTTTTTTATGGAAGGGGCCCCCGAAATTGCTTTGACCTGGGCCCCCTGAATCCTCTGAGCAGCCCTGTTTCTCACTTGTAAAATGGTGATAACACTTGAATACATGTGAGTGTTGCAAGGGTTAGTTAGTTAAAATTCCCCTTGCAAATATAAAGTGCTATATAAATGCTAAATACTATCACTTTAATCATAATAAATTGGCATAATTCATGGTCCTGATCACAACTTGTCCAGAGAACATGCATAATGCACAGACACTCAGAAGGGTATATCATTCATTATAATGACTTTGTACAGTCTAGGGAAAGGATATTAGTCAGTACTAAATATTTGTGCTATCTCCAGAATGGCCCACAATTAGTACATTGTGAAATACGTTTCCTTTTCCCTACTAGGTTTGTTTGCAGTTTGTATTCTGCAGTAAAAGCTGTTCCTTTTAATACAATATGACTTATGGGAAGATAGAAAATAACAGCATTAAGCAGACTTGGCTTTGGCTCTATTGGGACAAGAATTATAGCTAAAAGAAAGAGTTACAATGCTTCTCTGAGTTTATTTAAAAACAAGTTCTACCCCTACAGTTTTTGAGCACCTGTCACGGGGCTTATTGCTCACCCTTGAGGTCCTGCCGTATGGCTGCATCTGGGGATTAGCTCCTTTCTGGTCAGACGCCCCCTCTCGATGGTTGCTCATACCACATGCCCCCCTTGCTCTCCAAGACTCATGGTGCTCCCTCTTCATGACTCAGCACTCCAGCCCATTCACTGTATTGTTCTCCCCTTCCAGGGTATCAAAATCCCACTCTGTCCTCTGCTCTACACTGTCTTCCAGTCCAAGACTAGGTCTGTACCACTTTCCCAAGGGCTGGTAGGGGAAATTGGGCCTGCTGTTTACTCTGAGTTCCAGCCCAGGGACCTTGTCCAGCAACTACTGTCTACTGGCTCCCAGGCCCTATTGTGATTTCCCAGGACTCCTTCATATCTTCTGGCCCCCTCCTTTGGGTTTACCATCCCAAACTCCCTCATCCCAGGGAACAACTGAAGACTACTTCCCCTGCAGCCCTCTTCTGTCATCAGCTTGCTGGCTTCATACAACCTCAGCCTGCCCATGCCCAGCTGGGCTCCATCATCAATTAACCTTTCAGGCCCTGGCTCTCCCCGAGATGGAGCCTACCAAGTTAGTTGCCCCAACAACCTGCTTTGCCTTGTGTGGCATGGATAACCCATCACAGAGCCTCACAATCTTTAGCGGATCTGATCTATACAACACCCCTGTGATGTATTATCCCAGTGTTACAGATGGGGAGTTGAGGCACAGGGTGGAGTAAATTCCTTGACCAAGGTCCAATAGGAAAATCAGTGGCTGAGACTAAAAACAAGGTCTCCTGAGTCACGAGCCAGTGCCTGGTCCACTGGACCATCCAGCCACACAATCATCAAGACTGGAGATGAGCCTCCACAAACCCTCCCAGAGGGACTCATCCTAAAAGAGAAATTATCCTTTTAACGTGGCTGAGGAAACAAGAGGCCTGCTACTAGCACCACTGACCCATTTCCCTTCTGGTATTTCTACTGCTCTCTCTTGCTATTTATCAGTTTTCCTCCTCTGAAGGGAGATGATATTTTCTCCGTAGCCCCTCAGGTCTGAGAGGCTCGGTGTAGAGGAAGTAGCTGTTGGGCGTGGCTGAGGAAGGTTATGGCATGTAGGAGAGAGGGGTGAAGGAGTCCAGGAAGCTGGACAGTGGAGTGAATTAACAGAGGAGCGAGCAGGGCAGAGGGATCAGAGTGGCAGACCAGTCATAGACACTGATAGACTAGAGGGCGATGCTCAACAACATGAGGTGGTGGGCACCTAAATCCTTTAGCGCCAAGAGTCTATTTCTGTACAACCTGGTGCGTCAGTTCTAGTTCCCCACGATTGTACTGCAACCTCTCCGTTCTGAGATTTCAGCCACTTTCGTTTGGTCTTCATGGCTCCCAACCTGGGGCCCGATCCTCCTGCCAGTGGGGCCTGCCTCAGGGCCCTTGTTTCCTCAGCCATACTAAATGATAACTTCTCTTTTGGAATGCAAGTCCCTTGGGCAGGGTTTGTTTGTGGAGATTTTCCCGGCTCAGGCTTTTCTCACCAGTGAAGCAAGCCTGGAGATTTCTTTGGGACTCTTCTGTTGAGACAAGGAGCACAGGGCGACAGAGGATCATGTGTCAGCTTTGCTACTTTGACGCAGCATTGTCTGATATATTTGAGTTAGTAAACAGGGTGAGATGCTTTAAATGACACTGATCACAGCCCCCCCCCACTCCCCAAGTAAGGAAATAGGACTAAGAATGTGTGTACTATCCCTTCCATTCTTCTCCAAGAGACAGATTGCAACTTTGCTATCTGCCCTAGTTATATAGGGATATACGTATCTCATAGAACTGGAAGGGACCCTGAAAGGTCATCGAGTCCAGCCCCCTGCCTTCACTAGCAGGATCAAGTACTGATTTTGCCCCAGATCCTTAAGTAGCTCCCTCAAGGATTGAACTCCCAAGCCTGGATTTAGGAGGCCAATGCTCAAACCACTGAGCTACAACCTGGTCCACTCCAGATAGATGTGCCCCAGGGTCTCCCTGATGCCGCAGAAGGACAGGTGTCAAGGAGGGTGGTGAACCACGCCTGTGCTCACAGCTCCATAAAGGAGCTGCAGGCCGTAGGACTCATTGGTCCCAGTAGCTAAGCCAGCACTGGGGCGGGACGGTACTCAATCACTGCTGCTATTGGCCAGGAGTAAATCTCTACCCGCTGGGAGCTGGTGTAATTTTGATACAGGCGTGTCTGAGTCACAGCACCCCCCACCGCTGCTCCTGGGGCAGTACAGTTTAAAGTTGCCAAATACATGGAACAAATAAGCAGGGAGCAGAGCAGCCGCACAAGCTTTCCCACCCTTTTTGGCAACATGCCTCAACCCTGACTTGGAGAGACCGCCACTTAGCCTGAATGGTAGTGTAGCCTCCATGGTCATTTGGTCTTTGGCCTCTCTGCTAGGAGTGCCCACAGGGCAGCAGTTGGTGGCAAGGGTGATGAGGTTCTTTTGTGTCACGGTCACTTGTCAACTAGGGACTTGTCTTCACTACCCGCCTGGATTGGCGGGTAGAAATCGATCTCTCGGGGATTGAATTATCGCGTCTCGTTGGGACACGACAATCGATCCCTGAATCTATGCGCGTACTCCACCAGCCCAGGTAGGAGTAACTGTTGACGGGGGAGCCGCGGCGGTCGATTTGCCGCCGTCCTCACAGCAGGATAAGTCGGATCAGATACGTCGAATTCAGCTACGCTATTTGCGTAGCTGAATTTGCGTATCTTAAATCAATTTCCTCCCCCAGTGTAGACCTAGCCTAGGACAGTGACCTCAACACCAACTAATTTCAGAAAAATCAGATAAAGATTCATTCACTTGGTTTCAGATTAAAACCAGTAACCTAGAGGGGAAAAAAAGTCTCCCTAACTCACGCTCAGCCCTGAGTGTCAGACTGCTATAAACCCTACTTCAGATGTAGTTATACATTCCCACTTTATTAATGTGCAACTGGTGAGAACCTGGCTTGCAATTTCTTTGTCCAGTGACAAAGCTGTATTTAATCTTTAGCACATTTGCAGTTTCCAGACTGCAGGCCAAATGAGTGATTAGCAGGACAAGCTGAATATGCATTTGTTTGCTGTTTCCAATGGGTTAAACTTAGGGGCAAGATCCAATTATTAAAGTCAGTGGAAATATTCTCAATAACATTGGGGGAATTGGTTCAGGCCCTAAATCACTTAATCCAGTTTTTAATTAAACAGCATTTAATAAATAGGAGGTCGGTTGTTTTAGATGTTAACAATAATGAAAGCTTCATTTTTAAATGAAATTTCACAGGCTCTTTGCCCACAGTGCAGAGGAGGTTATGCCATGCCTTACCTTACATTAGAAATGCAGAATTCACCTTATTGTGATGTTGGCTGTGGTGTGAGAAGACGGAGCTCAATGGAGCTCCAGTGTAGCAGATCAGACTCTACCCCGATATTTTTCCTATCCCTAAAATGTAGTGTTGGTCTCAGTGTCATAAAGGAAAGGATTCTTTTTCATACAGTGAGTTTCAGTATATTTTAGAGTTCACTGCAAGAAGTGGTAACTGCTCTTCACGTCACAAATGGCCTGTTCTCTCTCTCTCTCTCTCTCTCTCTCTCTCTCTCTCTCTCTCTCTCACACAGAAGGGGCCATATGATACACTTCTGACTAAGGGTATGTCTACACTAGCCACTGGATCGGCAGGCAGCAACTAGACACGATAAATCGACCCCCGAGCACTCTCCCGTTGACTCCTGTACTCCAGCGCCGCGAGAGGCACAGGCAGAGTCGACAGGGGAGCGGCAGCAGTCGACTCACCGCGGTGAAGACACCACGGTAAGTCGATCTAAGTACGTCGACTTCAGCTACATTATTCATGTAACTTAGATCGCTCCACCCCCAGGGTAGACCAGGCCTAAGTGTAACTACACTGCAGTTCAAGGCGTGATTGCAGCCTGGGCAGACGTACCTGCACAAGCGCTGCTAAAAGTAGTGGTGTAGCTGCAAAGGCACAGACTAGAACCACGAGTACATACCCAGGGTCCCCAGCATGCTACAGCAACTACACTGCTATTTAGTCAGGCTAGTGCGGGTCTGTGGACCCATTCTGCGGTCACCCCTCATATTGCACTGTAGACATACCCAGAGGGTCAACACAGACATCTACCCAGCCATTTTAGGTTTGTTACAAGACAGGGTTCTGCTGGATCTTCCTGAAAATACATTTGTCATAAACAATGGTGTGGCCTAAAAACATAGTATAAACTTCCTGACAGGGTGTGACGTGTTGGATGTCTGTATAAGGCCAGGTTTCAGAGTAGCAGCCGTGTTAGTCTGTGTCCGCAAAAAGAACAGGAGTACTTGTGGCACCTTAGAGACTAACAAATTTATTAGAGCATAAGCTTTCGTGGACTACAGCCCACTTCTTCGGATGCATATAGAATGGAACATATATTGAGGAGATATATATACACACATACAGAGAGCATGAACAGGTGTATATATATCTCCTCAATATATGTTCCATTCTATATGCATCCGAAGAAGTGGGCTGTAGTCCACGAAAGCTTGTGCTCTAATAAATTTGTTAGTCTCTAAGGTGCCACAAGTACTCCTGTTCTTTTTGTATAAGGCCAGATTGGGATACTCCCGGTGCTGCTGAGTAGTACCTTACTCCATGATCGCTCCTTTGAAGTCAATGGTGCTACTTTGAGAGTAAGGGGGTCAACAATCGCATCCTTACATTTGCTAACTACCCCAGCCCCCATGAGAACATAAGCCCTCCTTTCCCTCCCAAGTCATAGCTACTGATATCAGCCGTGGGTCATTGCCATGGTAAGCTCTGTGAGGACGCTAACACATCCATAAAGGAAACAGATTGCTGTGCCGATATCAGTAGGCCCCAAAAGCTGACATCACGGTCTGGCATCCATATACATACCCAACCAGCTCAGTGATCAGCCTCCCACGTGGATAGTAACATTTTAGTCCACAATACCAGCAAACATCACAAATTAAACATCCTTGAGACATCAACTTCATGTATATGGTTTTAAAGGGGCCACAGCATTCCTTTAAAATGAAAATATACAGTGTTGTTGCAGTCCTGTCAGTCCCAGGATATTAGAGAAACAAGGAGAGTGATGTAATATCTTTTATTGAATTCACTTCCATTGGTGAGAGAAGCAAGCTCTTCTTCCTCATCTCTCACCAACAGAAGTTGGTCCAATAAAAGATATTACCTCACCCAGCTTGTCTCTCTAATATCTTGGGACCAATATGGCAACAACTCTGCATGCAACAACGGACGATATCACATTTTTCCTCCGAAAAAGCATTCCACACTGTTAAAACACAGAAAATTAAATTCAAAAGCTCTCTTACATACTGCTAATGGTTATTAGACCAAGTAAAACAACGATGTTCAAACACTGGAGCTATATTCTGTGGACTGACTGCATATTTGCTGGATCAATTACTGCTCTGTAATAACTAGGCATGGAGCACAGTGGCATTCTATGAATTTTCTGCCTTTTTCCAGTTAAAAAAAAAAGGGGGGGGGGTTAGTATTATCATACGTCACAACTTCTGCTAAGTAACAGGGAAAGGTGCATTTTAAACTATCTCCAGAAAAAATGAGATGAAAGCAAGAAAACTAATAAAAAAGAGCTGCAGGCAGGGTTGTGTAGTTTCCTAAGGAGCAAGGGGTTTCTTTTTTTTTTTTAAAAAGGAGCTGTTTTAAACTGCAAGACACTATTACTGACCCACTTCCAACCCTAGGATCTCAATGCTTTGCTTCATTTGAAGATTTCAAAGCTATTTCCCCTCTTTCGTAGGTGAGTGATACTTAATATTTCTGTTTGTATCAGAGGGGTAGCCTCTGTTAGTCTATAACGTGCCACAGGACTTTGTTGCTTTAAACAGAAATATTGTGGTTTGGATTTATGGGATCTGGCCCAGCTCTATAGCTGCAGATAAAACAGCTATTCTGGAATTACCATCATAACCTCAGGCAGAAGCAATTCGGTTCTGGGGATAGTCATCTTTATTTTAGACTCTGGTCGAAGGGAGCTGAGGCACACTTGAAAGGATTGTGCTTGTTTTGATTCCATGGGGTCGTAGCAGGGTCTTTTAAAATGGAGGTGACAATAATAGGCCAATTTCTGCTTGCCTTACTAACACTGAAAACTTTCACTCAATGCACATGCCTTATGAGAAAGTCATGGAAGATTTGGCCCAATGTCAGTAACAAAGTTTTCCCAGCTGACAGCATCAGCATCTGTGAGCCTGTCACTTACCTGAATTATTTGTACCCTTGAAATGAGCACGGGCATTGAACATGTCCTGTATCTAGAACAAGATAGGCAAGTCTCCTAGAAAGCACGGCTCAGGGTTGAAATCTGCAGCTGCAGACTTCGCAAACCAAAGACCTTTGCCTAGCACTGCTACAACGCTGTTTAACTCACTTTGGAAATTGAAGTGCTTAATCATAGCTGAAGTGGTTCAATAAATGTGGAGTTCTTTAAAGAGCACATACCAAAATCATACACCAAGTACTCTAGGTGCCTCTCTCTGCCAAACAGGAACACTTCTATCTTACTATAGATGGAACTTTTAGCAACACCGCTGCTTAACACATTCAATTATAAAATCCAGTTTTCAGTTGCTTGTGACTTTGCCAAACTTTAACCATTTGGTCTAAATGTTCTGGAAAACGTTCAGCAAAAGTGGTCGAGCTGTTTCTCAGACTAAAGCTAGGGGAAAGTAGGCAGTTTTGCCACAGTTATATTTTTTCATACTGTTTCTTGGCAGAGCTCTAGCACCTTGATGCTTTGGAGAAGAAACTGGACATCTGGCAGAGAGTTCGTGCTGGGTTCACAGAGGTGCCTTTTTACTGTCGCCAATAAAATTCACCCAGATTTCACCAAGTAATCAGTCTTTGGGAAAAAATCACTATTTGTACCTGTTCAATAAAGCCTTTACAAGTCTTGTTCTTAAGATCTCTGAACAGTTCAGCTGCACCGAGCATACATATTTCCAGGCCCGACTGAGGAAACTCTCTGGTTTATACACAGGCAAGCCAACAGTTCCTGTGTGTGGCCTTAGGGAAGCTCTGTTTTATTATGAGCCAGGAAACTACCATGAGTTCTCACCTCAGCTCGTGCACTGACCAATGTTAGTAGCTTTGTCCACTTCAGAGCTCTTATTGAGTAAAGCCTCATACCCTTACTTTAGAAAGTAGACAAGTATCACTCCCCCCTCAGAGGTTGCCTAAGGTTGCTTTTAGTAAAGCAAGGAATAGAAGACAGTTCTCTACCATGGCACACTCAAGTACCCATTGAGCCACGCTGTCTTTTCTACCAAACGACCAAATCTAAACATGGGGCTCGGCTGGTGAACCACCTGACAACACTCCTCTCCAGAGCCAGGATTTCTGATTCCATATATTCCCCTAGGTCTAGCAAATAGCTATGGTAAGCTACTGGCAGGGCACGGTGTTCCATCTTCTCTTCTAGTGGAAGTTTCCCACAGAAGACCACTACCACTACCATTACTCCTTGAACTTCAGTGGTAGAAGTTTGTGCTGTAGGTCTAAAGGTCCTGGGTTGAAGTCTTCCTGATGACCTACACAGCAGGCTGATATTGTTCCACATGGTGGCATTAGGATTTTTTCCAGTTTTTTAAATAAGATATAGGGAGCTATATTTTGTTTAAAAAATGGTATGTTATAAGAATGTGGTTATAAAGTCAAGCACTCTAAACTCAGAAAGGGGCATAGGTAAAGTGCATATTACATATACACACACAGAATGCAAGCATATGATTAAAAAGACCTCAGTACCACATTTGCTGGCTAACAAAGAACATTTGAAAGAGCACCAAGTATTCAGTTTTACATCTAGAAGAACTTCGTAGAAGACTCGTTTATCAGGATGACATTCATGCCCACTGAAAGCAAACAAACAGACAAGCCAATCTCTCAGATATATCGGGAAAACATCATTTTTTCCCAATGTGCTAGTACTGATATAGTTTCTGCTTGACAAATAGAGTTGTGGTTACTCTGGAGCCACTGGGGCGTTTGGGATTAGCCTCTAGACATGCTAGGCCTCAAATTCTTTTCATTCTGTAAGAGGTGGTTCTAAAATGAATCTTAGCCACCTACTTATTCACCCATTATTGAACGATATTCTGATTTTTCCTCTATATCGTAAAAAACCCCACACCTAATTCTACTAAGAAGACAACACAAAGGCACACAATGTTACAGAAGTTATTTCAAAAGCAAGTTATTCTGGCACATGCGTTTATTTTTCAGAGTTCCTGTCCAGTTGTTTATGCTCCGACAGGTCCTCTGGAAAAAAACATATTTAAAGAATTTCTAAAGAATTTAAAATCCAATGAAACCTAATTGCATAAATACATAATATAAATCCCAGGCTTAGTTCAGCTGCAGACGGCTCCCCCCGTCCTCCACTTCAACTGCTAGGAAGTCAGGAAATTAGTTTGAAACCTGCTGCTTATGGTTCAGTTGGGATTTTAGGATTTCAAGGCAGCTAGCGAGTCTTGATAGACCAAGCAGGGGACTTGACTTGAAGTGATTAAAATGTGTCCATCAAAAGCAGCTCTCAGTGTTGAAACTGAACTTTAAAACTTGGAAGAGCTGAGATCTAAAATATGTAGATGAAATATTTAGTGCACTTATATCTTCACACAAATAATTTATTAATATATTGCCAGCATAAGACTTTTAATCAAACACAGCTGCTCGCATACAATATTTTGGGATATAGGTTTGCAAGATACATTGGCCTTCAGATCCTTGAGTATCAAGATTAACAAAGGTCAGGCTAAAGACATTGGCACCGGAGATTTAGCAATTAGTATTTGCATTATTGTTCAGCAGTTATGAGCTTCTAGGACAGGGGTGGGCAAACTTTTTGGCCTGAGGGCCACATCTGGGTATAGAAATTGTATGGCGGGCCATGAATGCTCAAGAAATTGGGGGTTGGGATGCGGAGGAGAGGGAGAGGATTCTGGCTAGGGGTGCAGGCTCTGGGGTGGGGCTGGGCATGAGGCGTTTGGGGTGTAGGACGGTGCTCCGGGATGGGACCAAGGGGTTTGGAGGGTGGGAGGAGGATCACGGCTGGGCCAGGGGGTTGGGGCGCGGTGGGGGGAGGGCTCAGGGGTGTAGGTTACGGGCGGCGCTTACCTCGAGCAGCTCCCAGAAGTAGCGGCATGTCCCCCCTCCGGCTCCTACGCGGAGGTGTGGCCAGGTGGCTCTGCACGCTGCCCTGTCCACAGACGCCACCTCCGCAGCTCCCGGAAGCAGCAGCATTCCCCCCTCTGTCTCCTACAGGGAGGCGTGGCGCTGTCCAGTCAGCTCTGCACACTGCTCCATCCGCAGGAGACACCCCTACAGCTCCCATTGGCCGTGGTTCCTGGCCAATGGGAGCTGCGGGGGCAGCGTGTGGAACCCCCTGGCTGCCCCTATGCGTAGGAGCTGGACAGGGCGGGCGGGACATGCCGCTGCTTCGGCGAGCGGGGTCGGGAGCTTTCCAGCGGGAGCTCGAGGGCCAGATTAAAAGTTCTGAGGGGCCGGACATGGCCCGTGGGCCATAGTTTGCCCACCCCTGTTCTAGGAAGAAATGCTAAAGCGCTATGGTAGCTAATATTATAAGTATGATTCATTTCAAATGCACGCTTTATCTTTTCACACAGAAAAAATAGCAGTTCTCAAATAATACAGTCAATGCTTAAAAGATAAAGGTAAAGCGGCAGAGAAGAGCCAAAATCCATTAGTACAATGAGTACTTTCAATGTTAGTAGTAACAAGCAGAGCCAGTTCATACAGAGGTTAGCTAAACAGTTATTTTAAGGACTCACTGTCCTTACTGGAAAATTAATACTGCAAGTGTCAAAAGCCTTCCATGATTTTAAAAATTAGAACAGTCAGTCTCCATTGGGTATTTGTCCTGCATAAACAGCCTTCACCTACTGAAATTTAGAGTGTGAAGTTTATTCAGCTTCTAGCACTTAGCGTTGTCCTGAAATCATAATAGTCACTTAGCTCAATCACACATGGCATTTGATGAGCAAGCTGGTTACCTAGAGCAATACAGTTTGTCTGCTCCAATCATTCATGTCAGTGGGGAAACTGAAATAGGAAACTGAGAATAACTGGAAGACTTTAAAACACACTTTTAAAAAAAAGAGGTAAGAGTCTAAGCCGTTATTGCAAGTGCAGAATAAAAACCCAAGGAAAAACACGGATGCTTTGCCTAATTTGATTGAAATACAAAAAACAACAGGACTAACTTGTGCATGCCCACGTTATTGACCAACTTCCCTTGGGATTGTACAGGTGTATGGGAGGGCAGCGCTAGACCTGTAGCATTTAGAGAGGAAGAGAATCACCTGGAGCTTGTTCCTACGCAAGTCAGTGCTAGGTTTCACCATTGACTTGAAGGGGGAGCGAAATGGGCCATCTCACTGCGGTCACAACTGGCCATTCAGCATCATGCACTCAGCTGTACTTCTGGATTGCAACTATATTTCGGGGCTAGAACTCGTGTCTGTGAACATCTCCAACAATAGTTAAGCTTCAATTATGTCACGGGAGATCACAGAATCCGTGACTTCCATTGACCTCCGGGACATTTTCTGCCCTGGGGCTGGAGCTCCCAGCCAGCCCCGCCCTTGCAATTCCTAGCCCCCAATCTGGTGGGGGACCCTGCAGCTACCAGCTGCCTGGGGTGAGGGGACCCTGGAGCTCCCACGCACCGCATTGCTGGGGGACCTGGGAACCCCAGCAGCCGCACCAACCCCTTTTGTCGGGGATACTTTTAGTGAAAGTCACGGACAGGTCATGGGCTGCCGTGAATTTTTGTTTATTTCCCGTGACCTGTCCCTGACTTACTAAAAATATCGGTGACAAAAACTTAGCCTTAACAATAGTATATTCAGCTCTATTTCTGACAGGGGCCTTTCCTGGTATCTAACCTGAGCCTTTTCTTGTGCAGCCTCCAGTCGTGAAAACATGGGGGAAGATTCTCTTTGAGGAGATCACACTGGCAGAGGAGATTTGGGGGAGGGGGGAATAGGGGAAGTGGGTCCCTCAAGCAGTAGCTTCCCTGGTGTTCCAAGAGGCCATACGATAGCTGAGAATTTGTGGAGAGGTGAAAGACTAGTTCCTCCCGTTGGAGCCAAGTAACCCCTCCCACATTGCTGCAAGTATCTAAGTAATATTTCTGATACAGAGAGGGGCTGTGCTACCAGGACAGTGGGCTGGAAAGCACAGGGGAAGGGAGGAAGAGAGTGGCCCATTCTGTGGATACTCAGAGGATGAATTCCTTGAAGATCTGTGTGCTCAAGAGATTTGGAGGCTCACGTCCGTGGTGTGACTCCCAAAATCCATTTCTAAGAGCATTCGATCTAGGCCCAATCTTTCAACATGCCTACGCACAGGCTGTAGGAATTAGGTCACTCAATCCCTTGCAAGATCAAGCCCAAGGTGAATTGCTAAATATACCCATAAACTGCTGCCTCTGCCATTTGCAAATACCATTCTCTTACCACTGGAGTCTTAGCAACCCCCCTGCGTTAGCCCACAGGAGCACCGTTGCTGTGCTCTGGCAGTTGGGGTTACAAGAATCTCACCATTTCTCTAAAATTACAGTCAGCAGGCTTGCCCTCTGATCTCCATTCAGTATTCTGGCCCAGAACACCAGAGTGCAAGTTATTTATTTGCTGCCAAAGTTACGCTTGTTGCATTATAATGAGAGAGAGTGTGGGCCAGATTCTGATCTGTCACAATGGTGCAAGCTCCTCTGAGTTTAGTGGAATTGCTCCAGGCGTGTTCTTGAGAGTAAACTCTTCCACAGTTTGTCTTGCGATAGAGCTTGCTTCTCTGACAAGGCTCATTAAAGCAGTTCATCCTGGATGGAGTCCAGTAAAACCAGAATAAATTAAAAAAAAAAACTTTAATAAGGATCATTTCCCTTCTCTGGCAGAACTGTTGAAGAGTATTTGACGTCCTTCTCCCTTGATAGTGGTTATGAAGTGGACTAACACTGTTTAGCAGGACCGGCTTTAGGAAGTGCAGGGCCCGATTCGAATACCCGGCGGCGGTCCGGGTCTTCGGCGGCGGGTCCTTCACTCGCTCTGGGTCTTCTGCGGCACTGAAGGACCCGCCGTGGAAATGCCGCCGAAGACCCGGAGCTAGTGAAGGACCCGCTGCCGAAGTGCTGCCGAAGACCCAGACCGCCACCGGGTGAGTAAAAATTAAAAAGTTAGGCACTCTTCTTTAGGGCGCGGGGCCCTCTTAGGCGCGGGGCCCGATTCGGGGAATCGGGGAAATCGGCCTAAAGCTGGCCCTGCTGCTTAGTTTACTAAAAAAAATCAGAGTAATTTGTAATCCCCCAGTCTAATTTTAAAGCCAACATTTTAGTGAATTTTCTTAATGGATTTTCCCCTTCTTTGATTTTACACTCACGTACATATTAAACAGTAAGAAGTATCTGAAACGGAGTGAGATAAAGATATGAAAGCAAGGTATACTGACAGCATGCTTAACTTAGCATTCATGAGCTGAGAGTCTTTGCTTAGCCTGACATACTTGTGGATATGCCTTAGAAGATCTTGTTATACTTTGCAATAGACTATTATTTAGTGTCACTTGTCCGCCTCTCCTCCCATCCCGCAGAAGAACCCCCCTTCTACTTTAGCTAAAGTTACATGGCACAGGTCAATAACTGCCTACCCCAGAGTATACATTCTAGGGTGCAACTCAGGCCAGCAAGGGGTTGTGTCACTGCCTGCCCCATAACTTTGGTTGCCTCACAAGGCTTTGCTGTTGTAGCTCCCAACAAACAGCCTAGCCGTGTGCAGGTCACACCCTGAGTGTCTGTGTATAGCTGCAGCCTTGGTCCAGCAACTCTGACCCCAGCAGCCTGTCAGTAACTCTCCAATCACACGCTGGCTTCCGCCGACCTTAGTTACCTCTTGCAGAGGGACCCTAACACACTCCCAGTCCTGAATTTTCCCCAAAACATGTGTCCTGCACTGTCCAACCCTCTCTTGGGCAGTTCAGATGGTATGGTCCATTGCCCCATAAAGAGTGAATATTTGACAGTTTGCTACTTTAACTGAAGTTCAGTTTGAATACAGCACTGGATTGGTTTTAATTAAAAAATAAAACAAGTTTATTTAACTACAAAGAGATACATTTGAAATGAGTACAAGTACAAGGTATTAAAGTCAGAAATGATTACAAGAGAAAGAAAGATAAAATGCTTCCTAGTGGCTAAAACTTAGCAAGCTAGACTTGGTTCAAGATAAAATCCTTACCATAGGTTCCCAGTAACATCAGGTCAGTATCTCTCCCCAAAGTCAAAAGGCTAGTTCCTTTGTCATCTTAGGTGGGAAAAAATAAATAAAAGAGAGTGAGATCCTGGGGTGTTTTTTCCCTCACTTTATAGTCCAGTCACCCTTTGAAATGCATTTTCCTAAGGGTTATCCTTGGATAAAGTTCATTCCAGCTGTGAGGATGGAGACATGGAGTCTCGTGGTGAAAGAGGTTCCATGTTGTTGTTTGCTAAGATGCAGACCGATCTGTTCCTGCCCCTCTTTGTTGCCACTTGACCAGTGATTGCCAATCAACTTTGATGAAACCTGGCAAGAGGCATCAGCTTGTCCTTTGTCTTTGAGAAACTGGTTTACCCTTTTCCCAGACTTGTCTGGTAAACACATTGTATGATCATTTCAGCTTGTTTTCATAAATTTGAATACACATTTTGTAGATACATTACACAAGAATATTGATGATCAATGTTATTTGGTATTATGCACAAAGATTACTACAACAATGTGTAGGCTGTGAATACAGGGGTGCTTTTGGTTGTAACTACATCTCAGGATTTTGACTTGTAAATTGACATTACTCTGTTTAGTTTTGCTATTCTCTCCATGGGCTTCCGCTGACGTCGTTTCAAAGCATTTTGACTTTGCTGCACCATCTCCTGAGATATGCAATCGCATTACTGGAGTTTTGATGTCCATAGACCATTAATGACAATTTTACAATTGCAATTTGATATTCTATTGCTGGAGCAAGAAAATTGTAAAATGAAGTTAGTTTTCACATCTGACTGAAATAATTACTGTGAATATTCAGGATCCAAGTTTCAATTTTATGCACATTGCCACTTCAAAGTGGTTGTGATGTTTTTGGTTGAAGTTACTCAAAGGCTTTAAGTCCACTTTAAGCCTTTGTCTGTCTTAAACTCGGCATAAAATTGATTACCAAAGTTGGTCCGGAAAACTGTTTTGAACCTGATTTTGAAGAAATTATTCCTGCTTAAACAAACAAAACTCATCTCCTGGATGTGATGATATGGGAAGTGTGGCATTGCATTGGCAGAGAAATCATGATAACGACGTGAAATGAGAGAGCCTCACGAAAGCTGTTGTGCAAAATGGCTACGGGGGGAGCAAGAGGTGGAAACAGAATAAACTTATTTCTAGTTGAAGAAAAGCAACAGCACTGCCTTTTTTCAATAGAAAGGAGGTTCTTTATATCACCCACTCCTTCAGCATTTTGAAAAGCGGACTGCACAAGCATGTGAAGACTTATACCACAAGAACAGTGCATACATTCCTTGGGATTTTAAAATAATCTCCCAAAGGAACGTTATGGCACGTCTTCAGCACTAAATACTGAAGGAACTCCAAATAAATTCTCCATGCACTGACTAATCCATTAGCTGACCTGTCACTATGCAGGCTTGCTTCTAATTTCATCTCCTCCTCAGTTTTCTTGGCCTGAATAACCACACAGTGGCCTCTGTGTTGCTGAATACAGACACTGAAGGGAACAGCTTTTGCTCCTGGGGATTCCTCTACCGGGGGAATTATGAAGTGGCCCTTTAAGCTGGGCTTAAGGCATTCCCATAGCACAACATACCCTTAAAAACCCTTTAATGAGAGCGTCTGCTGAAGCATGGGGTTCCAGACTTACTGAACTTGACTCTCAGGTGCCCTGCCTTTGTGGAGTCCTTTACACCTGTGCAAAGTGAATGCAAGATACACAATGCACACCTGGCCTACTACTAGAATTTAGGCAACGTTTCTAACAACACAGAAGCCAGAAGAGAATCCACTTCACTCTCCCACTCCTGGTTTAGTTCTGCAGGGCTTACAATGGTTCAAAATAAACCCCACTCGTCATACAAGCACGCAGCTATGACTCTGACTGTACAAAGGAAGCAGATACATCAAGGTGCCTTTTTTCACAAAGTGACTCTTCTCAATAGCTGGTTGAAAGTTTTACATCAAGAGTGTTTTCCCAATGGAAAACCAGATTTTCAACAACACACAGACTTTCATGAAAAGCGTCTGCTTTGTGGAGAAAGTGCAACTTTTCAATCAAAAAACTGATCACCTGAAAACTGAAAAAGTCACTCTGAAATGAAACTTGAAGACTTAATCTGAGCAGTGAGCCAAGGCTAGAGAAAAGAATAGGAGCATGAGGGATCCAAACTACAAACACTCCCATAAGGCACCAGGGCGGCATTTCAGAATCAAAATGAGTAATCTCCCTCTTAAAACATTGATTTTTTTCCACCCAAAACTTGGTGTTTACTTCCACTGAAAATTTCATTTTCTGACCCACGCCATTTGTCACAGTGGAACTGTACTTTAAAGGACTGAAACCCATCTCTCCTACAGCTACTTTTCCACTATTCATTTCCCCAGTTGTTTTAAAACAAACTATCCCAGAAAGTCTTTCCTAGGATAAGTCTAACTGTGCAGAAGATGATGCTTTTGGCCACAGCAATTTTAGTTATGGTACTCTTAAGTATGATCATGTCTATTCCAGTTTTGCCAACAATACTCAAACTACTGAAGTCCTTGAATGATATTTTGTGCCCATGATTTGGGCATCTTATCAATTCTGGTTGATATTGAGATGTTACTATGAAATTGCTGAATCATGGAATGCCATTCTGTGTATGTGAATTCTACCATTGCTGGCAAGGCTGGGCACATGTCTCTCAGACCAGATACAATGGTGAGTTGTTAGAATTCAACAATCGCCTATTCAGATGGGAGTGAGCACCACACAACGCTTTAGAGAAGTTGGGTGAAGCTGGGAGAAGCAGTTTTCCACATGCCATCAACAAGTGGAGAACTGTACATACCCCAATGCAGGACAAAGACACCAAGGTGTTGATGCTAGTCTTTGAAAAGCACAGAGGCTGGGTGGGCCGGGCAGGGCCGCTCAGAGCGGGGGGGCAAGTGGGGCAATTTGCCCCAGACCGCGCAGGGGCCCCCACAAGAATATAGTATTCTATAGTATTGCAACTTTTTTATGGAAGGTGCCCCCGAAATTGCCCCCGAATTGCACATGGTCCCAGTTCTACAGGAGGGGTACTAGACCCAAAAGTGAGCCTCAGGCCTATGAAGGGATCTGCTCCCCACAGGTGCCACCTAGTGGTCGGGCAAAGGTGTGACAGGTGCTCTTGTCTCTTAGCACTCCCTATCGATAGATGCTCTGGCCCAGCCCCTTCTGAGACTCAGCTCTCCGACTGGGCTGCAAGTTGTATCCATCCCTTCCAGGGTATGGAAAGAGTTCAACAAATGCTAGTTCCACTGCCCAGCAAGAGGCTTCAGGCTTCACCCAGCCATAGCCAGGACTCTCTGGGATATGGGCTCTTAGTCCCAATCCCTAGTCTCAGAGCTAGGTTTCTTCCCTCCAGCCCCAGCAGAGGTGGGTAGGGGATCCCAGGCCTAATCTCTCCACCAGGCTCTGATCTGAGGCCCAAAGGTAGGCAGCTGAGTCCTGCATGCTGGATTGCTATGCAACAGCCTCCCTGGATCCCTTCCTACCAGCCTCCCCACACACGAAGGAAAAGCGAGGACACATAAACAAAATAAATCAAAGAAAAATGTCTCCAACCTTGCACGTGTCCAGAGTCCTTTTTCCCCAGCAGGTCAGGCAGACCATCAATAATCAGGGGCCCTCCCAGCTGTGCTCCTTTTGCAGAGCTTAGGTTCAGCCCTCCTCCACTGGCTCTTCTCCTTTAATGCTCCCCTTCCAGTCTGGGCCCCGTTCCTTCCTCTCTAGAGGGTTTTTTTTCACCCCATCACAAGGCCCCCAGACAATGTTGGGTTGGAGGAGAGGCCAGGAAATAAATTCCCCCTTCCTTCTTACTACAAGCACCCCTTGATCTCTATCTGATCACTGGTAGCAAACCCCTTCCCTCACCCCCAGACCTTCCCGCCAAAGGCAGAGCACTAATGGGGTGCAAACAACAAGAAGATTTATTGAAATAACTTGGTAGTTAACACACAAGTTGGCATGAAGCCAGGACCCCAAATTGTAAGTGGGCTAACAAGATAAACAGGTAAAACTGTACATCACCATCTCACAGGGATACCAGAAGGGGAGCAGGGACGCCATAACAGGATCGGGGCCTCGGCTGGAACAGGGACGGAAGAGGACCACGACGAAGAACACCACAGACGGGACGACGAGGACTAGGAACAACGACACCAGATCAGGGACTCACAAACAGGTAAGTTGATCTTCTTTCTTGATGGTATTCTGCAGACACTGGGCGGCCTCTGGGACGGACAGCACGCTTCATAGGGCGTGCTGGGCTTTTATGCTCTCCTGTTAGTAGGCAGTCTATTCCCAAGTCACATGACACAATTTTCCCGCTCTTACTGAAAAAGGGCAGCAACTGGTGAACACGAAGGGGGTCAAACACAGAGGGCAAACAACCACTTATATAAAACCAAATGGCAAAAGCCAAACGCAAGCCTTACAACAACAGCAGTGCCTGCGCTTCATTCAGACCCCGGAGGCTTAAAACACACAGGGTCCAGCTGTTGGATCCCCTCAAACAGTCTGATGAGTGGCCAAGAGGCGGGTATCTGACTGGAGCTGTGACACCCACACAGGAAGATGGTCACTAATTTCAGCTGAGGTGTATTAATTCTGCAATCTCTCTTTTGTACGAATAGCTGCTTGGTTCGACTCCAGTTAGAAAAATGATATTCCGACCCAGCCTATTTGGATAGTGCAGTTTAGTGCTGGGAGGGCCCAATCCAAAACCCAGGAATAGTAATAGGATTATTTGCATTTACTTCAACGGGCTTCGAATCAGGTCCCAAGTGAACGTTATCTACAGTGAGGAATATTAATAATTAGTGGGTAGTGAAAAAGGAAGTGCTGTGCTGGGTAGATTAATCCGATTCCATTCAGAATGACTCTTGTTCTGCATTCCTGGCAAAACAAGCCTAATGGTAGAATAGATGTGATTTAGAAAGGAGTGACCCATTTAGAAAAGTCAGACTTAGAATACTTTAAAGTGCTTTAACACTGAGAAGTGCATCCGATGATAGTGATTTTTGATCTCCCATGCTATTTACCAACACTTTTCTCTTCCCTCCCTGTCAATGTTAAAGTGATTCTGCCAGCTAGGAGGGTACTAGCTAATGCCTCCCAAGGGTAAATAAGAAACTGAAGATTCCTATTGCAGAAAATCAGATAAGCCCAACAACTGAAAAGGTAAAACTCTTTAAGTGCTGAACAATTTCATCTTGCCTGTGCTAATTCATTTTAAATTGTACTAACTCCTAGGGTTACATTTTGAAAAGAATCCATGTTTTAAGTTGCCATCTCATTTTTCTTTCCACTTATGTAAACCAGGTAAATCTTCAACCACCTCTCGCATCCAGCAGTCAACTCCAGGATGGCTGACCAGTAGGGGCCAGCTTTGAAACAGCCTCCAATTTTGCCCATGCAAATTCTGAGCCACGACTGAAATCGATGGGACCTTTGCCAATGTCTACAGTGGGGTCAAGATCAGGCCCTTTTTACCGAAACAAGTATTGGGTCATTTAAATCGGGCAGTGATTTATACTTGCAAATGTCCATGTGCGTGGGCCAATGCTGATTTTGTGCGTGCGAATGAATATATGCAAGATTAGAATAAGAAGCTACTTCTGAAAATTGGCCTTTATATGGTGCAATATCTGCGCTAGTGTATTTATGTTCCACTGCCATCTACTAAGCAGAATCAGATCTGCTTACCTGGGATTGTTGATTTCTACTGGACAACCTAGGACAGGGAAGACAGATTTTCACCATTGGCTTCTATTTCTCTCTGCATATTCATGAATGGTTTTCCTCTGATATTCATTATATGTGTAAAAAGCAACAGAGGGTCCTGTGGCACCTTTAAGACTAACAGAAGTATTGCAGCATAAGCTTTCGTGGGTGAATGCCCACTTCGTCAGACGCAAGATACATATTGGTAGATAAGCGTATAAGAATCTGTTTATATCAGCAGGTCAGGTATAACTGCTAATATTTGCATCTGCAGCGAAAGTTGCAGACAAAAGTGCAGACTCAAGCATTTGCAGGAGCAAAGCTGCATGCACAAAAGAGGAGATTAGACTGAGCCCTACCTGAAAGTCAGGCTCTAAAATGGATTAGCTTTAGTGTGAACAGAGAATCAGGGAGGAGCTTGAGCTAAATTCTGCCTTCAAATACATTGACACAATTTCCACTGAGTCAATGGGAACTAGGGTGACCAGACGTCCCGATAAAATCGGGACTGTCCCGATTTTGAGCTGTTTGTCCTGATCTCTGGTCAGGATGCAATTTGTCCCGATTATCTTTTGCTCGGCCGGACGGCAGCACTCGGCTTTCCCCCCCACCCCCCAAGTGTCTCGATATTTTCTTCCTCTCATCTGGTCACCCTAATGGGAACTAAGGCCTGGTGTACACTAGAAGATCAGGTCGGTTTAACTACATTGGTCAGGGGTGTGAAAAATCCACATCCCCTGAGCAGCGAAGTTAAGCCGATCAAAGTCCCTGTGTAGACAGCACTAGGTTGATGGAAGAATTCTGCCCATCGACATAACTACTGCCTCTCAGGCAGGTGAATTACCTACATTGAAAGCAGAATCCCTCCCGTCGACATAGGCAGTGTGTATACTGAAGCGCTACAGCAGTGGCGCAGTGCCGCTGTAGCATTTTAAGTGCGTATACCTGAGAGTGAAAATTGTTCCCCTCCCTTTACATCAGGGTTCCCCTCCTGCCATGCGGGCAGGGGACTGGACTCGATGACCTCTCGAGGTCCCTTCCAGTCCTATAATCTATGATTAATCTATGATCATCCCCTCTGTATTTGCTCCAGCTGGGTTCTTCCCTTACTCCCCCATTCCAAGCAGTATTTTCCTGCAACACTGCTTAGATCAGGAAAGCCCAGATCCTCAAATGCATTTAGATGTCCAGCTCCCAGGGCGGTCTTTGAGGGTCTAGGCTGAAGAGATTGGAGTTTTCACGGTCCTTTTCATTTTCAACTTCTGCATGACATTTTATTAAATTACAGACTCCTCTTAATTTCCCTACTGCAGACCCAGACATTCTGCACAGTGATGCCATAGCTAACAAGTCGAAATTGCTCGTGGTAGAACTATCAAAGCAGGAGGTAACCATATTTTTATGTATTTGATGGCAGTGAAAACTGGATACTCTGAGACAGTAGGAGATGAATTGTGATGTCTGTTTTTCCATGAAAGGAATAGCAGAGCTCATTTTTTTAAACATAGACTTCTTAGATTTCTACAAGATATTCATTAAGTGTACTTGCATGCTTCTTAGGCGGAAAGTTGTGTGCTTTCTGTAGAGAGTTTTCAGTCTTTTAAAAAGTGCTAAATTGATACACTTTTGATCCTGCTAGTGAAGGCAGGGGGCTGGACTTGATGACCTTTCGGGGTCCCTTCCAGTTCTAGGAGATAGGTATATCTCCATATATATATTTATATTTATACAGACTCCTTCATGCATTACATGTGATCCCATAGCAGCATTACTGTGGTTCAACTATTTATTAAGAAAGAAGGAATTCCTGAATATGGTGTGTCAAAAATGGCCACAAGAAGGAACACTGGGAACCTGTCCACACAACAGTCAAGCTACTTTTTTGAAAAATAAATTGCGTATCTTGTCTGAAAATGCTGAACAACAGTGTGTTGCAATGAGAAACTGGAAGTCATCTTTACCATCTGCTAACCCTCCACTCACTGAACCCGGCCCCCGACCCTGAATTTGAGTAAGAGTCCGTGTATAGTAGCAGTGAAATATATCCATAATATAAAACCTAGCTCTTATCAGCAAATCTCAAAGCACTTTACAAAGGAAGCCAGTATCATTATCCTCATTTTACATATGGGGAAAGTGAGGCACAGAGCAATGAAGTGACCTACCAAGGCCATCCAGCAGGCCAGTGGCAGAGCTAGGAATAGAACCCAGGTGTTCTGAGTCCCAGTGCTAGCCCCTAGGCAACACTGCCTCCCCAGGGAGCAACCCACATATATTAATTTCTACCAGCAGTGGGCCAAACTCAGTCAAATCTCTTTCCTTATTTAAACGTCAAGTATCAGGGGGTAGCCGTGTTAGTCTGTATCTACAAAAACAACAAGGAGTCTGGTGGCACCTTAAAGACTAACAGATTTATTTGGGCATAAGCTTTCGTGAGTTAAAACAAGAAGTGAGGTTTTAACTCACGAAAGCTTATGCCCAAATAAATCTGTTAGTCTTTAAGGTGCCACCAGACTCCTTGTTGTTCTTATTTAAACGGACATTCTTTTGAAGACTTTACCATTTTCTTTGTTGATTATTTGTAGGATTAGTTCGGTCAGCAATGATTAACTGCATAGTGATATGTTGTGTTCACGTTTGTTTCCTTGTTGTAAATAACCAGCCTTAAATGAATAACCAGGAAGGGTCAGATTCTGCTATTCTTACCTTCACTGAGTAACAGCTTACTCTACCAGTTGTCCCACTGTATTCAATGGGACTCCTTGAGGAGTAAGGTGCTACTCAATGTGAGTAATGCTGGCATAATCTGGCACAATGAACCTCATATTTCACTCCTTTATATCAATTCCACACCAGTGAAACTCCACTGATTTCAGCACATTGTATGGCATAAAACTGGAGTGACGACATGGAAAAAGCAAGCACATCATCTGTAACTTCTCTGTACGTATTTACAAAGGTTTTCTCTTGGGAGAGAGTCCTATACAATTTAACGAGAATGAAGCCAATAAAAAAACTGAGAATATGCTCTTACATTTCTTTGGGAGCAAATGCTAAACCTTTGTGTGCAGGTTTTGGGGACAGATCCTGAAGGATTCTATTACAGGGACAGAGTTCTCTCTCAAATTCTAAAGGATAGTTTAAAAATATATATATAGAAAGGCTCTTGCTTTCTATTTAATTCTATGAGCCAGATTGAGGTTTTAAGACCAGCCCTGAGCAAGGTGTGGTGCATAAGATGCACTATCTCAGGAGTAGTTCCTGGAAGCTGTCTGGCTCAGATCCCTCCCCGAGTCTTAGTATCTCCCTGGAGTTACAGGATAAAATTCTCAAGAAGTCCTTAAGTCCCATTCTCAAAAGTGACTTAGGCAGATAGGCTCTTAAATCTCACCAACTTCCAATGCAATCTAGGTGTATAAGTGTCCAAGTCACTTCTGAAAGTGGGACAGGCTCCCAAGTCACTTTTGAAATTTTACCCATAGTAATTTACTACGGATTCACCTACTGTGGCACCAAGGGGTGAGGTGCTGAGTGAAAGTTCTTCCCATTGCAAAATCCTACCCACCATGACCTACTGCCCAGCTGCTCCAGGAGTGGGAATAAGCAAGCCTATTTCCCTGCTTACTACTAGGCTCCCAAGATGCAAGTCTGTGTAGCCAAGTAAGAGCATAGGGGGAGGCTTTCTAACTACCGTGTGGGAGCGTGTAGCAATCCAAATCCCTGTCTCGCCTCTCGGATTTGGGGGGTTAAATGCTGCTTTTTCTAAGTTTCTCTCATCTTTGTGTTTATTTTTATGAAAGATCAAACATAGATTTTGCATTTTAAAAAATCTTTCCACAATAAAACCAAAGAGACAGCTGTGGGTGGGCTCCTACTGAAGTAATGGGCAAAATTCCAATTCACTCCAAGGGGAGCAAATGGGGCCCTATCCTGACCACTAATTTAGGCTAATGTGGCCATTTGGATTTATGTCTGAGGTCAGGGGACGATAGAACTTGTTTTTCATAAAGCAGTCAAGAGAAAGCGACTGCGTTTTCTGCTAAACTGTAGCCAGCTTGGTCTTGAAATGTTTAACACTGAAGTCTTGGAGGTGTAATCTTATTTCCTATCTTTATGTGTAACTGAATTCTCCCCAGGGCGCAGAAATAAGCCGACTGTCAAAGGACAGCAGCTGCGAAATCCAGACAGTACATTTTGTCATTTTCAGTTTTATTTCCCTTGTTTCTAAAATGAGAAAACGTGGCAAATGGTTTAGCAGGTGATCTGACTGGGGTCCTATTTGGCTTCCTTTACTTTTATTGGGATCCTCATCTATCTCCTATGTCTGCAGAAAGGTGTAAGGGTGACACAAGTTCCTACACAAGATAATACACCTCTACCCCGATATAACGCGACCCCATATAACACGAATTCGGGTATAACGCGGTAAAGCAGCACTCCGGGGGGCGGGGCTGCACGCTCTGGCGGATCAAAGCAAGTTCGATATAACGCGGTTTCACCTATAACACGGTAAGATTTTTTGGCTCCCGAGGACAGCGTTCTATCGGGGTAGAGGTGTAGTAGGAACATTAAGAATCATTGGTTTGGAGCAACCCATTGAGAGTCCAATAATAACGCCAGAGGTAGATGCTTAAAGAGCATCATCAGATTATTATCAGGCTTCTTTTCATGCTTTCTTTTAAGTTCAATGTCAATAAGATTTTGATATCTTTCACTCACACTGCAACTTTCCCCTGCACTGCTTCCCACCCAGTTCTTTTATTCGGCATTTCTTGCTGTGAAGTCTACTGCTTTCCTCAGAACTACGGGTCTTAGAAAGCTTTGGTTCTGGGCCAAATAGGGCAGTGCTGGGCCTGTAGTTTCCATTCAAAGGCCAATGTCCCCTGTTAGAATCACCTTTTTTTTTTTAAACCTCACACAGCTTCTCTTTCCGGCACTGTTGTCCAGTGCCCACCAAAGTGAAATTTAAGTCCAACAAGGTGAGTGAAATACAAAAGATAAGCAAAGGGCATAAATGGTGACAAAAGCATTTAGATTTTAAATTTCTTTCTGCATTTAATCCTCTAAGATCAGAATTTGCAACATGCTGGCGGTGAGGTTTTTTGTGCTGCACCTCTAGGGTTTTAAGCCACCTTTGTGCCCTTCTAGTTCTGCAGACTGGAGAGACCCTTGGCATAAGGTTCACAGTTTTATAGGCTAAGTACCACCTAGAATCTCTGCAGTGCTGCAATCATAGAATATCAGGGCTGGTAGGGACCTCAGGAAGTCATCTAGTCCAACCCCCCGCCCAAAGCAGGTCCAATCCCCAGACAGATTTTTGCCCCAGCTCCCTAAATGGCCCCCTCAAGGGTTGAACTCACAATCATGGGTTTAGCAGGCCAATACTCAAACCACTGAGCTATCTCTCCTCCCTTAATGCTGCCCAAGTGTGCACTCCATATCATGACTTTCATCAGGGGTCTCAGAGAACAGCCTTATGGCTGTCTACCACCATATGTGCCCTAAGGCAAATCCTCACTGGCCAAATACTGAGCTTTTATGGGCCCTTTATGCCATTCCAGCCCTTTTACCCAGTATTAAGGGGCCAGAGCAGAAGGGGAGGCTCTCTCCCTGTGTCTGTGCACTCAAGCAGGTGACCACACACCCTCCTAGCAGATGTGATTTTTCAAAGGGGATTTTAGGCAGGCATCTCTTTCTGAAAACATGATCAGATAATTGTGCTTCAATAGCCTCATTCTCCCCTGCTCTGCACCTGATACAGTTAATCACACTTGTGCAAAGCGGGTGTAAAATGCTGCCATTCTCATTTGGAAGCATTTATTCCCACTTCACACTGGTGTGAATGACTGCCGAAGTGCCAGGCACTGGAGAACTTAGACTGATTGAGAGTTGTGCAGGCCAAGGCTAAGTGGGAGATGGAAACTCCAAAAGACTCGTCTATCTATTCTTTAAGACGCTTTATGCATCCATTTGTCTCTTGTTCTGTGCTGAGGGAATGTAGAGCCAGTAACCTTATCCATGTCTACCCTGCAAAGAATGGAATGAGTTAGAGTGCACCTGAAATATTGCAAACAACAAGGTGCTAGCAGATAATTTGATCAGAGTGGACTCCAAACTGATTGAAAAAAAGGCTGGACAACTAAAGGGAAGGTAAAACAAAAATGTAACACATTTTAAACTTTACTCCAGTCACTGGCACATTTCTGAACATGGGGCTTTGGAAAGAGGATTTATGATGGAGGAAAGAAGCTAGTAAGTGACTGACGTACAGCTATATTTCAGGTGAATTCTTAGGATACATCTATACTGAAGCCACAGGCAAGGGCGCTGGAACAGTTTTTATAGTGGGGGGGGGCTGAGAGCCATGGAACCAAACTGTAAACCCTGTATATAATGGAAACTACTTCAAGCCAGGGGATGCAGCAGCACCCCCAGCACCAACATCTATGGCCACAGGTGTGATTTGCAGCTTGTGTAGACATAGCTATGCTAGCTGCACTCTAGTGATCTCACTAAAAATAGAAGCGAGGATGCTGTGGTGTGAGCTTCAGCGCCAGCTGCCCAAGTGACTATGTACCCCAGGAGCGGGTAGGGTGTGTGTGTCAGGCAGGCTTGTGCAGTCCCTGCTGAAGCCCACACCGAAGCGTCTACACTTCTATTTTCAGTGAGCTAGCTAGGATACAACTTGTGCGGATATGTCTTCATGAGCAGCAAATCACACCTGTGGCTGCAGTGAAGACAGGCCAAAGGACCTGGCTGCCCTCTGCTTTTCAGGGTTTTTACTCCCTAACCAGGTGGGGAACATTTGGGACTGGATCTATGTTGAGACGACATCAAGGGGAAGTGGGAGTACACCACACTTGATAAGAGGGCCCATCATTCCAGTTCTGCTGTCAAAAGCCAACCTGCCTACACATCCATACTTTATAAGCAGTGTTTTTGTTGCCATGTTGGACCCAGGCAGAGCCGTCCCTGGTGGGGTTCAGGGCCTGGGACAACCCCACCCCCAAACTCCGGCCCAGGCCCCGCCCCAACTCCACCCCTCCCCCAAGTCCCCTCCCTGCCCCGCTTCTTTCCACCTCTGCTCCGCCCCCTCCCCACCTCTTCCCACCCCTGCTCCGCCCCCATTCCACCCCTCCCCACCAGCCCTGCCCCGCCTCTTTCCGGCTTCCGCCCCCTTCCCTGAGCAACGCTGGGAGCCGGTGGAGCGGGCTGGGGCTGGATCGTTCACTGCTGCCAGCTCCAGGCTCCCTGCTAACCCCCCAGACCCCTCTGGACCCTGCGTCCTGAAGTGCGGGGCCCTGGCTGGTTGCCCCGGTCTGCCCTATGGATGGGACAGCTCCGGACCCAGGACATTACATAGACAAGGGTTTGTTGTCTTTCTTACCAACAGAAGTTCATCCAATAAGCGATATTACCTCACCCACCTTGTCTCTCCCAGGTCCGTATGTGTCCTGTCTGCACCACACACAAATCCACATTGCAAGCGGAGGAAGTTCAGTGAAGATGAATATAGCCCTGTCATGGGGTCCACTCACCACTTGAGGGGCCTCTCCCTGCTCACTCAGGGCATTAATGCTTCCAGATATTGCACCCTCCTCTGGCGGTGCCTCTCCCATCGTCCTCTTGCCCTGCAGACCCCTCTCGTTCCAGTATCCACAGACTCCTCCTCGTGACTCGGCCCTCTGGCCAGGTCACTCCGTGGCTCCCCCTTCTGGGGGGATAACAAAGTCTTTCCAGAACAAATCATCCCAGGCAGTCCACTGCCCTCTGCCTAGTCTATGCCACATCCTCAGTGGCTGACAAGGGCACCTAGGCCCACCCTCCAAGTTCCAGCTCCAGGGCCCTCAAGTGAGCAGCCCAGGCCTGCACTGCCCTCCCTTGCTGCTCCCCCCCGAGCCTTTTCCTACCTCCCACCCCATTCTGGGTTTGCCAGCCTCCCAACGCCCTCCTCCCAGGGAATGACTGTAGCCTACTCCCCGCCACCCTCTTCTGCTGTCAGATACCTGGCTTTATACAGGCCCTTCTTGTTCTTGTCTAGCTGAGCCTCACATCTGACTAATCAACCCCTGCTCCCTGGCTCCTCCTCCAGCTGCTGCCTATAAGTTAATTGGGCCTAATTTACCCTCTCAGGGCCAGTGTGGGGAATACAACCCATCACAAGCCCCCTTTTCCTTTTGTGAAACAGTCGTTTTCTGCCCTATCTTATGGTGAGTCAAGGCTTGACTGTTTGCTAAGACTCCTCAGGGTAGTGCCAACTACCTGTAGTCGGTCAAGCTGAAATATCACAGAGAAACGCTTCAGCGCCTCAGCGTGCGGTGCAAAGCTGCTTTTCACACTGCGTGATGCTAGAAAGAGGCTTGGCCTCAGAATGGCACAGCAAGAGAGGATGGTAGTGCCTACAGGGGCAGCACGCTTAGCCTGGTGACAATGTCCACAGTCCAAATCCACTTACGGGAATGTTCTCCCTTGGTTTGCTATGCTGCAACCAGCTGCTGACACCCAGTAAATGGGCTGGGGATGGCATCCACCAATGCAAGTGGATGCTAAGTGATGGTTCCCACAGCGGGGCTGGCAGAGTCAAACTCCACCATAAGTACCCAATCAGCTGTGGCATTTTCAAAAGACAAGCACATGACTGACTCCATGTACCGCCTCTGGACACCACATCTTCCCCAAACTGTCTTTAGCGTAGGAGAACCCCAATTAGCTGTTCTACTATACAGAAAAGAAGTCAATGGAGCTACGCCAATGTGACTCTGGCCCCATGGGGTTAGTGGAGTAGAACATGGGGGGGCCTCTGCTTAGGTTTGCAGAAATGAGTGAGGCTCCTATCCAGAAAGTTAAATACGGGCTTAGGGCCAGATCCTCAAAGATAGTTAGATGCCTAACTCCCATTGGAGCGGCCCTGGATTTTACCCTCAGCTCATTGGACTCATGGGATGACTTCTGTCACTTAAGATAGCTGTCTCAATTTTCTATTTGCAGAATGGATATAATAATGCTAAACTCCTTCTGTCCTCCTCCCGCTTTCCCTCCCCATTAGTGAATGTAACAAAACCCTATTCAAATGTTGCTGTCTCCTCCATGCTGAAAGTAACATTTAAAAACCTGGCTGTTGAATGAAAACTTAATAGGATGCAAACAATTTGGTGGTGTAATGTTCTGCAAATCAAAAAAAAGGTATTTGCAACACTCAAAAAGGAAGAACCCCCACTCTGACAGACATTTTAACTCTGGTGGCTGTCCTCCTGTTGTGGGAATGAAGGACTGTATGTTTCATCCTTTTCTAAACCCTCAGGAAAGAGCCCAAACAATCCCCCTCTAATCTTCTTTTCTGCTCCCAGCTTCTATTTTAACAAACTCTCTTCTCCTTTCTTCACCACAAAGTAGGTTGACACTTCTAGTTGTGAAAGCAGCAAGTCAGCGTTATTAAGTACAGGAAGTTTGCCATACTAGAGAAAGAGAACACACATCAGCCTTTGGAAGATAGAGAGCAGCACTGCAAAGTGAAGGCTTTCCTGAAAAAGATAAGTGAGAATGTTGCTGTGAATTTAAGAGATAAGTGAATAAACTCAAGACTTTCGAAATGAAGCAGGCCAAAATACCGACCAATGTAAACAGGAAAGTTTTCATTTTCTTGACTTTGAATTAGTCCTGGTCTCCTCTTTCCCCCTCTTGACATTTATTTTCAGTTCATGGCTGTAAAAAATAATCTTAGTGGGCATTTTTCATAGCACAGCCCCATGGACATCAATGGGATTGCACTGGTATAGGTGGCAGGAGAATTTGATGCACAAAATATACCCTGGTTTTATAGTGGTGGTTAAAGACATTCTGAAAAAGTTGCTGATTAACATTAACTCCTTGCTACTGAATCTGAAAAGTACTTGTTATTTATCAGTTGTATTATGGTAGGTCCTGGAGGGCTCAACTGAGATCAGGGTTCTGTTGTGTGGGTTTATAAAAATAGTAGGAGACAGTCTTTGCCCAACGAGCTTACAGTGGACATAGATAGGACAGACAAAAGGTGGGGGAAAGGTTTATTATTATCCCTGTTTTACAGGTTGGGGAATGAGGCATGGAAATATAGGGTGGGATTTTCAAAAGCACTAAGTTTTGACCTAATTCTGCTCCTACCGAAGTCAATGATAAAATTCCCAATGGGAGCAGAGTTAGGCCAATGCTGAGAGCACATTTGAAAAATCCCACCCTAAGTGATTTGCCCAAGGTCACACAGTAAATCTGTGGCGGGCGGGGGAAATGAACCCATTTCTTCTGACGACCAGTTCTGCATCTTAACCCCAAGCCACCCTTCCTCAGTTACACAGGGATAATTACCTCCTCAGAGCAATAGGTTGTCAATCACTTTTTTGTAATGTATCTGATTTGTACAGAAATGACTGGCCACTCCAGCTATCATTAATAAAATCATACTTGGGGTAGGACTGCCAAGAAAAGTAACTGGAAGTACTCTCTAGCCAGTAACCAGGTGTCTTCAGAAGATTATTTATTTGTTACTCTGGTCAGCCAGTTTTAACAAAACTATGAACAGATGCTGCTCTCCATAATCACATTAATTCCTGTGATTTAAGGAAGTGACAAGCATGCCTTTTATCTTACCGAAATACTGTGCAACATCTTCCAGTTAAGGAATTTTACTCCCTCCAACCCCACGGGTGATTGGAACAATCGACTCTGGGAAGTGGTGGTTTTTCCATCTCTTGAAATCTCCAAATCAAGCCTGGGTGCCTTTCTGGAAGAGATGCAAGTTATGGGGCTCAATTCAGGAGTAACTGGATGGAATTCTATGGTCTGTGCGGCACAGGAAGTCAGACTAGTTGATCGAATAGTCCCTTCTGGGCTTATACTCTATGAATATCGTGGACTTTATCTGCTTATTGAAGTGTTTTCTATCAACCATGTCCCCGTTTCCTTCGTGCTCCATTTGTTGTTTCCCATTTTTTAAAAAGAAACGCAATCGTTTTTCTAGCCTTGGGGTGCTAAGAATCTGCAGCACCTTTTCTCCTGCACGTGCATGGACGGAAGCACTCAAAGCCTAATAAAATGGCACAGAGCTTTCCTGAGCCGTGCAGTTTCTGTGGCTGTGAGAGGCTTGGGCACATGAACCAGTGTCTTCCCTTCTTGCAGTAACACTGATCTTTTATTTAGATTTATCTGCTAGTATCCAGACTTGTACAAAAAGAAACCAAAACCAAAAAACCCCTAACAACCCAGCCATCAGCTAGTTCACTCACTGCATCATCAGATAGGTGCATCTGGTAATGTTCTCACCTGATTTCCTTATTCAGCTCTCATGAGCCTAGGTATCACTGCATAGGTGCTAGAATTAGGGGTTCTGGGGGTGCTGCCTGGCTTGAAGTTGTTTCCATCATATACAGGGTTTACAGTTTGGTTCAATAGCTCTCAGCACCCCCACTACACAAATTGTTCCAGCGCCCCTGTATCACTGCCACTGTCCTCTGCAAGCATTTTCCAATCTCAAAATCTCTTCAGTCAACCAGTCTCCCAGTGCAGCTGAAAATTTTTGAGGGCTATTTACGAGTATCTCTATTGGTGTTCATATTTTATAGTGTGTTCCCAGCACCCAATCAATGAAGTGCATCTGGATATTTCTCTTACTAGGTCATCTGTCATAGCTTGGCACCGTACCTGAGATGTTTACTGCTGTCGATACCAATTTAAGATCCAAGCATGCTTTGAGACCATGTATTTATGATGTAAAATTGTAGACATTGTGCATCATTATTACATTTATATGTTGCAGTACCTGTGTGTCCATGGTGCACCTCCATAACCAGACAACTTCTGGGTGAAGGAAGCGAGGGATTTAAGAGCGATAGCAGTTTGTATACTTCAGTGGATATTACACTAACTTGTACACCACTGTTCAATTTAAATTTAGCCTGGCAATCTCCCCCAACCCTCAATGTTAACTCAGCAGTGTTGCTCACTCTTATGATTTTATTGTGAGCCTCATTATATATGGTGTGTTTCTTAAAGCCCTAGCTGCTGGAGTCAAGTGAAAATGTGAGACTCTGCTTTCATTTTTAAAAAGTTAAGTTTCTACCCTTCATAACTGCCTAGGAAAGCTTAGAAACGGTGACCCAAGTGCATACTAAATCTGAAACAATTCATCTATGTCAGTTAATGCACAGTTCTTGAGCTGCAATTCTTCTACTTTTCCATGGGTTCACTTGGATCTTGTACTCTGCGATAAAATTTATTACGTGCAAATGATGGGTTACCCATTGAAATTACACAGTTCATCAAAACTACTCTAATATGCCCTCAGTCCTTTTTTCTCTTCGCTGACATATTTATCCAGGTATTAGAAAGCTCCCTACCTTTCTCTATAACTCAGATTAGCAGATGATATTTCTCTCATTTTTAGATTTCATAGGGTCATTGAAAATGAGTTCTACATGCTACTGAAGTTCTTTATACTTCTCAGAAGCATTCCCTCCCTGTTCATCCTGGGCATCTGGACTTCAGAACACTAAAATACTGGCCAGAGTTGTTTTTTGTTAGGCCATTTTTTTTACAAATACAGTGCTTTGAAAACCACAAAATGTTCTAGGATTTTTTTTTTCTCTCCTGCAGATCTGATCTGTAAGCAGCTACTCTGCACCCAAGGTCTTTAAGGTGCCACCAGACTCTTTGTTGTTTTTGTAGATACAGACTAACACGGCTACCCCCTGATACTTGCACCCAAGGTATTATTTTAGTTGAAAAGTGGCTCAGGCAGAGAGCTCACACATTACTGGTGATGCGTTCACCTTCTAAAAAGAATTGCACCATGGCTGTCTAATAAGCATTACTGGAGGATCTAACAGTCTATACAGTGCATTAAACAGTAATAGTACTATCTACTGACTCTCAATAATATTAGAAGATTTACTGCAGTGCACAGTTCCAGGGTGTGGTGGTAGGACTATGAAATCTCTACATAAACATTCTGCTTCTTTGCTGCCTTATGACCAGTACCTTGGTAGTTCCATTTAATTCTGTTTTCCATGATTGAGAGGCTGCTCAAAAGATTTGATCATTGGATTGAACTTTATTCCTTTCTAAACTCTACTAAACTAATTTTTTTCTTTTTCAGCCAGAGCCGTAACTTTGTTTCTTCACTGAAGTTTGTAAAAGCACTACGAGAATAGAGTGCTACAGCTTTTTTTTCCTCAAGCTAGAAACTGTGATTTAGATGGATATATTTGGTGCGTGTGAATCTATATTCAGGCCAAACAGAAGAGGGTAATTTATTGACATATTGTAGTTAGTTATAGGTACACAGTCTCATTACAAAAAGTGATTTTATTATTATGGTCAAGGCCCTGACGGCATTTCCATTATAAACCGTGTTTTTCGGCAGTTGATAACTTTGCTGTTTCAGATCATCTGAGACTGCAAGTAGCATCCAGCCTGTCAGCCCTGTGACCTGTTCTTAAATAAGTGAAATTAGTAGATCTGTCTTTGATCCAGGCAGCAGTAAATATGCGTAACAGACGTTTCATATTAGAAATCTTCTGTTGGTGGCTGAGACAAGCTTTTGAGCTATACTGAGATCTTCTTCAGGCCTGACCTGTCTAGTTTGAAAGCTTGTCTCTACCACCAACAGAAGTTAGTCCACTGAAAGATGTTCCCTCACCCATCTTGTCTCTCACATATCCTGGGACCAACAACAACAACACTGCAAACAACAAGCAGGAAATCATCATTATATGAGCCTCATGTTTTAATTTTCTTTTCGCCGTGAGCAAATGGCCTAAAATATTAGGAAAGCAGATTTGAAATATTAACACCACATGAATTATCTATTATGTATATTGCAGGCGTCAAGCTGATCAGGGCTCCGTTGTGCCAGGCACTGCACAGATGCATAATAAATGAACTGATTATGAACAATGGACAATTACACCCAGTTATCACTCTGAGCCAAACACTGCTCTCAGTTAGGCGATGGTAACTCTGACTTTCACACCTTCCATCTCACAATGCACATACATTTGCCTCCACACACATTCTATCATGGCAAATTCAGCCCCACTTTGCTGAGGGAGTCTCCCTGGAAGGGCAGTACACCCGTGGCCACTAGATAAGAGTGCATTGAGGGAGACTATAGTTTGGCTGGATTTGAGGGAGCATACAAACCCTGCACCAGCAAGGAAGGGGTTAAATAGCTGCTCTGGGCCCAGGCAGACCCACCCCACCCCACCTGCACATGCAAAGCATGCATGGCTTGGAGGAGAAGCTCAATGGGCGAATGAGCAGACTAGCTCAGCTGGGCAGCAGACAGTGGAGGTGAGGTGACCTACATTCTGAGCTCCTGAGGCTCGATTGTGGCAATGTGGCCAAACCCTATAGGAAGGCTCTTGGGATTCTCAGAAGGTCTGAGACTTTGATTTTGATTCCACTTATTTAATATCTTTGATTCCACTTATTTAATACTGAATCCCGTTGGGAAAGAGGAGTCTGGTAGGAAGTGGCCCAGGAAGGCAGTGATATTGTACTTTTGTGGTTTAGGACTTTGTGGCTTACACTGGGCCCTGGAGTGGAACCCAGTGAAGAGGGTGGGCCTGGGTTTCCCTACTAGCCCCTGGGTGCCAAAGGCAGAAGATGACCCCTGATATGGGGAGTCTAAGGGAGAGAGGGCCCTGCAGATTGAAAGTTTAAGTCCCTGAGATCTCAACCCAGAGGGAGACCCTTGCCTAATCCAGAGGGCTATCCCATTGCTGGACTCCTTATATACATACCCCCAAAAGGGGTGGACATGAAGCATGTGACGTGTCTGTAGGACTGAGGCACAGAAGGGACAGCTATTGCTGCGTCAGAGCAGCTAGCAACAGGGATGCCAGGAAAGAAGAGGACCTGCCTGACCACTGGGGCCAGTGGTGAGTGATCCTCTTCACACTGGGCCATGCTGAGGCATGTATTTGCAGCATGGACAACGCTGTAGGGGGAAGCTAGAGGGTGGTAGGGCTAGAGGATCCAGTATGGCATGAATCTATGGTCTTCTTGCCTGCCATGGGGATGGATGGGAGCCACAGAGGACCACTTCAGCTAGCTGGCTTCTGCTTAGCAGCTCTGTAGCCAGCTGGCAGTGTGGCTGAAAGCTTTCTCTTCCCCAGCCTGTGAAGATACCCAGTGCATAGCCCATTATGGGATTGTGCACTGGATCCTGGGATTTGGCCATCAGTGATTTGGGACTCACAGGATTTTCTATGCACACATAATCCTATTCAGGTTTCCCTTTAGGAGACAGGGAAGAGGCCAATGTTTCACAGAGAGAGAAAAAACAAACCACCGCCCTAATTCGCTACAGTGGCAGAGAAAAAGAAAGGGAAGCTAAGCTTGAGAGCTAATAGACACAGTTGGAAGGCCATCAGCAACTACCATGAAGCTATCCACACAGAATGTCCTTCAACTACCAGCTAGGAAATAACCACTGGGATCAATAAAACTGAGCTTTAAATACTGAGCTCTTTTAGGATGTGCCATTGAAGTTTGTGTACCTGCATCTGTTAAGGTGCTACCCAAACGGACCCTTCACCATGCATAATGCATTTATTGATTATATCTATCTGAGGTTATTGTGACCCTGATGGACCAGGTGCCACCTCTTGCCCAGACTGTAGGCGTCAGCTGAGCACTCACAAATTCATAGCTGGAAACCAGGGCAGCTCACCTGTACGTTGGTATTGTTCATGATAGGTGTTAGACATGTAAAGGTGCGTTTAGACTCTACAAAATGCTTGTAAGTTGCTGCATGCATTACATCTCGCTGTCTGGAGTTGCTCATGACCATGATTGCCTATCTCAGAGAAGACTGTCAAAAGCAGGGCAGACACTCCAAACCGGTGGTGTGTTCTACAATTAGATTTCACCAAGCCATTACCAGATGTGAATTCCTGGATCACTATAGCAGTCTTACCATGGAGTCACAGACAGTCCCCTTAGACTCTCCAGTCTATCTTGCCACTCAGACAAACCTAACTTAGTGATAGATGGTCACGTACACCAAAAATCACAAGACATTCAGGTTGCTCCCAGTGCCAAGAGACCAGTCTCGTACCCCTGATCAATTGGTAACCTAGATCTTACACCAAACGCAGCACCAAAGTCCTATAATAAATCTAAAGGTTTATTAGCTAGAAAAAAGAAATGTTATTTACAGGTTAAAGCTGGTAAACATATACACACAAATGAATTAATATCTAAATCCTAAGAGTGATGGAGCTGTAGCGATCTGTCAATTCAAAGTGTCTTTCAGGGTGGACCCAGGGGCAACCCCTGGGTATCTCTGCCTCAGTTTAGAGGCTTTGGCCCTGGCAGTGTTCCAACAGTGAAGAGCGAGATGGAAAATTTTCCTGTTCCTATTTTCTTCATTCTGCTTCCAAGTCCACAAGACGAGCTTCCTTGCATGTAGGTGTGATGTGGCCATTAACTAATCCTTTGTGTGATGATGATGATGATGATGTTCCTTGGTGGCCCATCTGATTTTGATAGCCCTTCTGGAGTACGGGGGAGACGATTCCCACGCCTGGGCTCACAAGCTCAGAGCACACATTTTCAAAGTTATAAAGCAAAACGTACAGATTTTCTTATCGCATGGAATACCGACATTACGAGTGAGATTAATGCATGCAGCAATTTACAAGCATCTCAGAGTCTAAACACTAAATACATTCTTATAAGACTAATACCTATTTTGAGCAAAACTAACATGCAGGCAAACTGGTCTGTTCTCCAGCTATGAGTTTGTTAGTGCTTAGCTAATGCCTGCAGCCTGGGCAAGAGCTGGCACCTGGTTTGCCAGGGTCACACGTTAATCTTACTTGTAATGTCTGTATCCCATGCTATAAGGTGGGATAAAAATACTTGCTCTGGTTGTGAACTCAGGTGGAGGGTTCCCCCACCCATCAAGAAGAACTATAAAAAACTAAATGGGCCACTGTTGAAGCAGCATGATACAAAGACTGAGCTAATGGCCCTCTCAGACCTGCAAAGGAGTCCCTGGCAAGGAAGCTCATCCCATCAGCTTGAATTCTAGAAGTAGAAAATAAAGATAGCTTTTGCCCCAGATCCCTAAGTGGCCCCCTCAAGGATTGAACTTACAACCCTGGGTTTAGCAGACTAATGCTCAAACCACTGAGGTATCCCTTTTCATCTTTTGGCTGCTTGGACTCTCACAGGGCTGGAGCTAGGAAAACAAAAGCAGAGATCCCCAGGGTCAACCTGAGAGTAACCTGAATATTTTGTGACCTTTGGAGTAAGTGACCTTTTATTACTGAGAGACAAGGTGGGGGAGGTAATACTTTTTTAGTGGACCAACTTCTGTTGGTGAAACACACAAGCTTTCAAGCCACAGAGAGCTCTTCAGGTCTCTGAAAGGTACTCCGCGAGTCACAAGGTGGAACAGATTGTTTAGCATAAGTAGTTAGCCCATATTCTAAGGGACCATGCAAGGTAGAGCTGTCTGGTAACATCTCTGCAGGCATAGAATAAAAAGAGGGGGCTAGTGGGTTACAGTGCACCCCCTCCTTTTGTCCTACGCCTGTGAGAGTTGGTCCAACAAAAGACTACCTCACCCACCCTGTCTCTCTAATATCCTGAGACAACACCGGTACAGCTACAATCCATTCATTTATCACTGAGTCCAGTTGACCTGGGTGGCAAGATAGACTGGCGTGCCAAGGCGACTGCCTGTGATTCCCTGGTAAGACTGTTACTGTGTTCCAGGAGTTCACGTTTGTTATTGGATTGGTGAAATACCACTAGTTTGGAGTGTCTTCCCTGATTTTTGTTAGTCTGCCCTGAGGTTGGCACTAATGGTTTGAACCACTGCAGACAATGTGACAGTTATAACCCTCAATGGATATCTCAATACAGCATGGCCAATGCCAGATGACTCATGCTAACGGGGTTCGGGCTGCGGGGCTGTTTCGATGCTACCTAAACTTCCAGGCTTGGGTTGAAATTTGAGCTCTGGGTCCCTCTGACCTCACAGGGTCCTAGAGCCCAAGCTCCACCAATGAAACAGGCCTGCAGCCCGGGTAGGCTAGCATGGGCCAGCCAAGGGTTTTTCTTTGCTGTGTAGACATACTGTGAATCTCATTGGGTATTTGCTTAAAAAAACACGTGGTTTCTTGCCCAGATCAGTCATGACTTAATGGGTAGGAAAAGCCTGCCAGATGAGATGCAAGGTCCAACATTCATACTCTTTTCAGAATATTATAAACTCATTCCCCATGGTGCCTGCTAACGCAGCCTTTGGCAAAAGGAGCTTCATCTCAGTGGTACCGATTGTTTTTTCTTTAAGACCTAAGATCTGTATTTCCTCTTTGCTCTCTCTTCTTTAATTTCAGTGGGAGTTGGATTGGGCCCATGATAGGCTAACTTAATCCCTGCTGTAACTCTACTAAAGACTGTGCAGTTATACCAGGATGAAACTAGCCCAACATCTTTATCTTTAAAGAAACATTTGGGTTAAAGTATCTGCTTGTTTCTACCACAGGTGTTCCCCTTATCTCACAAGGCTGGGTTCTGCAAGCCTTGCACTCCTCGAGAAGTCAATCAGTTTTATCTCTGTGGAGAGCTTCCAGGAGCGGGTCCTTAGTTTGACAGTGCACAACTCGATTTATCAAATATTTCCAAAATAGTGTGTCGTGGTTATAGTAGGTTTACTTGCAGGGTGATATTGAGTCACTAGATGTCTCTGTGCACTATAGTTCCATGCAGATTGTGGCCTCTAGCATTTTAAAAAACAAAATCAAACCCCAAACCAAGCTCTAAGCTAGATGGGAGCTTGCCTGTTTGTCTGTGTAACTGGACCAGCTGTCTCCCATGCTCCTTCTCATGGCTAAGGTCATGTGACAGGCAGCCTGCCTCAGCTTCCCCTCTCAGACTGTTCAATAAACTCAATACTTTTTGTCCCTTCCAATCCCTTCTCAGTTCTATCTTTCATAAATTAACAAACATTCAAAATAAAGCTTTCAAGTCCCTCTAAAAGTGCACCCAAAACAAAGGTTTCTGTTCCTCCTCCCAGACCTTCCTGCCTGGGCATCTTACTGCCAGTGGCACTGGAACATTTTTAATAGTGGGGGTGCTGAAAGCCAGTCCCCTTTCCTCCGAGATGAGGCTGGGACCCCGAATGCACAGGGCAGGCAGCCAGGACCCCCCACACCTCTAGTTTCCACACCTATGCTTTCTGCTTTGGCAGGCCCTACCTGGCTGGACTCTTAGTCCTAAATCCCAGGACTGTCTGTTAGGGCTCCTGTTGCTATAGGACAATCACAGTGATCTTTATCCCAGGTGTGGCTTATTCTGTAACCAGAGTTGACTGATTCCAGCCCATCAGGGGTGAGCCAGCCTGTTACAGGCTGCTGTAGTTTTTGTTTTTTAAGCACCTCCTGTCTAAGAAGATCTGTGCGTCAGTATAACATTCCAGTAGGAAATGGTTTCACAATAAAACATTCTGCGATCTGATCCAGCAGTAACTATTCAGCCAAGATTCCCATTGAAGGCAAAGGAATGTTGTCTGAGTAAGGACGGCAGGATTGGGCCCTTGATCTCTGTTCTATTTACCATCTGAATGGCATTGCAAACCTGGGATGCCAAGTTGGTAAAAAGCTTCTTCCAACAGCAGTAGCCCTGTCTGGGCCCCTGGCAAACATCACAAGGAAACAGCCTGATGCTTATGCATCAGATGTATGACCAAGCTATGAATGGGGTTATCTAGGTGGCTCATTCTTTCTGTACACCGAAGGCTTTGTGACTCTTGGTTCTGACAACTCTGAAACCTTTCTGCCCACCCGAAATATTTTCTTGCATGAAACTCTTGAAAGATTTGTGCACCCTCCCCTTTGTGGTGCAAAAAGGAACATTTCCATGGCTGCATAAATTACTATGTAACCAAAACACTCTCCTCATTCCATTTTGTATTCCTCTTGGAGAGAAAATCCAGTGTCTTGCTCAACAGCAATAAAATCCCCTTGTCTTGGCATGCTGTGCACTTCTGGGCTTTTTGTTGCTGACTAAGAATCATGCACTCAACATGCTTTACATTTCAATGTTAACTGAGCCGAGAGTGCATCTGGGGCCAAATCCTTCATTTTACTTCCACGAGTAACCCCCCTTAAAATCAAGGGGGCTAACTGTGTGAGTAAGGAGAGCAGGATTTTGCCCTCTAGTATTCCCCTCCTATCTTCTTGTTCTTACACTGAAGTGAGCAGACTTGCTAAGGGAGAAGACACTTGGTAAGCAAAGCAATTATTCACTGGGAAGTGACTGTTTCATTACAACACTGTTTTTCTTCTTGGTGCTTTGGTGGAGTGGGGGTGGCTGGAAACGCTGGTTATCACATGAAAGATAAATGGGCTGGAATCTCAATTTGCCATTGTGGTGGTGTGGGGTAAGTGATATGATAATGAACTCTTGCTGTGGGTAACCAAGAGCATACTTCTGAAAGAGGAATTGGATTCAATCAGAGCATATTGCTGCTGCCAGCGCTGATCTAAAAGCACTGAACCATTTCAGTACTTTGTGGACACATCGCCAATAGACTTCACATTGGACAAGGCAATTCGCCTACTGCAAAGCAAAACAGGTCTTTCATTTGAAAGAAATGACTAGAAAGGTTCTAAGGATAAGAAGCAATCGTATCAAATCTCAGGACTTGACTACAGGGGGAAATTGACCAGCAGAACTATAGCAGTATCATTATGCTACTATTGCTATTCCAGTATAACACGATACTCTATTCTGGAATAAAAGGGACTTTATTCCAGTATAGGGTGATACATATGGGGAGTTATGCCAGCGTAGCTTATTTATACAACTTTCATTCTGCCAGTCAATTTCTCCACGTGAAAAAGCCCTTGGGTCTGATTCTCCACTGCCTTGCACATCATGCAGTTGTTACCCCATTCTTAAGTGGACATAAAAGGCAACCAGATCAGAATGATGGTGTTACACTCACTTTGGCTTGATGTAAAAGCCTACACGAAGCGCAGAGCAATGGAAAATCAGACTCACACCCTTTTAATTAACCACCAGTTGACTAATTACTCCAGAACAAGGATTGCACGTTTGTTGACAGTAGTGATGATGAGGATGAGCAAATATTACTTTATTCCAGGTTGGGAAGGATGAAAGTGGACTTCTCAAACAGCCATCAACAGCTTGGTAATACTGGCAGGACATCAATTGCACAGGTGTGGGTTCGAGGTGCATTAGCTCTCACTGCATGTGGATGAAGGCATACTTTCTTGCTGTGACGGTGGCAGACTGGAATTTGCATACGCACAGTGGTGGGGTAGGAACTGGTTTCTTTTTATCTGTTTATCTTGTTCCTTTCTTTCTTCAGCAGTATCTGGATTTGGGGATTTAATTTGGCCCGTAATACAGACAGTGGCCAACAGCAAAATTTGTGGAAGCCTGGATTGGGATTTATTTCCAAAGTTCAAGAATGTTTGCTTCTGGGGTTTTGGTTCAGGCCCATTCTTAATTCTTGTGTGTCCAGATACAGATTGTGAGCAAGAACACGGCTTACGATGTATCCGTTTCCATTATCACAGACATGCTGTTTTTCATGTGAGCGTTTAGCTTTTCTATTAATATGAAGTCTCGAAGCATTAGGTGACCTTTTAAAAAAATCTAATTTATACAAGTGCAATATGCCTGCTGTATATTGCTGAGAGCACCGCAGATATCATTCTGCTCTGCAGTGACACCCATGAAATCAGTGAATTTACTACAGATTTACACCAGTAGCATTTGGTCCAGTGTAATTTACTAATAGCCTCTCTTTATATAAATATGAATCCCTGAGGATGTAAATGTGTATAGTGACTGTATACAAAGCTGGCTGTTGCTAGAAACAATGTGATGGGCCAGTCTCACCAGCTGAAGCAGAGGGCATAGCTGCTGAACTGGCAGCATCTGATTTTGCCTTCACATATCTGATCCCTAGGCAATTACTACTAAAATCAATGAGAGCTGTCCATGCAAATCTGGGCCCACAGCTGGTTTTGCTTACCCTAAACACAGTCTCTCCCCCGCAGATTCTCTAGCAGCAAAACGTCTCAGAAATGGCAAAGTGTTTAAGGGACTGATGAGGAAACACTCACACTATAGGAGAAGCTAGATTCAGCTTGTGTTGATACAAAGGGCCAGAATCTGGGCCTCTTTTGCACCAGTTTTACACTGGCATAACTTCATCAGCATTAATGGAATCATTCCTGACTTGACATGAGTGTGAGATCAGAAGCAATCTTGCACCTAAAGGTTTGTGTATGGAATAAAACATGCTCTCATTTACCCCTGTGCCGCCACCACTGATTTCAAGGAAGGCTTCTACTGTGGGGGTAAAGAGGAACAGCGTTGTCACTGGATGGGGACAGGTGTATGCGGGCAAAATTTGGTCCTACGCGTTTGCAGGAGATTTACAATTTGATAAGCACAGCCATCTGGGGCTTGCCTCATAATCTAATAAAACCATTTTATCTAGTTTACACAGCAACATATAGCAGGCTTCAGAGGTGTCAGGTCCACAAAGAGAGAATGGTATCTCTGCCTTAGAGAGGTTTTTTTTTTACTGCAGAAAAGAAATAGATTGCTAGGAACACTTCCTCCCGTGGAAGGAGAACGCCTCCTTCTTGAAAAACTGAAGCAATAAAAATTCACACTTCTTGTCAGTGCTGTTCCGATCGGATCCACTCAAGGTGGAACACTTGCTCTTCTATCTCCTGCGCACCGTCATCCTTCATTTCATGCTGTTGTAGAGGCTAGACAGGCATGCTGAGCAGACTGTGAAAGTGAACAGCAGCAGTTGGAGGGGTGGGGCCTGAATCCTGCAAAGAGACAGCTGCAGGGGTCTGTCTGCATACAGACTTCACTCGGCACTGGAATTCCCCTGCATGGCACTGGTTCTCAGGACTGGATCCTCAGTAAGGTGCACGGAGCTATGATTCTATTTTCTGGGCCATGCACTTTTATGTACCGTGAGGTCAATTGGCCTAGCTCCAGTGACTCCAGTGAAGATATGCTGACTGCTGCCAGTTGAGGACCTGTCCCAGCATGTGTGCCTGCCTGTCTGCTAGGGGCGGGTAGTGAGGCAATTCTAAATGGAGGATCTGGCAACATGAGAGACACTGCTTTCTCTCCTGTGAGGATTTTATGTTGCTGGTTTCCCTTAAATATGAAGTAAGTCACCTAGACCTAAATTCTAATCATAGAATCATAGAATCATAGAATATCAGAGTTGGAAGGGACCTCAAGAGGTCATCTAGTCCAACCCCCTGCTCAAAGCAGGACCAATTCCCAGCAAATCAACTGTCTCCAAGCCCACATGAGGGAGTGGCTGGGAGCGCTGTGGTCCTTACACAGTTGGTAGTGCGCTGGGTGTATAATGCAATTGGAGGTAAGTGTTGTAGGCTCTCTAAACACTAGGCCTTTTAGGCTCGGGCCATGGTGAGTTCCCATAAACACCCAGAGGCTGATGAATAACCAAGGACTGCCAGGTACAATCAGTGCCATTACCCTATGCATGATGGCTTTAAGTCACAGACAATGAACCTGCAGTTCCTGCCCCAGGCTTTAGGGAGGGCCCGATTAAAGAGTATGAAAGTGGGTCTCTTCAGGCCTAGTGACAGGATATGCACTCCAGACCGCCACTTTCTTCTAGGCAATAACATGGTGCTCTGTAGATTTCCCCCAGCCAGAATTCAGTCCTTTTGTCTGCACCCATCTGCATGGCCCCCTTGTTTGCAAGCTGCTTTTCAAACATCCGCCTGCCATTGCTACCACTGTGCCCCCCTCCCCCACTTTTCAGCTTGGGTCTCCTCAGCCTTTCAGTCCCAGCTCCCCAACTGCCTCTGCAGTCAGCTCCCAGACCCAGCCTGCTGCTCCTGCGCCCGGTCCCCTCTGTCCTCTGGTGATACTTTCCTTTCCTGTGCTTTGTAGCCTGTGGAGTCCTCTACTGGCGGGATGTTGCACTGGGGGTTAACACTGTGCTCAAATGAGCCAGCAGGTTCAGTACACTATTAGGTTTTTCTACTACACCCCTCACCATGGAAGCCACATGCCTTCTGTAGTTAGACATTCAAGGAAGATGCGAGGGTGCATTATGTTATGCCTTGTCGATGAGAAAAGATAGGTGCTGCACATCCTTAGCTCCCACTTAGGTACCAAATAAGTAGTCGGATTTTCCAAAGAGCTCAGGATGCCACTTGAAAAATCTAGCCCTAATTCCTTTGTGTACATATATGCAGGATGGTGTGTACTGGAATATAAATTCTTAACATCATATTAAATTAAATGTATATTATTAATGTAGCAAGTTCCCTCTAGCCCTGTATGTATTACCAGGGCAAAATGTTCTCATTCAATGTTCTCTTACCATTTTATCTCTAATCTACAGTCCATAATAATGGTTTAGCAGATGCTCTGGTGAAGATCCCTTTTAATGCATACGAACAATGAAATGCTTTCCACGTTTACTGCTGTACAGAAGTAATGATCCCAGGAGTATGGTAGTCTGACTCATGCAGGCCAGAAGCAAACGCTGTCTGTTTGTCATCTGGCGCCATAACTGGAACTCTGCTTTTTGTGAAAAAAATTTGGTGCAGTTTAAAAAGATACCAAGATTTAGTGCAATGGCAAATTGTTAACCAAGCACCTGCTAGTATTATAGAATATGGTGAAATTAATTTAACAGAAGAAAAACGTTAATGTTTAAAAACTAAACATTCTGCTTAAATATTACACGTTATGGTTTTCAAATCAGGTTTTAAACACAGCAGCTTGTATGCTGTTATGTAGGTGATATCACAAATGTTATTACTTTCTACCAAAAAGTTTGCCTCCATCACTAAGACTGGAAATGCAAATTGTAATTTGTAATTTATACAGGGTGAAATATACTTCTTAACATGTATTTCCCCATACAGTTGGGTTGATCAAACCAGGTGTAGCTTTCCTCCAGCAAACAATCAACAGTGCTGTTGTCCATGTGACAATGAGGCAACTGAGTGCAACAGTTACTTTTCTATTAACTTGAACATTAAACCATAAAAAGGGAAAAATTTTGCTATTGTACTTTAGCTCCCAGACATGTTTTTACGATATGCTCTTGAAAGACAGCAACAACAAAACCCAAACAAACCATGAAACTTTAGAATGATAGCTCTGGAAATTCAGTATTGACCTGATAAAATTACATAGCTGATGCAATTAGGTGTATTTTAGGAAAATGAGTGTTACAATGATCTATTCTGCTCCAAGGCAATGTCATGAATCTGTCATGGCACATAGTGAAAGAAGCCACTCAGATTATACATTCCTTACCATAGGACATCCACCCAGCCTAATAATAGGACAGTGTTTAACAATGTAGAAAATAAACTTGATAGAAGGAAAGTTACAGAAGAGAGTTTCCAAACACATGCTGTACCATACACCGTTGTATCTAGAACTGAGTGTTCTGTTAGCCCTTTATTTGACAACAACCAGGCAAACAGAAGTCCAAATTCTGGTCCAATGAACAAAGCATAAGTAAAAAGCCTTTACTCATGGGAAAGACGTGGTATTCTGTGTTAACACAGCTTTCAGTACAGTGGACCAGAGTGATCTATTCCTTTAAATTGTCAGGGATTCTCCTGGTCCTGCTTGCAGCCTACGGATCTCTGTAAATCTGTAGGCAAGTGTGTGATCTGTCTGAGGCAACAGAGTTAGTCAGCAGACAGCCTAGAATAAGATGGGGATGAATTTTGCCACTCTGTTTTAGAGAGCAGCCTGCTTTCTCTCTCTCTGGTTTTGGGTTCTTGTGTGTTATTGTTCTGAATTCTAAGAGATAAAATAGTGTTACGCTGCAGCCTCCCAGCAAGAGTATTTTGTTTGTGTCTAACTTCTCCGTGTGTATGCCATGACCGTAACAGGCACAGAGGGCAATCTTCCTCACAAACACCAAATGGGACCTGAGAACTCATGGAAATAGGTCATTACTACTGTGGCAGTTTATGAAAAATGGCAGGCTGTCTGCTGTTGTTCTCTTTGCCGGTTAGTGGCTATGTGGCATATGGGTACACGGGTCCCGCACCCAAAACACAAATTATCCCCTCCATTCCAGCGCAGAGAGACACTGCGGAGCTCTGTACTGTGTGTAGAGGTTGCAGATTCTTACACTGCAGGCTCTCCAACATCCTACAGTAGAAGTAAGGAACTTCTGCTGTGCTTAGGAACTTGTGCATGCCTGTTGATAGAGATGCAGCATTTGCTCCATATTGTCCACCAACACTCAGTCTGCCCATGCATGCATGTGACTTACTATGGACCAGATCCTCAGCTGCTGTAAATTGGTGTAGCTTTGCTGAAGTCAATGGAGCTGCACCCTCTTAGAGCAGTTGAGGATCTGTCCCAGTGACTTCACATGTGGCTATAACCCACTTAATCAGATACAAGCTTATGCACAAATAAATTTGTTAGTCTCTAAGGTGCCACAAGGACTCCTTGTTGTTTTTGCTGGGAAGTCTGTCACTTTAAGTATGCCAGTATATTTAAAGCAGCAAAAATGTAAGTGTAGACAAGACTGTTAGCTTGTGTGTGACCTTTACTCACATGAACAAACGTATGCACAGGCTTAAGCGTGTGAGTTATCAGGGCCTGAGGTTTTGTCTGCATGGGAAAGTGTTTTTTTTGTTTGCGGGTGGGTATTTCCTAAGATGTGAATTTAAAGCATTATAGTTATTCCAGTATAACCCCCTGTGTGGACAGTTATTCTGGTGCAAGCCTAGCTTCCCAAGTGACATAAGCTAAAGAGAAAAAAGACATTCTTAAACCAGAAAAAGAAGTCCAGAGTTTGGTGAGGGGTGGGGGTTATACCAGTATAATTATATCCACATAACTAGTAGGACTTCTGTGTAGACAAATCCCAATATTGTAACAGAAGATTCACAGCCTAGAACTTCCTGGCTGTCATAAGAACATAAGAATGGCCATATTGGGTCAGACCAAAGGTCCATCTAGCCCAGTATCCTGTCTTCTGACAGTGGCCAATGCCAGGTGCCCCAAAGGGAATGAACAGAATAGGTAATCATCAAGTGATCCATCCCCGTCACCCATTCCCAGCTTCTGGCAAACAGAGGCTAGGGACACCATCGCTGCCCATCCTGGCTAATAGCCATTGATGGACCGATCCTCTGTGAACTTATCTAGTTCTACTCACACAACTTCACTCAGGCCTTGCCTACATTAGAAAGGTTTGCTGATACAGCTCTATCTACAGCCCTGCAAATCTGCGGATATCCGCTTTATATCCACGTCTGCAGACGAGTTTTGCAAATCGGATGCAGATACAAATTTTGTATCTGCCCAGGGCTCTAGCTATATCAGTGCAACTATACCCACAAATCCTCCAAGTGTAGATGCAGCTTATACCAGCATTGCCAGCATGGCTTATACCAGTTCATTGAGCGTAATAAGCTATCCCAGCCAAAAGACACTTTTTTTGCTGGTAGAACTGCGGTGACAGGAGGCCTTTTGCCAGCATAGCTATATCAATTAGGAGGGACAGGGGGAAATCACACCCACAACCAACATAGCTATGTCAGCAAAATATTGAAATTTAGACCAGGCCTCAGGTACTGTGGTGATCTGAGCCATATAAGTACCTACAGAGAAACTGCAGCCACTGCTGAACTTGAATTAATATGCAAATTAGATACAATTAACTTAGGTTTGAACAGAGACTGTGAATGTTTGGGCCATTACACTAATTGAATCTATTTCCCCATGTTTAGTATCCTCACACCTTCTATGGGTCATCTTGATTATCACTTCAAAAGTTTTTCTCCTGCTGATGATAGCTCATCTCAATTGATTGGCCTCTTACAATTGGTATGGCTACTTCCACTTTTTCATGTTCTCTGTATGTATAAATATCTTCTTGCTGTATGTTCCAGTCTATGCATCCGATGAAGTGGGCTGTAGCCCACGAAAGCTTATGCTCAAATAAATGTGTTAGTCTCTAAGGTGCCACAAGTACTCCTTGCATCTGAAGAAGTGAGGTTCTTACCCACGAAAGCTTATGCTCCCAATACTTCTGTTAGTCTCAAAGGTGCCACAGGACCCTCTGTTGCTTTTTACAGATTCAGACTAACACGGCTACCCCTCTGATACAAGTACTCCTGTTCTTTTTGCAGCCACTCACAACTTCATGAGGATAGCAGAGATAGAACTGTACCCTTCGTGCTCAAAAGCTCAGGCCCTACTGCTTGACATAAAGGAATTATTTTGTAGGAAGGTGGTTTTCAACCTTTTTTTCATTTGCAGATCCCTAAAAAATCTCGAACGGTGGTGCTGACCCCTTTGGAAATCTTAGACGCTGTCTGCGGACCCCTGGGGCCAGGGACCACAGGTTAAAAAGCCACTGTTCTATGGTAACGACAACCTTTCTCAGGCTCCTTAGACATAGTCAGTGGAACCTCAGCGTCCACGGGGCACAGGTTAAAAATCACTGTTGTAGAAGTATAGGAATTCAGCAGTCCTCTTCCAGTGGAGGGCATTTCCACTATGCAGTGTGTTGCACTAGATAATTATAATTGACTTGAATCCACCCTGCCTGGTATTAGCTGCATCATATCCCATTTGGAAAGAGGACTCTAACATTACGGAACTTTTTTTTTATGGAATGTAATAAAATTATATACCTTCTGTTACTAGATTTTACAGTCATATTTGTAGTAGTACCTATACTTGCAACTGGTATTTACTATACCGTAGGAAATGCTTTTGGGGGTGTTATTTTAGTCATAGTGTAGGGATTGCTTGGGAGTCACAGATTCAAAGGCAGTCTCAGCCCAGTTCTACTGGAAAGTCAGGCAGTCCATTTACAATGGCGAATGGGGGACTAAGAAGGCCGAAGGAACACACATATGCTAGAACATGGGTACAGAAGGGTGTGCACACGCACCAGGCAATGGATGTGGTGGCATGGGCATGTGCACTAGCACTGGGGTGACCAGACAACAAATGTGAAAAATCCGGACGGGGGTGGGGGGGGGGTAATAGGAGCCTATATAAGAAAAAGACCCAAAAAATAGGACTGTCCCTATCAAATCAGGACATCTGGTCACCCTCACTAGTGCACACATGCTCACAGCCCTGCCACACAGGCGCCCCGGGAACCTAAGCCCCCAGACACGTGGTCTGCAGCAGGCCACACAGCAACTCCCGCCTTCCGGGTCTGCCTCTGCACGTCCCCCATAGACCCCGCCCCCTCTAGTCCCGCGGAGGGACGCCCCGCCCAGTCCTCCCAGGCCCCGCCCCCAGGCCCTGTCCCACTGTCTTCCCAGGCCCCGCCCAGTCCTCCCAGGCCCCGCCCGTCTCTGTAGCGGCTGGGCTGGGCCGGGCCGGGGAACATGGCGGCGGGCGCGCGGCGAGCCGGGCTGGGCGCCGCGGGGACAGCGCTGCTGGCCGCCGGGCTGGTGCTGGCGCTGAGCCCCTCCGAGGTGGGCAGCCCCGGCGAGCAGCGGGGCCACGTGCGGGTCCTGAGCGCCGCCAACTGGAGCCTGGTGCTGCAGGGCCAGTGGATGGTGCAATTGTGAGTAACGGCCCCGCCGCCGGTTCCTCGCCCCCGGGAGGGTCCGTTCTTTATAGCGCCCCCCCCCCCGACAGTCCGTCCTCTATAGCCCCCCCCCAGGACAGTCCGTCCTCTTAGCCCGCCCCCCCGGACAGTCCGTCCTCTACTATAGCCCGCCCCTCCCCCCCGGGATAGTCCGTCCTCTTAGCCCGCCCCCCAGGACAGTCCGTCCTTTACTATAGCCCGCCCGCCCCCCCCGGACAGTCCGTTCTCTGTAGCGCCCTCTCTCCCCCCCCCCCCCCGCGACAGTCCGCTTCCCCCCCCTCCTGGGACACTCCGCCCTCCTTAGCCCCCGCTCCCCCACCCGGGGCGGGCTGTTCTCCATAGCTTCTGCCGCCCCAGGAGAGTGCCCCCCCCGCCTGACCCGAGGCAGCCTGTGCTCCCCATGAACAGCCTCCCCTCCCCTGTGATAGTCATCCCATAGTACCCCACCCCATGGTACCCCAGCTCAGGGTGATGGGATGGCTGTACCCTCCCCTGCCCCCCAAACTCCTGTAGGCTGATGGGGTGACCACACTGTGCATCCTTCCCAGCCCAAACACCTATCCAGAGGAGGGACAGGGTAGGGGGCCAGGAGAAGAAATAATGCCCTGCTCCAGATAACTATCACTCCCATCCCTAGAGTGATATTTTAACCCCGTGTCTACCGCCTTAGAACGAGAGCGTGACTGCATTACTTGGGACATCGTTATTTTTGTTTACGGGTGTAGTAACTAATGCCCCTCGAAAACAGTGTGTTTCTTCAGATTAGATAAGCACGTTCTGAAATACGGGCCTGATCCAGCAAATCTTTTACATCGGGGGTAGTCAATAGGCAGACCGCAGGCCAAATCTGGACTGCCAGATACTTTTGAACAGACCCTAAAATCTTGTTATTTACTACTTGTTGTTGTTGTTTATTTTCTTTGGAGTCTGGACCTTGACTAAGAAATTTGGACCTTAACGAAAAATAAGTAACTACCCCTGCTTTACATGGCCTATACTCTTTTCTACTGCTTCCCATCAACCCTAGGTTATAAACATGAAAAAAAAATTCCTGTGACAAATATTATCTACTGTTATCTCTTTCTTCAACAGGGAGTGGGAAATCCACTAAATAATGTTTGCATAATCAGGGCCAAAAACACTTAAGAACATGCTTAATTTGTTGTACGTTAGTAGTCCCATGGACTTCAGTGAGACTACTTGTGTTTGAAAAGCTAAGCATGTGTCCTGCATCTTCTTTGCATTCAAAGCTTCCATTGAATTGTGTTAAAGTAAGGGATACAAAATTGGGATACAGTGGCACTATACATGACTATAAGTAAATTTTTTTTTAAGCTGATAACTACAAGTTCAAAACTACAAAGTCCGTCCCCCTCCCTTCTTACTTCCCAGCAGGGTGTGTCCAATTCTTCTTGTCTTTGGAAGATATGAAGCACACAAAAAATGCCTCATGAGCGTGTTCTTTCTCCCATTGACATCCATAGGAGTTCTGCCATTGACTTCTGTGGAAGTTGAGTGGATCTCACATAGAGCGAAGTTCACTTAGGTCAATGGAAAACTCCCATTGACTGTAATGATGCTAGGATTTCACCCAGGATATCAGACCATTCAAGGGTCTGAAATGCAGATATTTTGAACTTACAGGCTAGCCCAGCTGTATTTGTTTAGCAGCAACAATTTTGTATTTCTGCAAAACATATTATAAACCCTTTTTAAGGCTTGTTTTTAAAATTTCCCTGGTTTTGCGTGCAGGGATGCTGTAAAGTGCAATTTGTATCTTGGCATGTTTGCTGCCTTTCTGTAAAAGTGCTCTCACAGCTTGAATAGCCAAGCAGTTAAAAACAAACTATGAACTACTAGTGATGTCCTTTGCAACGATGTTATGAGGAACGTTCACGTGTACTTGTTTCTTAAATTTTGTTTTCTAAAAAATGCTCTTCATATTAGAGAGTAAAGAGCTTAGTCCGAGGCTGAAGCAGTGAGTTCGTTTGGATGATCTAATTCTGTATGCTTTATTCCTAAAAAGTCTGTGCATGTTTAAATAACATGACTCAAAGTTGATGGTTGTGGGTGTTAAACTTCAGTAAATCCTTCGGTAAATTTAGGATGTAAACTAGCATTGAGTCTATGAAAGCTGCATTCAAGTTTGTTGTTAGAATATTTCCCTAGGCTTGCTTCTGCCTTGTTATTTTTCTTCTACTGGGATTGAGTCACCCTGCATTAGGAGGTGATTAAAGGGAGGGACTGTCTAGCTCCACTAGGAATTTTAGATTTCACATGCCTATTGGAGTCTTAGCGATATTAGTACGTAGTCAAAATAGACATTATGCCTGACCATCTTGAAGGCCCTGTTTTAGAGACACTATTGACTTACTATTGTGAATAAGGTTTTATAAGGCTTGATTTTTCATTGATTTACTGTATATTCTTGTGTATCTTAAATGCAAAAATGTGATATGAAAATGAAAGGAAAGTTTCTGATATAAATAGAAGGAAAACAAGAAAATAGAGTTGAGGTCATCAGGTGGATAATGTCTTGCCTTGTTACTGCAGTATGAAAAATATTATGAGCCATCAAATGATATATTAATGATTTCCTAGTACCTTTTTCAGTAACCATAAGTCATTTAGTATTTCGTTAGGTGGAGACAATCTGTTAGTTTAGGCTTAAATGTAGGATTTAAATAGAAGAGGTTTTGCACAGTGTAACAAAGCTTTTCATTCACTTAGACCTTAAATGGTTTAACACAAATTTTAGACTCTTTCTGTGAAGGTTTATAAATTAAGATTTTTATATGAAGAAAGAAGATGATTCACTAGCCTGTGTATGAATAATAACTTTATACTAAAATCAAGTGGGTGGTTCATGGTGGTGGCTCCTCACTTTCTCTTGGCCATAAAAAGTAAGTTGAAAAATGTTTTAAGCAACCAACCCCCCCCCCCCCCACATAACCTGCTAAAAAAAGGGGCAGGGGGAAAGGGAGCATGCAAAAATGGTGGTGAATGTCTAAAACCAAAAAGTGGTGGAGCAAAGACATTATTGGGTTAGTTTTCATTCCCTAATAGCTCATTTTGTCAGAACTCTGTGCTGGTTAGACCTCCGATCTTGTTTCAGTCAGATGCGCTCTTCTTCTCAAAACTGATGCTTAATTTAACTAAATCACCTGAATTATGTGACACTGGGACTTTTAAAGACAAATTAATATACTACTTACGGTATTTTAAATTTAAAAATGAAGGCTCCTGATTTTTTTTATAACTAGCAACAGACTCCTCTGTTGGACTGATGTCTACAATGTTTTTTTTTTTTTTTTTTGCCATTCCGCTAACTTCATGAATCTGAAAATCATATTTTTCACACTACAACTGTAGTGTTAACTCTGCTTAGAATTGATGAAGATAAAAGACCTAGTGACGCGTGGCGATGGTAGCATGGGAAACCTACCAGCCCAGGTTTTACCACTAGCTAAGTATGGGGGACATGACAGGACTTGACTTGCCTAAATTCTTTTCCCTTATGGTAGTTGCACTCTGTTTATACATAGACACTGTATATAATATGAAATAGCTGCTTAAGTTTCCCCATGCTCTCTGTCCTTGCACATCCTAAAGTGCCTCTGACGTGACCTCAAGGGGTCATCTCTCTAAGAGAGAGTGAACTTCAGTCTCTGTATCCATTTTGTGCTTGGCCTCTGCTGAAGGAGTTAATCCACTGGTGCTGGATTTGTGATGTCCGTCCTCTATAGCGCCGTGTCTCCCCCCCATCCCCTCCCCAGGACAGTCTTGATGTCTTTCTACTACAACAGGGGTGGGCAAACTTTTTGGCCCGAGGGCCACATCTGGGTATGGAAATTGTATGGTGGGCCATGAATGCTCACAAAATTGGGGATTGGGGTGCGGGGGCGGGGGGTGAGGTGAGTGCTCCAGCTGGGGGTGTAGGAGGGTGCTCTGGGCTGGGACCGAGGGGTTTGGAGGGAGGGAGGGGGACCAGGGCTGGGGCAGGGGGTTCAGGTGCAGGAGGGGATCAGGGATGCAGGCTCCAGGCGGCGCTTACCTGAAGTTGCTCCCAGAAGCAGCGGCATGTCCCCCCTCCGGCTTCTATGTGGAGGCGTGGCCAGGCGGCTCTGTGCTCTGCCCTGTCCGCAGGCGTTGCCCTTGTGCTCCCATCGGCCACTGTTCCCGGCCATTGGGAGCTGCGGGGGCAGCGTGCAGAGCCCCTTGGCTGCCCCTACACGTAGGAGCTGGAGGGGGGACATGCCACTGCTTCTGGGAGCCATGCAGAGTGGGGCAAGCCCCCGATCCCACTCCCTGGTTGGAGCACCTGAGCGGGGCAAGCTCTGGACCCCGCTCTGCGGCGGGAACTTGAGGGCTGGATTAAAATGTCTGGAGGGCCTGATGCGGCCCCCGGGCCGTAGTTTGCCCATCCCTGTACTAGAAAGTAGTCTGAGATCCACTGGTATTCATAGAACAGCCATTAAATGATGACAACTGTTTGTCATTGCTTACTTTGGCTGGATTTGAACTGCTGACCTGGAGGTGAGATTCCCACCCAGTTACCAGTCTCTTGATCCAGAATTTAGTCCAATATACTCCTCTGAAATTGTTGCAGTATTTGACATAAAAATCCTAGCTGGTTGGGAGGCCTGGCATTTTTTCCAACTCCTTTGGTGTCTCCAGAGTTTTTTCTACACTAATAAATGAGTTCTCTTAGCACTTCTGTGGCAGCCATAACTACACTGGAAATCCCTATTTAAAGGCTGTAAGTTCTCTGTCATATAATAAGGGCTGCTGTCTAGACCATGTCAACCTGCATATCTGAAAAATGCTGTCATTTGTTCAAAATGATACAATGGCAAATACTTAGGGAATAGTGTAAATTAATTGGCATAGTACTGACACCATTTATAAGTGGCAAATAGAAAACAGAAAAATCTTGAATGTCAGCATTTCAATTTTAACTTTTTCTACACAATACCAGATGTGAAGAGTCAAGTTCTTTTTCCAGAATAGTACAGTGTATCACTGCAGAACTCACCAATAAAACAAAAATCCATCCTAGAACTAATTTTTAACTATTCACCCATTCACAGCTGGCAAAGTTGCAGGGTCTGGAAATACTGCAGAACATTTTCTCAATGACATGTAGGATAACTGTCTTTTTGAAAGAAATTATAGCTTGTTTTTGGTCTTCTGTTTGCATCAACGTGACAAGGAGTGTGCTGAAGTGTGTGAGATCCAACATTTACAAGAAATGGTGATGATAGGAGGCTAGTATGAACAAAATTGTAAAGGCTTTTTAATCGACTTCTATTTTTTCTCAGCTTACAGAGTAGAAAACATACATTCCACAATATCTGAGAAAATATTTTGATTTTGGTTTTATGTTGTTTTGTGTTGTTGGTTTTGTGTTATATGAATACATTGCTGACATGTCTGTGGCAGCTTGAACCACTGTATCGTGTACTTGTGGGAGGAATGACTTGAGAGCCAGAAGGTTGTCCCTGAGTTCTCACACATTTATATGCAAGTGTGACTGTTGACAACTGCACAACACTGTTCCAGGTCTAGCGGTGGATTGAACAGCCTGATAGTGCCTGGTTTGCCTGTTTGTTGGCCATGAACTCTGGCCCAGTGGAGCATTTGTTTTGGACTAGGCCCCAGTTGAATTAATGGTGTACGTTAATGAGAGTAATGGTTGAAGAACTAGCAGAAGATGCGGAAGGGCTTTGGCTTGGCATAAGTGTTACCCAGACAAGTGCTTCACTCCCTGTGAACAAAAGAATACCTATTACTTTGGGAATGCTGTTTGTAGATATCCAGCACCACTTATTTGTCCTCCATGTATAGTGTAGGCAAGTCTACAGTGTAAGCCATTGTGCTAACGGTCTATATAGCAATAGAATCCAGAGATAGTGTTTACTGTTGAGGGTTTGAGCATAGTTAGGGTATGTCTACACTGCAATTAAAAACCCATGTCTGGCCCAGGCTTGCGGGGTTGGACTAAGGGGCTGTTTAATTGTGGTGTAGAGTCTTGGGCTGGAGCTCAGGCTCTAGGACCCTGCAAGGTGAGAGGGTCCCAGAGATTGGTTTGGAGCCTGAGCCATATCTACACCACAATGAAACAGGCTCTTAGCCTGCAAGTCGGAGTCAGCTGGCATGGGCCAGCCTGGTTGTTCAGTTGCAGTGTAGGCATACCCTCTGGGCCTTCTGCAGCGATAGTGGACAAATTGACGGAACTCGCGTATTTCTTTTCTGCTCATAGCAAAAAGCATCAATATATCAATCTTAAAGTCAACTCCATTGTGATATGGGTGTTAGTGGATTACAGAGGTTAATTCCTGGATCTTTATGTTGACTGGCCAGATGAAATGCACTCGAGACTTACTGAGTTTTGTGAAAGGTGACACTCTTCTCACCTCCTCATAGAAATCAGGTCTCTATTCCTGCAGGATCTTGGTGAGTCTACTTATCTTTTATTCCCTTGGAGAATGCAGCCTGCCCTGGATTAACCAACACAGAGTGTTGAGGCAGCTGTTGTAAAAACAAGATTTGAATGGTCTACTCCCGAAGAGCAGTGATAACACTCCCTGCATTCCTGATGTTTTGAGTTGTGTACTGTGTATTTGCAATATACATCTCCCTTGCTTCACAATGCATGGATTAAGGAGGTTAAAAAAAACCCTTCGTCATCAGCCTGAAACTCCTTGAATGCCAGGCTAGTGCTGCTGTGCATGTTAAGAAACCTAACTCAAGTGATACTCTTTGCAATGCTTTGCCACTGCAACAGCAGAAGAGGAAGAAAACAGTGCCAATAGTAGCTGCTGTGGGTATATTAACACCGTTAGTCACCAGCTTCCTGCTTAAGTGAAATGCCGGATTATTTTACCATATTCGGCTATAAAGGGGAGGAAATGCTTTTAAGAGCATGATTATCAATTCTTTTTATCTCTCTCTGTTTTGGACACATATATTCAAAGATTTAAGGTGTGATTTCCTCTCTCTAAATGATGCCACACTTTGTAACAGGCATGTTAATAGACAATAAGTCTTACATACATACCCTGCGTGGAGTTCACTGAAAGAATAGACTATAGGCTCATGTAAAGAGGAACTGTAGCATGAGGCTAATCTGAGGAAAATGTAGTAGGGGAATGGAGAGGGTGCAGAAGATGATGGAAGGAAGAGCAGTAGATAGGATATGAAGGGGGAGATGCTGGCCTGTAAACTATTTGGGGCTGGTGGAAAACAGTGGTAGGTTCCTGCACACAAAAAGATCTCTGAAGTGAAATCCTCATTCCATTGAAGTTAATGAAAAATTTTCCAATGATATCTGTTGGGCCATGATTTCCCTCTCATAATAGCATAAAAGCCCTTATTTATCTTCCTGATCAACAGAGTCTGGCTTTCTATCTTCACCTTCCTCTAGTATGGATTTTGGGTTTCATGTGTTCCTTGTCTCAGAAAGTCTCTTTTATGTGTCTCTAGGCAGGTCTATGCGACCGCTTAAATTGATCTAACTTATGTTGCTCAAGGGTGTGAAAGAGACCCCCCCCCCCCCCCCGAGCAGCGCAAGTTACAGTGACAAGTGTTGTCCATACCGGTACTGTGTTGGTGAGAGACACTCTCCTGCCAACATAACTTCCTCCTCTCACGGAGGTGGAGTAATTATGCTGATAGGAGAGCAGCATAGAGCGTCTTAACGGTACACACTACAGCGGCACATCTACATCGGATGTAACGCTTCTAGTGTAGACCTGCTTTCTTTCTCCCTTAGCTCATCCAGGTCAGCCACTCTAGTGTCAAGAATCTGTACTTGGTCTCTGAGGGCCATGAGCTCCTTTCACCGAATGCACACACACACACACCCGCTGCCCACAAGGCAGGTAATCATACATGCTGCATTCAGTGCAATAAACTGGATAGCCATCCTTCTGCTGCTGGACTTCCGCTCGCATTCTTTGTACTCCTGAATCTTTTTTTGTTTGTGTTACATCACGTTATGCTTAATTATATCTCATAAAGGCAGCAACTTCCTTTTGTGATTCACACTGTTGCTAGGACCTAATGTAGAAGAAATATACTCACACAGTTGCTTCTGGGCTTTGAAGTGTATGAGTCTTGCAGGTTTCAATCCACAGCTGTTCAGTGGATAAAACTTCAGAAAGCCCACTGTTAAGTGGAGTCTCTGAGAAAGTAAATATAGAGATTTTTTTCCCTTGAAACCATTAATAAGTTTTAAAAACAAGGTGAAATATTCTTGCTTAGAGCACTTGAAAGGGGGAGAACCAGAATAGATCATTATAATAAATATACATTTCTAAATATTTATGGCTCTCTGTCAGTCTGGGCCTTGAAAGACTGACAAATTACAGGCAAAATGAGGATACTCTACTGGTGGTGATAGGCCACAGATGATGAGTATTCATTCCCCTCCTTTGAGAAAATCTTTTGCATATGATCTGAGGCTGGCCTGTCAGATTTGGATTTGAACTAAAAAAAAAAAAAGCTAATCCCCTGGTGCTGTAAAAAGGCACATCAAGTTTGATAGGACAGAAGGGAAGGACATTCTGCCTCCTCAGCCGTGTCACTGAGCTGGAGAGTGAGCGAATAGTGGGGAGTCACTGCAGTGGAAGATGCAGGGGACCTCACCATAGGGCCCCTGCCCTGTGAGCCCCCTCGGCCCCTCCTTCCTCAAGCACCACCTGAGCCGGCTGCGAGACTTGCAGCCAGGGTGTCACCAAATCTCGCCCAAGAAACCGCTGTACATGCTCGTGCTCCTCACCCTTAATTTCCTCGCAATCATGTCCCTCCTCGAGACCAAATGGTGGGACCTTTCACCACCCAAGTAGTGCGAGGAACCCTAGTGGGCCAGTCTGTATTCCAGCCTGGTCCTATGGCCCACGGGGATGTTAGTTGGCTTCTCGTTCATGGAGCTGTAAGCATGGGTGTGTACTTGGCATGGTTCATGACCTCCCCTGACACTTGTCCTTGCTGTGGTGAGAGGGAGACGCAGGCACACATTTACATCGAGTGTGCCAGGTTGTAGCTCCTCTTCCAGCTCCTCCAAAACCTCCTACTTAAGTTTTGGCTGCATTTTTCCCATACCTCCTGGTTTATGCACACCCTATCCGTGGCTCCACAAAGTTGCGAGACCGCCTCGTCAATCTCCTTCTGGCACTGGCCACAGTGGTTGTCCATCATACCGGTATGAGGAAGTTGGATGGGGGCTGGGGGCGCTGCAGCTGCAGGGTCTATTTCTGATCTTCCCTCAAGTCACACCTCCAGGCAAAGTTCCTCTGGGCCACGTCCACTGGCTCCCTGGACACCTTCAAGGAGCAGTGGGCGCTGTCCGGGATTCTCTGATCAGTGTCCCCCTCTGGATCCCTGCTTTTGAACCTGTGCCCCTGTTTGTCCATTTTTTTTGTCCCCTGTGATCTTTTGATGCCTGGGTCTGGTGGCTCCTCCCCTTAGGGGGTGTGTGTGTGTGTGTGTGTGAGCTTTAGATGTAGGCCGGTTTAAGCCTGCCTATCCCTGGAGCCTCAATAGGTGCAATGGAAGATGAACTCTAAGATAAAACTTAGGTGTGTTAAATATCTGTCCTGATCCCAACTACCACTGTTGATATGATCACTGTTCAGATTAGCAAAAAGAACAGGAGTACTTGTGGCACCTTAGAGACTAACAAATTTATTAGAGCATAAGCTTTCGTGGACTACAGCCCATGTATATTGAGGAGATTAGATTAGATTCTTCTGCCTCCCCCGCTTCCTGGGCCATTTGGCCACTTGTAAAATGTAGCACAACAAATAGTATGGCTTTAATAAAGTTTAACTCACTGTTTTGAGGCTAGTTTTGTTGCCATATTTGGTCCCATCTACAGTGTGTTTCTCTGTGGGTATGTGGTTGGATGTGAGGCAGAGAAGAGCAATCTAAGGATTTGTTTTCACTAGTGGCCTTTTCCACCCTTACAAATAACCTCAGTATCAGCTGGTTGCTGGCTGTACCGAGAGTGACTGCAGAGATAACAGGGTTGAAGCAATTAAGATTCGTGTGGAGGGTCTTATTGTGTCTGAACAGTGCTTAACCCAACTGTGTCTCAAATCTTGCTTTGGCTTTTGGGTGCTACTGCAGTATAAATCAAAACAATTTATAATTTTATTTTTAGTAAGGGCAAAACCACAGGAGGATTTGTGTGGTTTTGCTGGCCTCTAGGAAATTACTTTTACATTCCGGGGTGCCCAGAATTGCCGATTCCTGTGCTCTGTGAAAATCCACCTTGTTCCCCATGTGCTCAACAGCAAAATACAATAATTTGATGATGCAATGCAATCAATAATCATGGTTGTCTGATATGTCCCTTTATCAGTTGGCTTTCTCTCCCTGCTACTGTTCTGACTCTGGCACTCTTCTCAAAGGCATGGTAGAGAAGAGCTGTCCTTATAGCCTCAGGTGACTTGAAACGCCAAACTTGAAACTTTGACCTCAGTGATTTCACCTTTCTGTTTCAAACAGCGTATTGTAGCTAAGATTTGGAAACATTGCCTTTATAACAAGATTGTAAATGTTTTAGTTACTGAATAAATACACAATTCTATACTCTTGCATCAGTGACCCTCATAGGCAGTTTTAAAAAATATAAACAAATACACTTCAACCATATCAGTTTGTGATTGCATTAGGGTACATGTTTTTGGCCCTGTTAACAACCTATGGATGTCATTGTGACGTTGACCTGTTCTAAAGGAGCAGATTCTATCTAAGGAGTGGTGACCTACAGTTCTAGTGCGAAGCATTTTGTTGTGGTGTTTTTTTCTCCTCTCCTGGTTGGTGCTCTCATTTGTTGCACTGATCTGAAAAATTTTGTCTACTGCATTGGTAAAATATTTTGAATATTTTCTATTTTAGCATCAATATAAAAAAAAGAATCTGTTATTTTGAGGTTACATATAACTGGTTTCCTGTGAGTCTATTAAGTTATCTGTCATATTTCTTCAAATGGTTTTTATACCTTTACTTTTATAACTGGTAGGCATGAAAAATGTCATTATCTAGGAAACTTATTTTAAGACCAGATTGTGACATTTTGGTTTAAACCCCTCCCCCCCCCCCAACTTTGATCTTGTAAATATTGGAAATCTTGTGATTATCTTCTCTGGTAACACATTTGTAGTGCAGCTGGGTTTATAAAATTCCTATCAATATGTCCAGTTATTAGCTTGTAGGGGCATAGGCTGGCTTTAGCGTCTTTATTAATCTGTTACCCATCCCACTGTTATGTAACTTGATAAAACCTAAATTCTTTCAAGAGCTCAGTCTTTGCTTTCCCCTGAGCCTCATCTTTTCTGTAACTTTTATTTAAAACCATTGTCATTTTTAAAGAGGAAGAGGTGTAGACAGCGGGAAATAGGAGAAAAAATAAAAATATTTTTTTGTCCTTCTCCGTTCCCTCCTTCACCTCCATTCTGCATACACATTCTTAGTACTCCTTTCCTCCATTTACCATCCAGTTTAATTCTTGATTATGTTGGGACTTACATACTACATCGTTTTTTCTGTACATTCTTTAATTTCACTGCATTCTTGTGACGTCTGATCACTTCTGGACTGTAGTAGTTTTAAGGTCTGTAACGCTGTGTCTGGGAGTGACTTGCGAAGAAATGACTCAAAACCAGTTGACTTAAGGTGCATAAAAAATGAAGTGAAAAGGTGACCAGATAGCAACTGTGAAAAAACAGGATGGGAGGGCGGGGGGAAGGGGAATAGGCGCCTATATAAGAAAGTCCCAAAGAACGGGACTGTCCCTTTGAAAATGTGACATCAGGTCACCCTAAGTGAAAGTTAAAGGCAGGTTGCAGCTTCTCAAAATTTTGAATAGTGCCAAAAGATGATTTCAGCTATTAGAGCTCTTGCTCACTGTTCTCGGAACTCCTGGCAGAAGTGCCTACATATGGATATGCATCCTGTAGCCCACTGAAGGGGAAAGACTGCCATCGTATGTACTGTGTTAGCAGGTCTATGTAATTGTGGCACAAAAGCAGCAGCACCGAGGAGGACAGAGGGTTCTCTGAAGCTTGGTCCTCACTCAGGATCCCTTGCCATTATTCTTAACATGTTCAGTAGTGTCACATTCATAATGCTTGTGACAGGTGCACATAGACTGCAGAATGTAGTAATAGTCTCCTCTTTAATAATTCTGTCCTGATCTGCAATGGGGAATAAAACTAAATGTAAATACTTACTGTGAACACAGCCAAGCTACACCTAAAAGCATTTGATAGACCAGCACATCTATATCTATTAGAAAAAAAAATAGCATAACTGAGGTCAATGGCAATGTTCCAGCTATATTCCCCTTCTTTTAAAAGAATGGGAAGACTGTTGGCTGAGCCTTCTGCATCAAGTCCCTGTCTGAAAAATTCAATGTTTGACTTCCTGGCATGCTGCAAAAGCCATCTCTTTTCTCAGGTTTGGGGAGTTAGGAGGGAGGAATAGCTAAGGGATGGTGTCTGGGAAAGATGTTTTGTTCAATCTCTTCTTTGTAAGTTATACCTGATGATTTTTGCTACATAGGAAAGCTTGGCTGCTGGGTCAGTCATATTGTGTAAATTGTTTTGAGTGTTAAAGGCACCTGTAGCCTATAATAGGCACTTTCTTTTTTTACAGTTCTACACATATTACTTACTACTGTATAAGAGCACACTGTGCACCATCTCCACATTAATAAAATTTGTAAACAAGAAACAGTTAAGGCATGCCGCCACTTCAGTCATGGCATGTTGTTTATTTGTTTACTATCAACCCAAGTTATGTGGGTGGCCCCTCTTTGGAGTCAATGGGAACTTATGCTGCCTGGAACCCCATTGACTACGATGAGGGTTCGTCCATGTAAGTCCCTTATTGGATGAGGGTCTGCATGAGAGATGAGGTGACATAGGATGTTGGACATTTATGAGAAATAAGCAACCCCACAGCCTTCTATTACAGGTTGCATTGTATTGGGTGGTATGTGTATAATAGATGTAGGTTGATGTGTGAACAAGGGTCCTCTGGTTGTAAATGAAATTCCCATTGCTCTCAATGCCACTTGCATATCTTGGGCAGGGTATATTGTTATGTAATATAAACAGTCTTGTATAAGCCTGCTCCAGGAATCAGTGTTAAGTTCATCTTCATCTCCCTTTTTTTTTAAATCTAAATATTTATATGTTGCTTATTTTATTTTATATTTTCTTTTTTGTGGTTGGAGTGGAGACTTCACGTTCTTGCCCAAAACCCTCCTCTCAATAAAACAGCTCTCCTTTATTCAATATATTACTTTAAGTTGTGCCTAGCTTTTTAATATTGTCAATTTAATTTAGCCTACAATGACACAGTCCCATTTAGCCTTTCCTATAAATCTGGTTGTAGTGTAAGAGAGGGTTTTGCTTACATTTTACCCTCACATCAATATAAAATACGTCTGCTTTAGTTTAACATTTCTCATTTATTTTTTTCTTTCCCGTAGTTCTTAAACTTTACATTTTCAGCTCGCAGCAAACAGGGAGCTTTGAATTCTAAAAGGATAGCACATACTTAATTCTCTTACTATTCTGAATGTGGAATGCTTTAGGAGTATTCTTAAATCCCAATTTTGCTTGCTTGGATGTATGCCTATGGATTTTTTTTCGATACTCTTACTATATTTATCATAGGTCTCACATCAGGTGTCTGCAGTGGCTTTATCTCTCACCTTCTGCTTTCTCATTAAATAGTTTTTCTTCTTGTCTTTTGTATTTTCTGACTACTCTTTTATTTCTGAATGTACCTCAAGTGATTTATTCTTTTCTTCATAGAGCACAGGGTTATTTTGCAGACTTTTTTCTGTTAATATTATCTGCTTTATTTGTCAGAAGCTCTTTCTCTTAGGGAATCTGACTTAAAAAGTACAGTACAAAGATGTGTTGCTTCTCTGTTAGGAAATGCATTTCTACAATATTATCTGTAAATGTTTGTTCGCTCTCAGGATATGTTATTTTTGTGTTTTTAAATGATCTCATACATATGCCATTGCTTCATAATTCCACTATATTCGCTTTCAAGCTAAGGCTTCCATTTCTAATTATCACAAGCAATACAAAGTTTTTTTCCAATCACAATTTCCCTTTTAATTTCTAAAATGACATCAAATTCTCTCATATTATGTTATTAGTGGCATTGAAGCAGCTATAAGACAAATTTTTAAGCAATCAAACTAAGCAAAATTCATAGATTTATTTTTCCCCCCTATGAAATTGCCCCAGTCACCCATTCACTTTGTTCCAGATACATAGTTATATCTAATCAGAAGAAGTCAGATTTAAGAATAGAAAAGACAGCATCTTTCAACTAGAAATATTGTTGTGTGTGCCATCTTCGCTCATTAAAGGAGTCTAGTTTCTTGGTAGTCAAAAGAGAAAAGGCTTGAGAAATATATCTAACACCTGCTAACCTAAGGGCTAAGACCACTAACAGAGATAAAAAGTAATTCTTCTTCATTTGTGCTAGGGTCCACAGATTTGTTAAAATCCTGCTTATCCCTTGGGGGCAGAACCAGATCTGTCAGTCACTAGCAGCAAGGGGAATGCCCTGCCCCCTGGATTTTACCTGTTTTATCTACCTCCACAGTTTTGCTGGAAGCCGAACCAGACCGCCGAGCTGAGGAAAATGTCAACCTTTTATTTCAAATTTCTAATTAGCATTTTGACTCCTCATTAGTCCCATCAGTTCTGCATCCTCTTCGGAGATGCTTGCAGTAGATGGTGCCCCTTCAGTCTTCATGAAGAGAGCTAAACTAAGGAAAACCTGTGGCAAAAGGAAAGGGGTCAAGCAGGGGACAGACGTTATTAAGTGCGTCATTGGGGATCTTGGCTGACTTAGTGGGCAGGATGAAGTTTGCTCCTCAGAACCTAGTTTGGGGAGGGGGGGACCTTGGACCCCTCCCCTGGGGCAGGAAAGGAGCCAGGCAGGATTGGAAAAATCAGGTCCAGGGACAAGCTGTTCCCCCATCTCCATGAGGGGAGTGGCGCCAGAAGGGCAGTGTACCAAATGAAAGATAGTGCCTAAGTCCCTACAGCCCACATCAACAGCTACGATTGTAGAGCTCAGCATCTTTCCCTTCCTCCAGTTCTGTCTGAGTCATGGATGGAGGGCACCAGACGCAACATGCACTTTTTTAATGCCAGAGGGTGCACTGCCAGGGCAATTTAGCACAGCTCCTTCCTCCTGCTGCCTCCTCTAGAACATCCCACCCCCTCACTCCCCAGGGGATGCCTACTCCTATCCCACGCTGAGACCTCCAGGGAAACACAGACCCATCTGGTCCATGTGACTTCCATGGAGCAGAAAGGGGTAGAGCTTCTGGGGAGCCCTTCGTTGACACCCAAAAGGAGCCCAAGTGGAGGAGGGGAAACAATAACCCCATGCTTGTAGAAGGCAGTGGGAGTACTAGTCACTGGAAATTATTTTGAAAACAACCTGAGTCCAATTTTGTGCTCCCCTCCCAATCCCCCCCCGCAGTCCAAAACAGGATCATAGTGACAAACTGTGAAAGAGGAAATAAATAAAATAACACTTTCCCTTTCTGACCTAGAGAGCACAGCATGGTGTGTTTTCCTCACCACTCTCCTTCACAGAGTGGAGCACAGGGGGATCAATGCAAAAAGATCAGGCCACAGACATGGTGATTCGGTTTGGATGTGTGTACATGGTCCCACACAGGGAATCTTCCTCCTTTAGAGGAGGAAGGCCAGCTGTCCAAAGCAGCATTATAGGATCAAATAATAAATATTTATTTAAAAACAAATAAAACTTTCAGACACAGAGTACTGTAAAACTATCCTTAGTTCAAGAGCTGCCCTAGACAAGCTATCGCTGTATATCTCCCTCATGTTCCTTGGGAGAATATAATAGAGGGCTGGGAATTTCCTGCCAGACCTTAAAAAACAAAAAGTGTTGCCAGTTGCCACTATCGGTTGCCATGTTCTAATGTCCAGGTTGTTATTCCTAGCTTCTGTTGCAGGTTGCGGTGCCTCTCCACTTTCCCAACCTCCTTCCTCTACCAGTTGGCTGTGGAAACTCATTGTTTCCTCTTCTGTTTAAGTTTCCCACTTTTTCATATCAGACGCCTACATGTAGTCTCTATAGGTTCTTGTTTGCCTTTTTCCTGTTTGATGAACTTTATTTTGTCAGGTTGCATCTCTAAAGAATGTTGTCAAGACAAATATGCCTTGATAGCATAGGTGCCCTGCCTTGATAATATCAAGTAATAAATTAGAGTCAATGTAATTTAGAGGAGGGCCTGAGATGTATGAAGGTGATGTAGAATGTCGTCTTTAGGACATAATTTTTGAAGATACACCTTGCTTCAGTAACTCTTGACAGCTTCCATGAAAATTAATCCATTTTGTGTGTAAATGGGAGTTATTTGTGCTGCATTGTGAAGGATTTGGAAAAGATGATCCTTTCAAACTTGTGAATTATTTAAACAATTTCTATAAATCCATAGGGATTTTTTTAAAACTGGTTGGGATTTAACGATTTTTTTCCTAATCCAGTAGTCTTAATAAGAAAAAATTAGAAAGTGTCTACTTATCTGTGATCAGTACTTTTATATTTCCATTGTATCAGATGTGCGTTTTCTTGAAAGCTTGATTAAAAAAATATTTCAGTGTGTGTATATTAATCTAATACACTTTTCTCTGTTCTTAGTTATGCCCCTTGGTGTCCAGCCTGCCAACAGATTGAAGCAGCATGGGAGAATTTTGCAAAAGGAAGTGAACATCTAGATATCACTGTAGGAAAAGTGGACGTCACTCAAGAACCAGGTACGCTATGAAATGGGCACTATATATAAGTATTTAAAAGGAACACTCGAACCTGTGTAGCTCTTAACTACTGGGAAAATGCTCCATTTTACTGGGTTTCAGAGTAGCAGCTGTGTTAGTCTGTATCTGCAAAAAGAACAGGAGTACTTGTGGCACCTTAGAGATTAACCAATTTATTTGAGCATAAGCTTTCGTGGCTACAGCCCACTTCTTCAGATGCAGTTCATTTTACTGGGGCAACTGAAAAATTGGCCAACTCAGAAAAATTAGATTATTTAATCAAAATAAATGTTATTTCCTTCCATTTCTTTGTGCTGTTCGCATTGTGAATTTAACAGCATAGTATTTCTATCTTCCAAATGAAGGATCAGTGTGGGCCTTCTGCTCTAGTGCCCTCTGTAGTGGACATCCCATAGAAGTGTTTACCTACAGTAGCAGCAAGGAGTCCGGTGTGTTGATCTATCTCTGCCATGGAAGGCTATTACTTGACTGAGATATTTCCACTGCCTGGTAGTAGGGTGACCAGGATGTCCCGAATTTGGGGGCTTTTTCTTATATAGGTACCTATTATCCCCCACCCTCTGTCCTGATTTTTTATACTTGCTGTCTGGTCACCCTACCAGGTAGTAATGGTTGGGGGAACAAGGAGGTTGAAAACCAAGGATTATTCTACTTGGGGAAACAATCTTGAAGTCTGCTCAAGCTAAATGAAAATTTTTATAAACTCTCTCTATTAGCTGGCTGCTTTATTGCATTATCTAGCTATAGTAATGCTTTTAAGTACTTTGAAAGGACCAGTTTAATTTGTTTCTTGTAAATGATGTATAGAAAAAAGCTTTTACAAAACTTGTTCTATAAATTATACTTTCAAATAGGCTATTTCCTGCCTTTGGTTTGTTTTTTGAATAAGTCTGATGCAGATAAGTAACATTTTGAAACCAAAAAAGCTTTGTTAGATTTATAAGTGTGTGCAGATAAATGCAATATGTTTACAATTCTATCCTAGCTGCAAAGGGATGAAGTTTATTATAGTTAGGCTTGGAAGGATTAGATTTTTATCAGTAAATGTTGGTAAATGTCAATTTCTCTGTAGTCATATAAACCTATGAAAAAATATTTCCATTGATGATGATTGAAACTTTACAGATGGGCAAAGTAAGAAAAAAGCTGCTTGACATCTTTTATTAGCATTTGATTTAAGGATACTTTGTGGTTTAATGGTTATACAGCTTCAACTTTTTGAATCTCAAAATCTACTTTTAAATAATTACTGTCTGTCTCCTCCCCCCCCCCCAAATTTCCCACAACTATGAAAATTTACATCGACGACAATAAAAAAATGCTTTAAAATAAACATCAGTATCATCCATTGAAATTTAAAAAAAAAATGAATTCTGCTAAGCTTAATTATAGTAATGATTTGCGATAAAAGTGGGAGGAAGTTCTAGTTACACCCAAATCAGAAAACCATGGCTGATGGTTTTGCTTTATCAAACTGTGGAAGTGCATACACACTTTAAGGGTTTATTTCTCAAGTGCAGGTGATACTGCAATTAAGTTAACTCCATACTGTTAATTTTAACAAGTTCAGACTTAATTTTCTGTACCTGTGAAGCTGAATTCTAATCTCAAGGACAAAGAATACTAGCTGTTCCTAAGGGCTCACTGTGTGCTTGTGAGTTGTATTATTAGAAAGTTGGAGGAACACCAAAATTCTCTGAAATTGAAAGGCTACCAGTATGGGTTCTTCAGTTAGCGAATGCACAAATTGTTACCATGGAAGGAAATAACGTTTATTTTGGATGAGTTTGAAAACAATTCTTCTTTTCTCATGGGCTAAACCTTAATTAAAAGGAACCTCTGCTTCCCCATATTAAAGAAACAGTGAGCTCCTAACTATTGCAATATCAACACCCTAGTTAAGATTGCAACCAGTGTTCCATTGTGAGCCTGACCTTTCTATCCCCATTAGATTTTAAGCTCTTTTGTGTTTGTACTGTGCTAAAACAATGGGACTTTGATCTTTATTAGGGCCTATAGGCATTTATGTGATGCATATGTTTTTTTTAAGAAAATGATTCTTTCAAAAATAAGGCTTTGACAAGCAGAATTGTTTGGGGAAATTTCAAAGAAGTAGTCTTTCTGATAAATAACTTAAAAATTACTGGTAGGATTTTCAAATACAGTAACTCCTCACTTAAAGTTGTCCTGGTTAACGTCTGTTCGCTGTTATGTTGCTGATCAATTAGGGAACATGTTTATTTAAAGTTGTGCAATGCTCCCTTCTGACATTGTTTGGCAGCCGCCTGCTTTGTCCACTGCTTGCAGGAAGAGCAGCCCATTGCAGCTAGCTGGTGGGGGCTTGGAACCAGGGTGGACCGGCAGCCCTCCATCAGCTCCCCCTATCAGCTCCCCGCTCCCCAAAATTCCCTGTGCTGCAGCCGTCCAGCAGGCTATCAATCAGCAGTTCAGCTGTCCCTCCCCCCACTGCCATGTGCTGCTCCTGCCCTCTGCCTTGGAGCTGCTCCCGGGAGCTCCTGCTTGCTGTGCAGGGGGGGAAAGGGGGCCTAATGTCAGGGTGTCCCCCTCCCCCATGCTCCTGCACCCCGCTTACCCCTTCTCCATATAGAGCAAGGAGAGGACACGGAGAGAGAGAGACAGAGAGAGCTTGGGGCAGCAGCTGCTGTCTCAACTTCCTGATCCACTTAAAAAGACAGTGCACTTAAGAGTGGGTCAGCTTACTTAAAGGGGCAGTGTGCATCTCTGTCTCTCCCCCACACACAAGGTGTGTGTCTGTCTCTGTCTGCTATGCTGTTTCCCCTCCCTCCTGTCTCTGTCTGCTATGCTGTCTCCCCTCCCTCCTGTTCCTGCTGCCTTGTGTGAGAGGCTACATTAACAACCATGTGTTAATCCTTGAGGGCTCAGCTGAGTGCTGGTTCGTCATTTAGCAGCAAGGCATTTCCTGGGAAATATCCCTCCCTCTTCCACCCTCTAACTGCACCACCTCAGCCAAGCTTCACAATCATCATAGCAGTGAACAGTATTACATTGTTTGTTTAAAATGTATACTGTGTGTATATCTATATAATATAGTTTTTTGTCTAGTGAAAAAAATTTCCCTGGCACCTAACACCCCCCCCCCCCCCATTTACAGTAATTCTTATGGGGAAATTTGGATTCGCTTAACATCATTTCGCTTAAAGTCGCATTTTTCAGGAACAGAACTACAATGTTAAGCGAGGAGTTACTGTAGCCTAAGTGGTTTTGGCTCTCTATGGTTTATCATCTGATTTTTCTTTTAGTAGATAAGTTTACGATTACCGTGTGCCCCATGTGGGAATTCAGTTGACCATAGGCTTCCATGTTTTTTGTGCTCTAGAAAGTTTTTTGCAAGGGACCTGTTAAGGTTACTTTAGTTTAGTCAGTTTTTGGTTGTAACCTAAGTTGAAGTATTTTTCAATCATAGGGGCAATCGTACTGGGGGCTTTGCCCATGTCAGTGGACCCACTTCTTGGCTGGAAGGTGTATGCTGGGAAAGATCATTGTTGGAAGTGGGAACTTGGTTGTAATCAACAGGTGGGGAAGAAATTGTCAATGCCCTTGCCCTGCTCTCCCCAAAAAAGTCTCCGTTCAGATGGATTGGATAATTGGATAGGGACGGGAATACTTAGGGATAGTGAGGGAGACTTTCAAAGGCCTAAATGGTTTTCAGGTGCTTAACTCCCACTGGTCAATGGGAGTTAAGCACCTACCTCCCATCTGTGCCTTTGAAAAGTAGACATGTTAATGGTCATATCATTCATTACAAACTTAATAAATTTACTGCATGAATGCCTTATGCATGTCTCCTGGGATGATTGCCACCATGGCTAACCAAGAGAATAAAAGAAATGGTTAGAGGCAAAAAGGAATCCTTTTAAAAATTGGAAGTCATACTGAGGAAAATGGAAAGGAGCATAAATTCTGGCAAGTCATGTGTAAAAGTATAGTTAGGCAAGCCAAAAAATAAAATTTGAAGAGCAACTAGCAAAACACACAAACGAACAGCAATTTTTTTAAAGTACATCAGCAGTAGGAAGACTGCCAATCAATCAGTGGGGCCACTGGATGATTGAGATGCTAGAGAAGCTCTCCGGGAAAAAAAGGACGTTGCGGAGAAGCTAAATTAATTATTTGCATCAGTCAAAGAATTCTCTGCATTTGTCAGAGATGACAAATCTGAGGAATTGTCCCAGATTGAAGTGTCAGTAGAGGTAATTTTGGAACAGATTGATAACTTAAACAGTAATAAATCACCAGGACCAAATGGTATTCACCCAACAGCTCAGAGGGAACTAAAATATGAAATTACTAATTGTGATACGTAACCTATCACTTACGTCTTCTGTGTAGATGGCTGGAGGATAGCTAATGTGATGCCAATTTTTAAAAAATGCTCCAGAGGCAAACTTTGCAATTATAGGCCGGTAATCCCAACTTCAGTACCAGGCAGATTGGTTGCAACTATAGTAAAGAACAGAATTATCGGATACATAGATGAACACGATATGTTGAGGAAGAGTCAACATAGCTTTTGTAAAAGGAAATCATGCCCACCAATCTATTAGAATTCTTGGAGGGGGTCAACAAACATGGACAAGGGTGATCCAGTGGGTATAGTGTACTTGAACTTTCAGAAAGCTGTTGACAAAGGTCCCTCACTAACGGCTCTTAAGCAAAGTAAGGAGCCATGGGATAAGAGGGAAGGTCCTCTCGTGCATCAGTAACTGGGTAAATGATAGGAAACAAAGGGTAGGGATAAATGGTCAGTTTGCAGACTGAACAGAGGTAAATAGCATTGTCCCCCGTGGATCTGTACTGGGACCAGTGCTATCCAACATATTCATAAATGATTTGGAAAAAGTGGTAAACAGTGAGGGGCAAAGTTTGCAGATGATACAAAAGTTACGTAAGATAGCTAAGTCCAAAGCAGACTCTGAAGAGTTACAAAGGGATCTTTCAAAACTGGGTGACTGGGCAACAAAATGGCAACTGAAGTTCAATGTTGATAAATGTAAAGTAATGCACATTGGAAAACATACGAAATGATGGGGTCAACATTCGCTGTTACTACTCAAGAAAGTGGAGTCATTATGGATAGTTTTCTGAAAATGTCCACTCAGTGTGCAGCTGCAGTCAAAAAAGCTAACAATGTTAGGAACCATTAGGAAAGGGATAGATAATAAGAGAGTAATTACAATAATGACAGTATATTAATCCATGATATGTCCACAGCTTGAATATCGTGTGTAGGCCTGATTGCCCCATCTCTAAAAACGTCCATTAGAAATGAAAAAGGTACACAAAAGGGCAACAAAAATGATTAAGGGTATGGAACAGCTTCCATATGAGGAGAGACAAAGACTGGGACTGTTCATCAGAAGAGCGATGACTAAGAAGGGATATGGTAGAGGTCTATAAAATCATGAATGGTGGGGAGAAAGTGACTAAGTAAGTGTTGTTTACCCCGTCATATAACGCAAGAACCCAGGGACACCCAATGAAATTTGATAAGCATCAGGTTTAAAACAAACAAAAGGAAGTACTTCTTCATACAATGCATGGTCAATCTATGGAACTCATTGCTAGGAGATGTTATGCAGGCCAAATGTGTATCTGTGTTAAAAAAAAATTAGCTAAATTCATGGAGGATAGGTCCATCAAGGGTTATTAGCCAGCATGGTCAGGGATGCAACCCCATGCTCTGGGTGACGCTAAGCCCCTGACTATCAGAAGCTGGGATTGGACAACAGGGATGGATTACTTAAGATTTCCCTTTTCTTTTCATTCCCTTTGAATTATCTGGCATTGGCCACTGTCAAAAGACAGGATACTGGGATAGATGGACCATCTGTCTGACCCAGTGTGGCTGTTCTTTTGTTCTAGAAATTTATACTACTATAATGGGAACTGTTAGTATGCAGATATAATGAAAATGGTGGTGTAGAATAATTTGACATATCCGTGCTTTACTTTATTGTTAGGACTTTGAAAAATCTTTTCTCTAGATCAAATAAAATCCCGTAGCACTAGATTATAAAATTAGATTATAATCTAAAATGATAAAACAGAATATCTGGCAACTGATGTGAAAAAGTTAATATCTGTTTAAACATCAGTTATATTTAAGAAAAAAATGGAATTGCTAAGCATGAAGGAGAGTTATAAGTTCCTTTGATGATGATGATGATAATAGAAACACCAGGAGTTAAGTACTGCTAGGTAGAAATTTCCAAGTAATCTAATGCAACTTGGTAAATCAAAAAAAGTTCAGTGACTCCAGAAAGTGAATTTCCATTTCATTTTCCATTTCAGTGATTATATTTTTAAAGGTTCTGATGTGCTACAGGTTGAATTAGATCCCTCGATAACAAGTAATACATAGTTTTACATCTCACATTGTTTCCTCCTTATTTAATCTAATTGCTTTTCCCTCCTTTGTTCCTCTCCCACTTCTTCTTTTTTCTTTTTTTGGTCTTGCATTAGAGGTGAAATAAGCAGCAGGTTCTTAATTCAGTGCCGTGTCTTGCTGATTAATATGAGATTATTCTGATTCCCTCTTACCCAAAAAGCCCTTCAAAATTGTTGCAGTATTTGAATTTTCACTTCTAGTTGACCCATTTAGCATCTCATTTTTAACACAGATTTTGGTCTAGGGTAATGCAAGAGCCACAGAATCCTTATTTTAAGCATCATTTAACAAGACCTAAAAACCCCCCAAAACATATTTTTCAAATCCAAAGTTTTTAAAATCCAAAGGGGAGGGATAGCTCAGTGGTTTGAGCATTGGCCTGCTAAACCCAGGGGGCCACTTAGGGATCTGGGACAAATTCAGTACTTGGTCCTGCTAGTGAAGGCAGGGGGCTGGACTCGATGACCTTTCGGGGTCCCTTCCAGTTCAATGAGAGAGGTATATCTCCACATATTATATATTATTATTATAAAGTGCTGGCTAAGAATAAACAAAGCAAAATGCTTCTCCAAATACTTCCTTTGCCAAGATCAGGGAGTTGTGGGGATGCAGAGGTTTGATCCTTAAGCCTGGGGGATATACAAGTGAGTTGGCGTTTACACATAAGGCCCTGTACCTTCTGATTGGCATTTAGGGCCCCTTGCTACTGTCTCTGGCTTCCTGCCAGGCTGCCTTGTAGCAAAATTTTATAGACCTGTGTCAAGTTGCATGCCTGAATTAATGAGTGATAGTGAAGTTTAGAGATAGCAGAATCAGTAATTTCTTCTTGAAGTATTCATCCACGTGAATACCACTCTAGAAGCACATGTGCCTGACGTGCACAAGATCTGAATCTTTGAATGACTAGACATCTCTGTTGGGCTTTGTCTGTGCTTACTCTCCTCCACTTGAGGGCATAAAGGGCAGAGTGGCCACAAGTCCCTTGGTTCCCTCTTACTGCCCATAGCTGAATTTTTCCTTTCTCTTGCAATGTCTTCACCTAGTTAGTTAATTTCTGAACAAAATTCCTCCTTTAAAAAAAAAATAATAATTTCTCCATGGTACTTTTTGCCACTATCATAATCCTAAAATAGCAAATTTGAAGCCTTCGGGCTTCAAACCTGTGTTCCTCTTGCAACAAAACCATTGCCCTCACAGACTGTCGAAACCAATACCTTTCTTTGTCTTGGTGAGAGCCATGTACCAGGCTGCTGCTCGGTTTGCTGATCTTTTCAGCCAAAACAAGAAAAGCCTGGAACACTCAGTACGTTTTTCAGTAGTTGAAGAGAGGCACCTCAGAAATGAAGAATGGACATCAATTTCCAATATGGGACTAGTCACTTCTAAATCCCAATCTGCTGGTGCCCCTGTTAGCCAGTATGCAACCCCTGTGGTTGATACCCACAAAAGATCTGCCCCAATGCTGTCTGATAAGGATCTGAGACTGCCGAGCCCTCCTGGCCGTATGGGCTAGCACCAAAGACCAGTGGTGCCTCCTGACTAAAACAAAGGAGGTCAGAACATCATTCCTCGTGCCAATCTTCTCATTCCCAAAGAAGCGTAAACCTTTGCTCTCCTCTTGGGATGGAGCATTAAGACCACTCATGTGATGGGACAAGTGACATGGGCTTACCTTCTGGCTCAGACCTTCATGGGGCCTGCACCTGACATGTTGGCAATTGTTGGTATTGGCATAGGCACCGATAATAGCAGCATTAATAGTGCCAGCTGACTTCATGATAGAGGAGGTTGCTACGCTGTGCCTGTTTTATAGAATTCCACTATGCGGGTTCTCTCAGACACAACAGTAAATAACTATGGAGGTGCTTGTTCATCACTCTAATGCCTGGAGGCAATGAAATTATGGACATGCTGCCAACAATCCAGGATAGTTCTAATAGCTCTTCATTTCCCAGGAGCCGGTAAGAATGTAACGGACTTCCGAAGCAGGAAATCCATCAGCAATAACAAATGATCTCTGAAGAGCTCCATCATCTTGCCTGTATTTCACAGATTTATAGATTTTTAAGGCCAAAAGAGACCGTTGTGATAATCTAGTCTGACCTGTGGTGTAACATAAGTCATACAATTTCCCCAAAATAATTCCTAGATCATATATTTTATAAAAACATCCATGGGGAATCTTATTATAGTCTTGTTTGCCACCAAAGAAAATAGTGTCTGGTCTTTTTTGCTTCAGGGGATTCATGAGCCTGGGATCCTTGAAAGATGCCTGTATCATGCTGTGGAATCACAGTATTGTGTGTTTCTCCACTGATCTTTCTGATAACCTGCATGATATGGAGAATCAGACAGGATGAATCTGTACTTATCTTGATAGTGCCATATTGGCAAAGAAAATTCTGGTTGCTAGATCTTAGTCTCCTCCTACTCAGCTTCCAATCGCACTTCCAAACTGTCCAGACAGATCACAGAACTAATATAAAGTACTTCACCTAGAAGCAAAATTGCTACACCTGATAGCCTGGATATTCTCCAGTTGACTGCTACTGAGAGATTCACTGTAAGTCCGAGAAATCCTTCTGCCAAGCAGAAAGCTATTTACAATGATAATGTACTCTGAGTGGAAAAGATTTTCAATTTGGGTAGCCCAGCACAACCGTGATACATTGGAGGCTCCCAGACCTAAAATCCTTGATTTGTATTCTACATTTGAAACACTCTGGACTTTTATTTAGCTCCATTCAGGTCCACCTTGCAGCTATTTATTCATGCCATCCTATCCAGTCATATTCTGTCTTCTCTCACCCCAGATTTCTAAGGGTTTCTAAAGCTTTCATACTTACCCACCAAAGAGCCCCCTCAAATGTAGGATCTTAATATTGTCCTTACAAGCATCATGGAATCTCTTTTTGAATTTCTCGTGAATGCTGTTTACACCCAACTTACTCTTTAGATGGTCTTTTTTATTGTTGTTACATCAGCCAGAAGGTAAACTTCAAGCACTCTTGGCTGATGATCCTCACACAACATTCCACAGAGATAAGGAGATGTTGAGATCCCCTCTAAAATATTATTCCCCAAATGGTCAGATTTCCATTTAAAACAGTCTGTTGATCTCCCTGATTTCATTCAAAAACACCATTCCTCTCCAGGGGAAACAAAACCTCACACTTTGGATCTTTTTCAGAGCCTGGTTATAATATTTTGATAGAACAAAGTCCTTTAGGTAAGCTCCCTGTATTTGTTGCCAAAAGTAGTGCTTCTAAGGGGCAGGCCACTTCTTTCTAGAGAGTATCAAACTGGATTACCCAGTGTATCTATCACATGGCGTGAATGCTTCTTCCTCTGACCTTGGCTACACTGGCAATTCACAGCGCTGCACTTGCTGCGCTCAGGGGTGTGAAAAAACACTCCTCCCCCCTGAGTGCAGCGAGTGCAGCGCTGTAAAGCGCTAGTGTAATCAGCGCCTGCAGCGCTGCACGCTCTCTCACAGTGTTGAAAGCTATTCCCCTCGGCGAGGTGAAGTACTTGCAGTGCTGCGAGAGAGCTCTCGCAGCGTTGGCAGCGCGACTACACTCACGCTTCACAGTGCTGCCCCGGCAGTGCTGTGAATCCGCGAGTGTAGCCAAGGCCTAAGCGTCAAAGCTCATTCCACTAAACCACAGTTTCTCCTCTGCATGCTTTAGAAACATCCCCATATCAGAGATCTGCAAGATAGCCACTTTGTTTAAACACTATGTCCTTGACTTCACTGCAAGATCAGGTGCCAGATTTGGTAGGACAGTGTTAAAATCACTTTATTTACTGGCAGTTAGGATTGCACAATTCCACCTTCCATAACGGCATTGCTCATCAGTCACCAGGAGAGCGGGATCTCCGTAGATGCATATTAAGAACAAACTGTTCTTCTTGGAGTGATGGTTCGCATGCATATTCCACACATGGGATACACATGTGTGCCATGTGCCTGAGTCCAGAATTTTTTTTGCAAGCCGTGTCCATTGGCACGCATGTATGCTGTAGCTCTCCTTGTGCTCTGAACCGAGGGCATAAACGGTGGGGCGGGCTGACACCTGTCCAGTTCCTTCTTACTGCCGCAAGGTCTGAGTTAGAATCTTTGGTGTCCTCAGCACCTTTTTTAGTGCATCATAGCTGTAACGTATTGCATATAGTTAGTTTTTTAATAATTTTAGTAGCTTTAGTAGTCTTTATAGTATAGTCCAGCATAGTATAGTGAGATAGCTTTCCCCCATTTCTTCCCCGCCCCGGGGCTTTTTCTCCCCAAGACATCTGGGATTATGCCCAGGGTCCCGGAGTTCAAAAGCTGTGTCTTATGCTCTCACTCCTTTTTGGGAAGCGATGAACATCAATGCTGCCTCTATTGCTTGGGTGAGGCTAATGTTTTTGCCAGCTGCAGCATCTGCCCTCCCTCCACCCCTTCCCCAGAACTCATGAGGGTTGGGAACTGAGACTCATCTTTGAGAAGGTAACAAAAAAAGTCTTATTTTGTCCCCACCCCAGATTCATACCTAAAATAGTTTCCGAGTTTCATATGAGTCACCTTTCATCTACTTATCATTATTTTTTTCCTACACCACATGCCTCATATGAGGAGAGATGGCTGCATTCTCTTGATAAACTGGCTTTGGCCTTTTATCTGCAAAGAACAAAGGATATTAGAAAGATGCCTAAAGTATTTATTTCCATAGCTGAGTAATCAAGCTGTATCGGCTCAGAGACTTTCGAAATGGATTTTGGATTGTATTGCTCTTTGTTACCAACTAGCTTGTGTTCCTCCTCCCGAGTGGGTGGGTACATGTTGGGTACAGATAGGGACTACACATCTCTAAGAATCTTGTTACAAGTAAGTAACCTCCATTTACTTAAGTTCTAGTAACTAGTAACCTTTAGATGTTGTCATCTGCCGGATCCCCCACCCACCCTCTCTCTGCTTTTTTTGGAGTGTTCGTTAACTGTGATTCTGAACTAGCAAGTAAACTGAGGGATAGTTGCAACCACTCTGCACTTTATGCCCTCAGATAGGGATGGGGAGGGGGCAAGCACATGAATGTCGCCGGCACAGCTCAACAGATGCTGCTATTCAAAGATTCTGATCTTACATGCCCACATCTAGAGTGGTTTCCACACAGACAAAACTTCTCAAAGAATCAGTTACCATAAGGTAAGTAACAGTTTTTCATAATTTTTTTGCTATTATGCTAGACAATATTTTATACTGAATAGCGTTGTCATGGATTTACTGCGGTATTCTCTAGAACAAAACAACTAAACATTTTATTAGAGATGTGATAACCCCATTCATGTTCATATTTTGTTCTGAGAAGACAAATGTTTATAGGTATCTTTAGAAAATCAAAATAGAAATTTATTTTTCAGAAGTTGAGCTGAACAAATGTGATTTGTATTTTTTTTTCTCTCTACCAGGTTTGAGTGGCCGTTTTTTTGTCACCACACTGCCTACTATTTACCAGTAAGTCTGTATCATACAGGAATCAAAGCTGTCGGTTTCCATACCGATGAAGCATCATGCAGAGCCTGTGAACAGATGCAAATTAAAATGATTCCTCACATACTGTTGTTGATAGCCACCACCTGTGGAACATAATTCTGGCATAGCGTATGTTATGTAACATAATTCGCCTCACCTTCCCCAGAGCATTAGCTGTTGCAGTGGCTAAGAACAAGACTTGCAGTTTATTTTCCTTCTCTGCTAAGGTTGTTGGAGGGTGTGGGATGAATGGATATTGCTATAAGTAGTCCTGTGTCTGTCTGTTTTGTGTTTTAATCTATGGGATAAGCATCCAGAACCCTGGATAGCTGCTATAGTTGGTTTTTTGTTTGTTTGTTTTTTTAATTAAAGAAATACATTTTAGAGCTTAAAGTATCTTTTTAAAAGTTTTTTTTTTGTTCCAAGACAAAATAGCTTTGCTCTGCATATGTAATTCAGATTAATATAATTTAAATAAGCTATTTCCTAATCTAAAGACAATTTTAATTGCATTTTTACCAATTAATGCTATAGTGTAGTTTAAATTTGCACAAAGATTTTCCTCTGTTCTCACTTGCTCGTGGTTTTCCTAGAAATTTTCATTTTGAGTTGAGATTTACTGTGACCATATCATCCCAAAGTGAGAATTTTCTTGGAAATTTATGTAATCGTGAAGTCTGAAGGGAATTATTTGAGCAGGAAAAATACGAATGTTAATATAACATTAAGGTTGCAAATATAAACATATCAGGAGACTGAAGTCTGAGTTTTCATCTCAACAATAACTTGCACTGCATATATGTAGTACTGGATTTTTTATTACTAGATTTTTTTTAAATGTATGGAACTTAAAAATAACTCTATCTAATGTGTGCACATACTGTGTGTGTGTGCGCGCGCGCGCATTCCAAATTCTGCTTGCAACTTTGGTCTTAAACTGGTATAATTGAAAGCAGAATGGGGGTATGAATAGACAAAGAGAACACTCTAATTCTCTGATATGTAATTCAAGCTTTGGGCTAAAACTTTTGTTTGTGATAACACAGGTAAATTCCTCACCTGAGGTTGTTTCCAAGAAAAATAGTGTCTGTAAATGCCTTGTTTATGCATAACATAATTAAAAACATTCAGGGAAGAGATTGTAAGGAGTACACCCCCCCATCCTTCCGCTCCATTATGTTGTAAGAATCCTTCAGATAAATGCACATAAATAATATGTCACACAGTTAGGTCTATTACAATAAACTAATTTTAAAAAATAAAAAAGCTAAAGGCTATTTTAGAGGAGCCTGAGGAAGTCAGGTGCCTGAATTCTATTGAATTTGAATGAGATTTGGAATCCCAACTTTTTTAGGTTTCTCAGAAAATCGCTGCCATAATGGTGTCTATATGTGGGTATAGTTCTTTGTTTATATGTTTAATCCCTCAGGATTGTTTAGTTTGTAAGTCTTCATGAAGTGAAGTATTCATAATTTTTTTGGAACCCTAATTTACCGTCGAGGTTCTCTTTGTTGGAGTGCAGGTCAAGCTTCATAAGTGCACCAATACCTCTTATAATGGGTAATTCATTTTGGCTGCAGAGGCAGTTTCTTATAATAAGGGGCATTATTGTAATTACCATGTGTCTGTGCTCCTCAGTGCGAAGGATGGAGTATTTCGCAGATATCGTGGCTCAAGGACGTCCGAAGACCTTCGAGGCTATATCCTAGAGAGAAAATGGGAAGCTGTCGAGCCCGTAGCTGGATGGAAATCCCCATCTTCTATCATGTAACTAGAGTATACTTTTAACTTAAAAATAAATGTTTTTGATGTCACTAATAAAAAGTGCTAGACTGATACCATTAAAGACTGAAGTCCTTGTCCACTGGACAAGCATAGCATAGGTGTTGGCAATCTAAGCTTCTGCAAGCTACCCTGCTATGGTGCCTCAGCCCTGACCCCTTGGTGTGCGAGCAGTTTATTTTCCATGCCTATTCAGTCCTTGACAGCTTTAAGATTTGTACATTTTAAATACAGAGAGTTCTTTGAAGGTGAAAAGCATAACTGGTCAGCATTATTAACAACAGGAATGGCAGTTTTTATGTCCATTGAGTACTGGGATGAAACAGTTTTGTTATGCAGGTCTGCCATGTAATGACTTCTGGTCACATGTGCCATTTGGACTCACTAAAAATCCCTATAGTTAAGTGACTAGCAAATACATTTTGTGCAGTTTTCCTTTCTTTGTTGCTGAATGGTAGGAGATAAAACGTAGTGCTAGAATAAGGTATTTTCCTGTAACCTGCTGCCTTTACATAGAGTTTGCATTAAGGGAAAACCACACTTTTACCGTTCGAGATGGTGATAAAACAATGAATCAGAGATTTGTATTGGACCCCTTTTTTACCTTAGCATAAGAGAGTCCTTTAGTCATCATGAGTGAAATTCACGTGAGGTGTAGAGAGCCCCAGCATAAGCCCTATTGCGCTGCTTAAGAGCTGGGAAGGCTATAGGAATTCTACAAGTATAAGGAGCCTCTCCTACTCCAAATAGGCTAGTGTATCTTTGAGGCTGGGCTGGTGAAGAACCACCGGATCCATGACTGTGCCCTGCATGGGGTTTATAAAAAGGCAGTAGTGGCTGTTCTGGCCTATTGAATGAATGTGGACAACTGTGTCTGTTTGAATTTCTTCTCCCAAGCCTCTACTTAGTGCCCTCTACAAAGCTTGGCTTAACTCAGGCTAAGTGCAGGAGGGGTGACTTTCACCCTATGTTCACTAATGGGCGATATAAATTTCTGTTTGAAGGTGTGAACGGCTGGATGTGATGGATTTTGGAAATTGTACATCCATCTCTTCCATCAGTTTTCATTCAATTTGTCATGCATCAAACTCTTAATCTTATCTAGAGTGTGTCCCTTTCTTTCTTAGGATGCATGGAATGGCAGGACTTTTTCATTTCTCTGGATGGATCAGAGTAAGTAACACTAACCACTATTACAGCGTTAAAGATCTGAGGAAAAAGTATGTCAAACAATGTTTAAACAAATATTTATCAGCCTTATATATAACTTACATTTTTCTTATTGTGTCTGGCTATGCCCTTGATGTATTTCTGTGTCCTTCTAACTGAAGGCAGAAATCGTGCCCGGCTAATGAATTGTTTGCCAAAAATGACATTTTAAGGTTATAGATAAGATTATGATCAATGCCAAAGGTACTCTCTGTTCAGTGCTATCTTAATATTGGTTAGCAGCTCTAATAAAATGAGCCAGCCTAAAATTAATTCTGTACTGGTACAGGGAGTCGTTATAGTCGGATTACTACCATATTGCAGAATATATTTTGCATTCACAGTGGAGCTAGGATGCCATCACATTCTCTGGATCAGTGGTTCCCAAACTTGTTCCGCCGCTTGTTGAGGGAAAGCCCCTGGCGGGCCGGGCCGGTTTGTTTACCTGCTGCATCCCCAAGTTGGCCAATCGCGGCTCCCAGTGGCCGTGGTTCGCTGCTCCAGGCCAATGGGAGCTGCAGGAAGCGGCGCAGGCCGAGGGATGTACTGGCCACCGCTTCCAGCAGCTCCCATTGGCCTGGAGCAGCGAACCACGGCCACTGGGAGCCGCGATTGGCCAACCTGGGGATGCAGCAGGTAAACAAACCGGCCCGGCCCGCCAGGGGCTTTCCCTCAACAAGCGGCGGAACAAGTTTGGGAACCACTGCTCTAGATGATTCTCTTTATTTATATTTTAGGCATGGATAGGTGAGATTCTGTGGCCTGCAGTGTTCAGGAGATCAGACTAGATGATCATGATAGTCTCTTCTAACCTTAAAGTTTGAGTCTGAGACTGCTTTGTCTTTGGAAGGTCTTGTGTTGGCCCTCTGCACCATGGCCAGAAAGAATTACTTTATACGTGAGCTTATTTTAGTGTCATATTTTTCTCTAATCATACAAAGCTGGGAGTATCACTTTCATATAACCCAAGTTGAACCCAAGTTCAAATTTAGAATTTCTTGTCCTTTTTTCTGTTGTAACTTGTAGCCTTTTTTATAACCATTTAAACTTATCCCATTATTACTAACCTATTTCAAACTCTCTGGCTGTCACAAACTGTGTATTCTCCATTTCTGTAATGCCCTTATTAAAATAAGGTGGTCAGAAGTAAGCGCAACATTCTAAATGTAGCCTCAGTAATTTTTATGTTGCTAGAATAATTCCCTTTTATTTGTCAGAATAAGCATTTTAAACATTCCCGAATTGTACTGTCTTTCACAAGGGTATCACACATTCTGTCCCCTTAATCCATCAGCTGCTGTGTACTTCTAGTATTTGACCTGTTGTGGATATAGTGGCCTTTTGCTGCTTTGTCCCTCAGTTCATTGCCTTAGATTTGTTTATATTGAATACACAGTTTATCTGTCAAGTGCTCCTAGTCTGTCAGTCATTCTCAGGAGGGTTGTGTTTTCTTTATTGGATTCCAACCCTTATTAATATTTCAGCAGTACATTCTATAAATCTACTTCATATGCCTGTCTTGCATTCTTATTTATACAGGTAAAAAACCTTGAAAAAGAAAATAGAAATGAATTTGGAATTACAGTAGTGACACTGTTGTTAATGTTGGAAATAGTTTTCTAGTATATGCCTATCTTAGACTTCCATCTTTCTAGGGTCATTAAAAACAAATGTTTTCCACCTAGAATTTCTCATGCGTGGTGTCTAGCCAGAGAAATGTTTTTCTTAAGATTACGTTACTTAAATCTGACTTCTTATAGGTGCAGATTTGAATAATGAGATTCTTCACTTCTGGAGAAGTCTTAACATTTATTTTTGGAATATCTCCTCTGAACTGATTTAGTTTAGAAACTTTGAATGTGTCCTCAGTTGTCCTCCATTCAGAGGAGTACCTTTAAGGAACTGTGTGGTTCATTTTAATTATTCACTATAGGCCAAATTCCCTGAATGAAGTTTCAATATAAAAGTTGTAGAATCTGGTCTTATGAAATTTTAAACGTTCAGACATCTTTTTAATCTAGGATAGTGTAGTATGGGGCTACGTTTTAAGGCTGTTCGGAAGCAGCAACCCTGAAGAAGGCAGCTGCCTGCTGGAGTGAAAGGTTTTATGAGGTCACATGACATCTCTAATTTGTAATCTGCAATGGTTGCTGTTTGGCTTCTGGGTGGAGATTAAAGTGTGTTTTGACCTAGGAAGCTCTAAATGGTCTGTGACCTATCTGCTTCACAACTGCCAATACTGTCACAACTGCCATTATTGGAGATGTTCAAACTATAGTCTCCTTGATGTAATGGATTGAGCTGTACCAAGGTGTCCTCCATGATGAGAGCCCCAGACCTTCAGATTTCATCCCCTCACCTACGTCCTGGGTCATTCTGAAATGGCCCAAATTCGTTGATGTTCAAGGCATGTCCATCTGTTGGGCCTTTGAGGAGGAGAATTATATATGGATTAGATGTGTAGGGGTAGGATTTAAGGCATTGTGGGAATTTTGTGCTGGATTTGAAGTTTTGAAGACTGGGTTATTTGCAAATTGGTGAAGTTGTTTGGGATATGGGTGATAACTTTTGTAATGCTGAATAATGACAAAGGGTCCAGAGTCTTGGATGGACACCCTTTTATGTCCTAGACAGTGTTTTTTAAAAATAAATTTTTAGGCTTGTTTGAATGTAGTCTTGGAAAATATAAATTAAATGATAGAAAACTGCACAGCTCATTCACAGTCCTTCCCACAGCCATCCCCATACCTCAGCTATGTTCCTAACTCTTCTTTCTGATCAGCCCTTGGATGCCACAGTACCCATTTTTAATTCTTGCTTCTGTCCACTGGCATCTACTTAAATAACTTTAACCACAAAGGGCAGTGGGGTGGAATCTTCACACAACCACATGCTCCCCAGAGGCTCTTCCCCAATAGAGCTACTAGGAGAAATTCTGAGCCCCTGCCATCTCTACCTCCCCACCAATTTGGTAGGTGAGTAAGGAGGTGGCAAACTCTTAAGCCCTGTGCATGGGTGGGAAGGCAGGTGATGGCAGATGGGAATATTGCTTAAAGAGCACCCTTTAGAAGATGGAATGGCAGAATCCAGTGCACAAATACACATACATCGAGCACTCAGAAACACGAGTCTTTCCTCCCTGTGAGTCTAATGCACATGGTATTGTGAACAAACCAGGTTTTTTCTAAAAGGCTGAAGATAACAGAATCCTTGATTTCCCTAAGTCCCATGGTACTTGCTTTCTATTAATCAAGCAAAACTAGGTTGATCAGAGTGCTCTATCAAGCATGCAGATGTAATGAAGTACAGAGCTGCTCATAAGTGTGTCACTAGAGCACAAGCAGTGGGCTTCAGCTTCCTTTGAAGGAGAGGCCACATATACCAGATTAACTTGCGACCCCTAAAGAAGGGAGGCAGAAAAGTGGGCTTCGCAGCAAATTAGAAGAGTGAACTGAAGGGATGGGAGGCTGAACAGCTGAATTCCACGAAGGTAGGTTGAGCTACTCTTTAGTTGTGCCCTGGGATGGAATAGTGAATGGCATAGCTTATTGCTCCTTCTCATTCCTTTCTTAGTTGGTGCAAATCTTTTCTATGCCATTTTACAGGAGGGCACTTTTAAGATTGAGTGGTTAAATGACTTGCACACTGTTGTGCATCAGTGCATTGTAGAAGTTGAATTGGACACTTGGATGGATAACAAGAATATCCAGAGTTTATGGAATATTTTTTTTAAAAAAGAGAGGTTTCAGAAGGAATATAAAACCTTTTATTTCCTGCATTAAAGCCAGTCTAAACTATAAGGGATTAGGAGGAGACTTTCTCTTGAGGACAGTAGATTATCCTACATCTGTGTATTATAAGGTTTCTTGTACCTTCCTCTGAAGTATCTGCTGCCAGCCAGTGTTTGAGACAGGGTAATGACTATGGGTCTGAAGCACTATGGCAGTTCTTATGTTGATTAGAAATTGGGGTAGAAGTCCCCTGAATTGTAAACATCCTTGTGATGCTAATTGCCGCATGACTATGCGCAGATCACATAATGAAGTTTATTTGTTTTCCTAGGGCCCCTAACATTGCTAACACTGATGGATCTGCATGATAGTACTGAGCACAGGGATCCGATCATTAGGATCATCTGAAGCGTTAAAGTTGTTAATATTGTCCTCTTGCTACCTGGTTTCTGAGCAAAAGTAGATGTCACAGGACTGTGTGCTACAAGAGCTAGGGAAGAGAGTGAAAGAGATTCAAGTCAGTAATGTGAAGATCACTATATGTAATTATTTCCTTATGACATGGCTTTCTTTTCTTTAATATAAAGCATTAGGTTTACCCTTAAAAGTGCATGCACAACTTGAGTACATATTTTTGCTCATATTCCCTCTTACAAATGTAGGCCCTGTCTCTGTCCCTTCCAGTATGATGAGTGGCGTGTGGAAATTGCACTGTAAATTAGTCATGGAGCCAATATGAAATTTCAATTCAGGCAGATTTGATGTTGTAGCACTAGTCACTGCAAGTATTACAGGAAGGAAAAATTGTCGTTTCCTTCCTGAAACAGCTTTTACATGTAGAATTATTAAATAAGAAAAACAAATGGTTTGATTTTATCACTATGATTTTATCATATGTCTTCTAAGAATTACAGTATCAGTAGGCTTAAGTATAGTGTGGAAGAGCATGCGGGCAAAGGAGGAAGATTCTTTTAATGTAAATAGTGACTGTTGCATGAAAGGTCTCAATTGGGAATTGAGAAGAACAGTTTACAGAATGGGTGGTGGCTTCAGAATAAATAATTAGCCTTCTTTTCTTACAGCGCAGAGTACTAAGTATATGTAATACAAGCATATTAAATCTGTTTTTTTCCCTCTTGCAGCAAATTCACAGCTACTTCACAGGCACTCTTGGAATTCATGTCTGGGGTTCTTATGCAATCTTCATTTTATCCACCCTGTTGATTGGCCTGATCCTGGGTTTGGTAAGAAAGCATAGTACATTTAATTTTCCTCTTTACAGCCAAATGTGAACTCATTGCTTTAAAAATTATCTAGAGATTTTGCTTTACAGTAATTGCTGAAAAAGAAACAAGAAGGGTATTTTATTTTTAATGAAGGGCCACAAGGTGGCTCTTTTGTAATACTTAAAATTAAATGTTTGTTTTAATGTGTACATAGTATATATAATGGCTAAACTGTCTTCATAGGGCTGCAGAGAAGAAAACATGTCCCATTAATGGCTGTATCTACTGTCACAGTAAGATCTTGATACTAAATAGCATCAAGGTACTTCTGTGACTATTCCTCACCTCTCTGGTGTTGGTAGCAGCTGTTTTGTGGGATACTCTGCAAACTGACCTCACCCCCCGCATCCAAACTTTCTGTATGGGTGGAATAAGAGACACCCTGCCACCAGCCCCTGAACTAGCTCCCTAAATTGGTTGCATTCATGAACAAGATGCTACTGTCCTGTTACCTGGTATGATGAGGTACTAGCTTTAAAGTTTTACAGTAGGTGGGGATCAGACCTTTGCCTACTCAGGCTTGGTCTACCCCATAGAGTTAGGTTGAAGTAAGGCAGTTTACATTGAACTAACTATGTCAGTGTCTACACTACAGCCTGCTCCTGCCAATGTAAGTGCCCTACTACACTGACATAATAACTCCACCTCCACGAGAGGCGTAGGGCTTATGTCGGTATAGTTAGGGCAATGTTGGTGTAGACTCTGGGTTACTTACTGCTGGAGCCATGAAATTGACGAGAAAGGCTGGTAGGTTCCCTGCTGAGAACCCTGGGCCTGGCCCACAGCTCGGGCTGTCACCCTGTGGTGTCTGTGTGGCTCCAACTAGAGCCTGGCTGCCCCCCGGGCTCCCAGCTACCTGCTCCCAGGGGGCTGCTGCCCTGGCTCTCCTCTCCCCGCTGGGAGCCCTGCTGCCCTCCAGGCTCCCAGTGGGCTGCTGGCCCGTGGGGAGCCCTGCTTTCCCCGGCTCTCTGATCCCAGTCGGGCTGCTGCCCGGGCATCCTGCTCCCAGCCCAGCTGCTGGGTGCTGAAAGCCCAGGCTCCCAGCTCCGCAGGGAGTGCTGGTAGGCGTTGTGCTGTGAAATTGAGCCTGCATGGGGCTCATAGCGGGGCTGTCACCCCAGGGTGGATGGGGGGCTCCAGCTGTGAGCCCCGCATGCCTGTCAGCGCCTCACACTGCCCCATTGCAGTCGGTGCAAGTGTTCCTGGTGAGAATGTGCTCCACTGGCAGGAGAAGGGTAGTGTGGACACCACCAGCTGATTGAATTACTGTGGTGGCTGTAGGTCAACCTAAATTAAGTCGACCTCATATGTAGTTCAGCAACTAACCCTTGAAACAGAGACCATTGGTTAAGTACTTCCCAGGAGCCAGTATCTCATAGCAGGCTATGGAGAATGCCTGGTATGACAGCGAAGCTAACATTGCCCTCCTACCATGGTTATAATTGCTTCCTATTACTGTTGATGTATATCTGGAGAACAAAAGTATAAGCACCTGTATTTACACCTATTTAATCAGTCCTTGCTTAGCACTCCCCCCTCCCATTGCTGCATTCACTACACACGTACACACTGCATTCCCATAGGTGGTGCTCTGAGCTAGCTTATTTCCTTCTCTTGTAAGTGAACAGCCAAGTATTTCTCACGTTTTTAAGGATCCTAGTTAAGTTACAGAATGGATGTGAGTTTAAAGTTTACCGCTTACAAATATACTTACCTTTTAAACAAAAATCCTTTAAAATTAGTTCCTCTAGCTGCAATGTTCTGAATTCATTTACCCTGCTGATGGCATCACTAACCTCAGAAAACTCTACTGTAAGCAAAGCTTTCTTAAGGCACATTCCCACTCTGGGTAACAGAGCCCAAACTTCAGCTTGAGCCGAAATGTCTATACAGCTGTTGTTAGCACCATAGTGTGAGACTCGTGAGCCGGAGTCTGTAGACCTGGGCTCTGATACTTGCCACTTCAGCGTTTGTGTGTGTGTGTGCAGTGTAGACATACCCTTCGAGCCCTGCGTCGAGCACTCATTACTCAGACAATGCTCAGTGGAAGATTTGCTTGAATAAGGGGAGTTGAGTGGAGGCCTTGTGTGACCACAGTCAGCAGCAGTAACGTGAGGATCAGAAAGTGGGTTATACTAGTTAAACAAGGAGGCCAGTCTTCAGATAACTAGTTTACATTTTAAAACAAGATTTTTTTTTTTTTTTGAACTCTAGTCTTCCCCACCATATTTTGTCAGCTTCTTTTCCTTAGCCTCTCAAACTTGCAATCTTTGACTTTTCTTTGTCCTTCTCGCCCCTAGGATTTTGCCAAATCAGTCACTTATACATAATCTTCAAAATCCGCTCCTTCCTCTGCATCCATCTTGCTAAAACTCTTGTCCGTGCCTACGTCATCTCTTGCCTAAACTGTTGCAACTTTTTCCATTCCATTCTCCATAGTTCCAGTTCATGCAACACACTTCCTTGCCAGTAGCTCTGATCTTGGTCCTATGTTTGAGTTCCTTCACAGTGCTCCCATCTCATTCGAACGTCTCTTCCTCAGATCCAAGGCTCTTCATGATGGTGCTTTTATGCAGGACTTTGGAGCTGTGCTCCGGGGCCACTCCGGCTCCAGGCAAAAACCTGCAGCTCCGGGCTCCGCCCCAAAGCTCTGCTTTTTTGTGTACCACTGATTTTCTCTCAAGACGTCTCTTTATACTCCGCTTGCCTGGCCAATCCCAATTATATAATTTTAAAATGTATTACATTTTTAAACTAGTCTGCATGTATGTTCTCTTACTGGTTTAAATGTTGCTGTATTGTTCGGCTTTCTCAAAAGCTAAGTGACAGAAGATGCAACAATACTGAATTAGAACAGGATAGATTGTTCACTATTTGAGAGCTGTTTTTTTCCCCTCTACCGTTTTCCTGTTTAGAGGTTTAGTTTATTTCCCAGCTCTCTACTCTGAGAGAGGATGTTATGGGGGTAATCTTAGTTGTCTTGGTTATTTGACAAACCAAAAAAAGATTTGCAAAGAAGTGATAGACATTTTTAATTGTTTTTAGCTCTTTTAATACTGTTTCAAAATGTAATGATCTCATAAATAGCAGTTTATTAAATAATCAAGCTCTTCTTGAGAGCTCGTCGTGTAATCACACACCTCTTCCCTACTTTAAAAAGGAATCACTGATCTTGTGTGTGACCATCTTGCAACACTTGTAGAACCTACAAACACTTTCCTCCCTTCCATTCCTGTTGCAGGTTTAAATATTATCCATTCTAGAGCAGAGCCTTCTTTTGGCTTCAGTAATTATCTTAGGCAAGGATCAGGGCTCATTGGTTAAATCAGGTTAGTTTTTTCTTTGACCTTTTTGTCTTCGTGGATGGAGTAAAAATATTCTTTTAAATTGACTAAAATTAAGTTCACCTGTACCCCGATATAACGCTGTCCTCGGGAGCCAAAAAATCTTACCGCGTTATAGGTGAAACCGCATTGTATCGAACTTGCTTTGATCCGCTGGAGTGCGCAACCGTGCCCCCCTGGAGCACCGCTTTACTGCGTTATATCCAAATTTGTTGTGTTATATCGGGGTAGAGGTGTAGTAGTAAATACCTTCACAGGATGTACCATTATATTGAAAGTTTCCATGTTTACAGGTAAATATTTTGTTCTTTTCCATATCCATCTGATTCAGTTTTTCTGTGGAAAAGATTGTGTATAGTAGGTGGAATGGAGGTATATGTAGCATTGGCGTGCTTGCAATGCCAGTATCTACCCATACTGTTGCTCAAAAACCAGAAACAGTGAAAAATAATCTTATACTAATGATCAGTTATAGTGAAAGCATAAGGCCACTTTGATGCACTCTGTGATGTTATAATTCATTAAATTTCAAGGTTTGACTTTCGGTCTTTTTTGTGGGGGGAGGTAACCTAGATTGAAAGAGGCTTTCTGTAATTTCATTGTGTATGAAGATGTTTGCTTTTAAGAGTGGTTCATAATTTCTGTTTTGATATTTTAGTCTATATTAAAGCTTAATTTCCCACTGTTTCCTCCATGTGTTCCATCCTGGTTTGAGTCCCCCTTGGTGAATCAAAATCAAGCATCTGTGACATTGCAATCTGTTGTCACTAAGCAAAACTGACACCCAAGAGTATTCTGAAATCCCCAGATGGTCTCAGAACTACAGTTGCTGAAAAAAGTACTTACAGTAGAGACTTGTACAACATTGGTAACATACCTGTATGCTGAGGAGCAGATTCTAGAGCCTCTTGTGATAACTGGGTATTCACGTTTATCTTAATTGTGAGCTCAACATAAAAAGTATGTGAAAGTTCATAAGATGTCACAATAACCTATAATGACAACTATTGGTGGGAAAAGGGACAAAAGGGAGACAGACTGAATTAGTCCAAACAAAAAGGCCTAGTGATATAACTCAAGGACTGTGTTAAGATCATGCCTGGAAATGAGAAAATGTAAGACCAGAAATTAATCAAAATCGGTGTGTTGGATTATAAGGCCTAATTGGTGGACAAAAGAATGAGGGGATGGGCTGTTCCACCCACCATTCCCTTTTGGGGTATCTCCTGGGACCCCAGGCCTTTGTCATCCTGATCCTGAGAGATGTCCTGCCCAGACCAAGCCAGAGAGAGGAACCCAGATGACATTGCCACCTCTACTGTCCCCAGCTGAATCCCAAACAACATCTAGGATGAAATGGGATTGGATTTTAACAGTAACAGCTCCAGCTCATCTTAACTAATTTCTTCGCTTTTCTCCAAAAAGACAGTTATTTTACCAACTTTGGTATCATCTAAGGGACTGTCAAACAAGGGTGTTTTTCTTCTAAAAACTCTCTCCAGATAAAGGGAAAGGGAGCGAGGGATGTTGTTAAAATGAAAGTCTTACTTAGTACTTTACATTACATACATAACTGCCTTTCCTTCTTTTCTTTATCTTTAATAAAAAGTTTAAAAGATTTTTAATAGTGTGTTTGCCATGGTATTAAGTAGGCCAAGGTCTCTGTATACCAAACCCTGAACCTTTTTTAACTCTGCTCAGTGTTAGACAGTGACCGGGTTATGTTACACCTTTGGCTCATATATTCCATCTAAATTAATACAAGCCTTTGCAATTCTTCAGCAATGGAAAGAGACCATATAAAACTGCCTTAACTGGACAGCTGAGGATTCACCTGTCCTTCCCAAGATGGTGTAGCCAGCATCATACATACTCACCTCACAGCCCCTGGCATGGGGAGTGTGGCTGGAGTAGGAGGCATGGCTGTAATGTTGTTGTTGTACTCCAGTGACCCACTGGCATAATAAGCTTCGTGCCAAGCCGCATCGGAGCTGTTCTAACTTGTAGCAGGGGCTGAACTAGATCCCTGTCTGGCCTAAGAGATAGTTTAAAGTCACCTCTTGGGCCTTCCCCTTAGGTCCTGAGCACAGATTGCTGGGATTGGGATTGAATAAAGGGCCCTGAGAATTTGATTATAAACAGAGCAGTAATTGTATCGAAGCGGTGTATGTACAGTACAGACCCGTTTACGCGCCAATCTGCTTAACGTGCGGTAGCGCCAGGCCTCCCAGTGCTACCTATTTAACACGTGAGACTCGTTAACACGTGGTACAGGAACATGCTATGTAGCGCTACAGATTTGCTCACTAACTCACTGACATAGAAATTGCGCGGAGTGGAAATGTGTTGTACGTCTTTACCGCCAACGGGGGGGGCGGGGGGGCGGAAGGGGCGGAGCTTTAAGGACAGTCCTCAGCTGCGGCAGTGCTTTAAGGATCCTCAAAACGCTGCTGCGGCAAAGGACCGTTGTTAAAGCGCTTTAACGTTGCTGCCCCTTTCCCTCTCTCTTCTCCCTCCCCCCCCTCCCCCGTCGGCGGCCCTGCCGATAGGGACTGTACTAGCAGGGCTGCCGACGGTGGAGGCAAAAAGGGCAGGGACATTAAAGCACAGCACTCGGCCGCGGCGGCAAAGGACCCTGCAGCGCTTTAAGATTCTTGTCCCTTTTGCCCCCTCTTGGCCGCTGACGGGCGGGGGGGGGGGGGCAAAGGGAGCAGCTGCCCCGGGGTCGGCGATTTAAAAGGGCCCGGGGCTTCGGACACCGCTACCGCAGCAGTGGCGTCCGGAGCCCCGAGCCCCTTAAATTGCCATGGGAACCCCGGGCGGCGCGGAGGCAGCCTGGAAGGGCTGGCGGGGGGATGCTGACCCCTAGCCCCGCCCCTTCCGCTCGAGGCCCCACCCCGTAAGTGTCCTGAGTTACTTTCACCCCTGTGTAGTAGTAATAATATTTTTATTAGATTACACATTTGAATTTATATTCTTGCAAAGCGCCGTTAACAGATAGGCCTGCAGTATTTGGAATGCTGTGAGTACGTATGTAATCCTAGATACACATGTGTGTATATATAGATATCTTAAGATATTTCAGCATGGCCCTCTTAACCCGCGGTCCATTAACACGCGGTCGTGACGGCTTGACTCCTAACATCCGCGCGTAAATGGGTCTGTACTGTATTGTGTGTTTCTCTATCCTTCAATATTTACAGCACATTGGGGGCACCAGTGTATAACTGTGCAAAGATGAATGTCCCGTATTATAATTTTTATAACATTTAGATGTCTGCATGTTCTTCTAAGTAGTAAATGCACCCTTGCTAAATGGATGGGAATCAATTGGGTGTTTTTATGAGATTCACAGCTAGCAAGAAACAGAATACATTTATTACCCCAAAATGGATGACGATGAAAAGTTTCAGCTGGTGGATCGCTTGTTTGCAATTACTTCTAGAAAAACTGTATTTTGTGACTGACTGGAAGATCTGTTTCTTGAAATATATGGTACCATTTTCTTGTTTTTCTTTTTCTACCCTTTATATATAAAATTTTGGTTTTAGCACTTACATGGTGCACTTTGCAAGAAGTGATAAGATGATGTTTGTATTTAAAGTCACAACTTACTTTGACAGCAAAGCCTTGTTTAAAAAAACAAAAAACAAAAACCCATAGCAGGAGGTGAAAATACTCTCTGCAAAAATAACTTAGATAATTATCCAGTGGATAGAAAAACTTCATAGGCATTGCAAATAAATAACCCCCCCAAGTCAGCTCTTTAATGTAAAGAGCCTCACTTATTAAATGGCAATTGTTGGACATTCCTTTTTCTCCTATCCTAAGGCATTTCAACATGCCATTCATAAAGGAAGCAAGAGGAGAGGAACTGTCAGTATAAATACCCTGTCTCCAGCCACTTCCCTTCAGCATTTTTTAGCTTCTTTAGAATGAAAACATGGAATTCTCACTCATTCCTCAACTTTGAACAAATATTGTTTCATACTTTTTACTGTGAATCTTAAGGGGGAGGGGGGGAAGAGATCATTTAGATAAAGGAAGAGGATGAGGGGGGAAAAGAGGTTAAAAAGAAAAACATTTAGCTTGGGAATCACCACTGACGCTGCAGCTTCCCAGCAAAAAGAGGACAACTGTCTGAGTCATGACCCTACTGTTTGTGTTCCTTTCATGGAACATGGATTAAAGTCTCATGCTGAGATTCACTGTAGGCTTGGACACGCGGCTTGCCTTGTATACTAACTTTACAACTCTTCTACCTCCAGAAAACTTACTGAAATAATGACTGAGAAAGCACTGCAATGATTCGATTGTGGGAACCTCCATTGATGTTGCACTTGACATTTTGTCTGAGGCGAACATGCCATTGCCCTTGCAATGTAGCCACAATAATTAAGTAAGTTCTCGAGGCCTTTCAGTGGTGCATCAGCATCATTCAGGAGCCTTCTCAGTGCATGTTTGCCATCCAAAAATAGCGAAGAACAATTAGCGATTGTCATAAAAACTGAGTGGCAAAGCAGTGAATTTGATAAAAACGTTGCAACTGTCATTTCTGCTAACTTGGCCTTCAGTGTAGCACAAAACAAGTAATTTAAAGACATAACTGAAGTGTTTCTTACTGGATATACTTCTCCAGACAGATTTAAGCTTGTAAATCCACTTCTAGATACTGCTAGTGAAGAAATAAAGGGAAAATGAAAGGATTAAATTTATCAACACGGCATTATTGTAAGATGGTTGTTGAACGGAGAAATATGTTCCCACTTACTGCTATTTATTCTGAGTCTGAAAAGTAACTTGCAGAATATTGTATCAAAATTGCTGATTGTAGCCCAGGAATGCAGAGAAGTATAAAGAGGTCTTTGCTCACACAACAAAAAGAAAATGAGAAAGTTGGTAACTTCTTCGATGCAAGCAACCTAAACTTTTAGTGTGTTCAACATGCTACTCAAACCTCTTTGAGGAAAAAGTAACGTTAAACACTGCCCTCTACAGCACATTGTGGAAATTAGAAGAGTCTTTGGCCACCACCCATTATTGGCTTATTGAAAGAGGAGGATAAATACCGCAGCATCCCAGGGATAGGAATCTCAGGAAGTTGTCTGTTTGCATCCCATTCCCATAAATATGCACTGAGCAGGAGGAGGTCTTTGATGAAAACATAACCTGCATTTTACACCCAGCCTTTCCACAGAGAAGCAATGAACTTACAAAAGCAACTGAAGACCTGAAGAAGAGCTCTGTGTACCTTGAAAGCTTGTCTCTTTCACTGACAGAAGTTGGTCCAATAAAAGATATTACCTCATCTGCCTAGTCTTTGTAATATCCTGGGACCGACACGGTGACAACGACACTGCAAAAAGCAACTGAAAGAAGTTTGTGAGGGAGTTGACAGATTACAGGCTGATACAACTGTTACCTTGTCAGTGGAAATGTGGCTTGATTCACCAAGAGCCTTCATCTCCTGAGATCACCAGTTTCTATGTCTTTAGTCCCTCTTCCAGCTCTGAAGCTCATATGTCTATTAGATTCCTTTGCAGGATAATAGTGGTGCACCATGTAACCGGCAAATGGAACAGTCATGCTGCTGTCGCTTATACCAGTGTGCCAGTTACTCCTGGGGGGATTCTGCGGGACTGCACGCCCGGAGAAAATGTCCCCTCTTCCCCCATAGATTTCCTGCAGGGAAGCCGCGCGGGGATGGGGAGCGACAATGGGCGCAGTTTTTTTGGGGGGGAGGGGACTGCCCCCTCCAAACAGAGGTGAGGCGTGGGGGGCTCATAGGGTTACATGCCACTGCCCCCACTCATTCCGCAAGCACAGAGCTACCCAGCCGAAGGAGTTTGTGTCTGGGCTCTGCAGCTGAACGCTGCCGCCTGGGTCTAGTGCCAGTCGTGCTCCCCGTGTGTGTGCTGGGAGCCTTCCTCTTTTCTATTCTGTGCAACAGTGGCGCATAGGGACAAGGCCCCGGGGTGTTTCTGGGGCAGGCCCAGCCCTTGCACTGAGTCAGGGTCAGGTGCAGCCTCACTGCCGAGTCCCTATACCGGGGGAGGTGGGGGCTTCAGGGGGATCTCCCACCTCAATGCAGCCGGTGGCTTGTGCTCCCCGCTGCCATGCTGGAGCCACATTCATTTATTGACAAATAACATTTGGAGAATTTTAAATTTTTGGTGCAGAATTCCCTCAGGAGTAAGGCCTGTAGATTTGCCAAGGCATTGTGGCTCTATCTACACATGCACACATTTCATTCTTGAATGAAGATTTCTTGCCCGAAGTGTCCAAATGTCTGCTAATAGCAGATGATGATCCACTTTGTTGCCTTTAAAAATGTTACCCTAGGTAATTGAGGACCCTTAGTCTCGCTGGAAGTCAATAGGATTTAGCCTCCTAAGTCATTTAGGTGCTCTTGAAAATTTTACTCTTTTTTAAAGGTTTAAGGTTTGCTTTTTCAACAAGTTCTTGATTTTTATTTTAACAGGGTTTAAAGGCCAGTCTACTCTAGGTAATTTCTTATCCATTTTTCTGCACTGGTGTTAATAATGTTAGCACTCGGGTAGATGTGATGTAGGTGTCTTTTGATATTGTCCTGTGGTGTAGATGCACCCCCAGCATCCTGGGCTTATCACTAATTGTTTACAGCTACTATTTTTGCTGTTTGGTATTTCATAGAGGAATGGGCCTTTTTGTTCAGATCACTTTCCTGGTTTTTTTTCCCTCCAGAACTTAATGATTCGCGCAGTTCAATAAGCACACTTATTTTCCCTCAATGGGACCAACTTTATGTTTAAATGTGGTACTTTATGGGTTGTCTTTTTAAGACTCTGGTAAAGGCAGCCTTTCATTTTCTTTCTGCCCAAATAGCCTTCTTAAGTAGAGCTGGTCGTGAATTTTTCCACAAAACGTTTTTCTGTTAGGCAGATTTGTCAAAACCCAAACTCTTCAATGGAAAGTCAATTTTGATGGATTTCCCATGTCAAATTTTTTTTGTAAAGTTTCAGAATTGTCAAAACATCCTGTTTGGCATTTTCTAAATGAAAAGGCTGCTTTTTTGGTTTGAAATGACTTATTACATAAGAACGGCCATACTGGATCAGACCAAATGTCCATCCAGCCCAGTATCCTGACTACCGACAGTGGCCAATGCCAAGTGCCCCAGAGGGAGTGAACCTAACAGGTAATGATCAAATGATCTCTCTCCTGCTGTCCATCACCACCCTCTGACAAACAGAGGCTAGGGACACTTTTCCTTACCCATCCTGGCTAATAGCCATTAATGGACTTAACCTCCATGAATTTATCCAGTTCTCTTTTAAATGCTGTTATAGTCCTAGCCTTCACAACCTCCTCAGGCAAGGAGTTCCACAAGTTGACTGTGTGCTGTGTGAAGAATAACTTCCTTTTATTTGTTTTAAACCTACTGCCCATTAATGCAAAGTTAATATACAGTAAAACATTTTTAACAAGTCAAAATCTAAACAAAACATTTCCAAATTGTGGAAACAAGATGTTTAGATTGACCAAAATAGATTTTTTTCGAGATGATCAGTTCACAAACATTTGAGATTTTGACTGTCCTGATATGGGACAAGAAAATGTTTTGAAATCTCAAGTTTTCTTGGTACAGGAAAATCATTTCCTGTCCAGCTCTATTTAAGTTGTGATCTCTATTGGATGAGGGGAGATATTGGACCATCTCACCTACAAGTGTTTTGCATAAACTTCAGGTTTCTTGCACACTTTTCATCTCAATGTTCGCAGCACACGAGTTTTCTATTTCTCTCTGAACTATTTACTTCAGTGCACAGAAGAAATTCTATAACTTAGATGTTAAGGAGACTATCCATGCTAAATCCAATTTGATTAAGCTTCTCTGTAAGTCTCTCAGACTTTGTTACATGGAAAAAATGTTGTTTTTAATTCGCTTTTTAAAAGCCACTGTTGTTCAGTGGATAGAAGACAATAAGACCTGTTAATAGACACTCAAAAAGAATGATGGTTTTTAGGAAGGGAGGATCCGCTTCAGGGCTTGATACAGACGTGTCTGCTGTGTAGTTCTCTGTTCAGTCATTTACTGTGAACAGCCGGACCTGCTGTTGTCCTTTGAGGTTGCAGTTTTTCTAGGTTGCTATTTAGGGTCAGATTAACTCTCATTTTTTTGCATTGGTCTACTATCTACTTGCTTGTACTGGAATTATTGTAGCATGAGAGAAGTTGCGCATACAGCAATGGAAAGCTAGTATCTTTGTCAGCACCATCTCCTATTCTGCTTCCTCCCTTCCTGTGTATTTAGTATTAAAGTTTCCTAGTCTTTGTCCTCTTTATAAATTAAGGCAAGGGGCTTAAGCGTGGATATTTATACCACCAGTCACTGGTTGTTTTTTGTGCTCTGCTTCTTGGTAAGTGAGGCTATCGGAATTCTTATTGTAGTATAGGAGAAGACGAAAATGACCCATAGAATTATTTGTAAGTAGTCATTCCTTTCTGAAAGAAGTTTAACAACAGCTACCATAAGCGGAACCAATCTGAGCCTGGCCACTGCCATTTTTTCCCCCTCTGCTTTTGAAGAAATTCATCTGTGGCATTTGCCATTTTACCTTTGTGTAGATATTTGTCAGTAACCAGATGCGGAGTAATATAAATTCCAAATATTGAAATAATCCTTGACTTGATATTAAGGGTATATTTATATTTATAAATGGTTAATAAATGATTAATACATGTTCTAAGCATGTTAGATATGAGTAGAATGTGTTATAGGTGGCTATAAGCAACCCTACTGATGGCTAATTGTTAGATTGTAAGAAGGTAACAGTTTATTAAAACGGACTAATCATTTATTAACCTTTTATAAACATTCTTAATACTAAGTGTGACCCCTTTCCTAATGTAAAATTAATCAATTATATAGAAAAAACATTAGAACTATGCCCCCGCACTGTGGAGGACCAGCACAGCCATGACTTAGGTTGGTGTTGTCTTCTTCAAAAAGTCTTCTCATTACACGTTCACCAGTTACATTTACTGTAAGCTCATAAACCCAGTTCAGTGGTGCAAATGGACTGATATATTGCAGGGGCTGCAAGATAAGAAATGCATCCTGGTTAAGTCACTGAATTACATTTTTTCTTCTTCTACTCAGATATTGGTTTTGATTGCAGACTGCCTTTGCCCTTCCAAGCGTAGGTACAGAGAAGAAACATCCGGTAAGCACTCAATATGCCATGGATATTCTATTTTTGGAATGATTTATGCCCACTAATGTACATTGTTTTGGGTTTTTTTTTTTTCATGATAAAGCTTTCCTCTAAGATTCATTGATGGCAGCTGACTAATCCTGACAACAGGCAATTCCTTCATGGATGTCTGACATGTATTTGCTGTTGTAAACAATACTGTGATTTTCATGTCCTTCCATCTGAGGAACTCAAAGCACTTCATAAACATCAAAGAGTTTAGCCTTGTAACAGCCTTATTAGGAACAGTAGTAGTAATCCCATTTTACAGACATACAAGCTGAGGCTAAAAAACATCCCAAATCAATCAGGAAATCTGTGTTAGAGCCAGAAATAGAAAGAGTTCTGCTGATTCCCAGTTTTATGCTTATCCACAAAATTGTCTAATTTAAAGGTACAAGCAGTCTTGCTCTCTAACAGGATTTTTCCAGTTCCTAATGCACATTCATTATACAGGCAGACATTACACACTACACTTTGGATCCACGTGAACCTCCCTCTGCAACACTTAAGTGGAAGTTATGTTCACATATGGACTACAGGATTGGGTATTGTGATGATTAAAGTCACAAAAGGTGTAAAAAAGTTGGCGTAAAGTAGTTTTATAGTAGTTGATTACTTCCGTATCCAGTATGCCCAATTTACAAGTTGGGAAGTTTTCTGCCTCTTATCTCATTACCAGAGCTCAATATTTTGCTGTCGTATCTTAGCTGACACTTTTTTATTGATGCTTAGGAGAGTTTATCTCAATCATCGCTGCTAAAATAGAAGGATTATATTCTTTTTTTTTTTGCGGGGGGGCAGGGGGGCGGCTCTGCAAAGGAGGCAGATGTACCTCAGAACATACTTGGCACAGATTTGCTGTGTAAGATGTCCTGAAAGGCATACAGTGAGTCCATGGTGGAAGGACAACTAGAACTAAGAAGTTTCTGGCTCCAAGTCCCTGGGACAATCCAGTAGACCAAGCTGCCTCTTACAGCACAAAGTGCACCTTTAATAATCTAATATTATTTCATTATCTTTGTCTGTAGTCTCAGCACATTTAAGGCCGAATTATCCCTTCCAGTATATTTAGATAGCTTCATTACTTTAATGGAAAGCAATATGTGCATCTGAGGGTTGAAACTGCCCTTTCAAAAGGTTCAGAAACGTCTATACAGTAGATTCCACTTAATAGCAGTCCAGATATCTGGTTAATAGCAATATTTTGCTGGGAGCCAATCCTGTCCCAGTGACTTTAATGTTAATGGGATTTGGATATTGGCAACGGGCAGGCTGCTTATTAAGAACATTTTTTGTTGAAGAAAGGACGCAGTTGCAGGCAGGTTTGCAGGGCTGTAGCCAGGGAAGGAAGTGCTGGGACATGTCTTTCCTGGCTGCAACCCTGCAAACTTGCGTCTGGCCAGTGCTCAGCACTTCCTTTGGGGCTGCAGCCCCGCAACCTTGCCTGTGCACAGGGACCCCAGAGGAGATAAGGGGCTATGAGCTGAGAGGGAGGGAGGCTGTGGGCAGGACAGTAGCACGCAGGGGGGCTGCTGCATGGTACCTCTCCCTGGGCTCTCTGGGCTGTCCCTTGCCGGAGGGCTGCACCCAGGGAAGGAAGTGCTGGGATGTGTCGGCCCCCAGAGAGTGCAGGGGGAGGTACCGTGCAGCACTGTGGGCCTGCTGCACACCCTACTCCCTGTAGAAGGCCCCAGCATCTGGGATGCAGCCCCTCTCCCCTCTGCTTCCCTGCCCAGCACTTCCTTCCCTGGTCGCAGCCTTGCAAACCTGCCTTCCACTTATTGACAAATGCCAGATAATAGCAACTTTTTGCTGGCAACTGAGGGGTTGCTAATAAGTGGAATCTACTGTATATGGTTTATAAAGAAGTCAGTCCTGCTACCTTGTCAGTGTGAAGATTCTTACAGGAAGGTTCCACTCCACAAAAGTAATGGTGGTAGCAGTGGACGCAAAGCAAAAATCTCAGTCCCCAATGAATATTTAATCATTAATGGTGTCTAGGTCTAGGTTTGATTCTGGAGCACCATATTCCATGAATCTTATCTTGACGTAGTTGTACTGATACCTGGAGGTAAAAACATTGATTTGTATATATGTATATGATTTATGGATCATAAATATCTCTGCAATGTTTGTTGGTAGGTTTTTGTGTTTGGTTCAGTAGTATTGAAAATAATGAACTGGGTGTCTCAACTGCATCATTTAAAGTGATACTGCCAAGTAATTAGGTCCCACTTTGGCCAAATTTAAAACTTGTGGAGAATATACTTCATGTAATATTAAGACATTTGTCACTCTGAGAAACAATGGGAATAGTATATTTATGACGGATTTACACAAATATGTGCTTTTTGTGTTTGCTAGATTGGCTCTGTAGCTGCAATTACCTAAGAAAAAGCTGCTTCTGTTCCTGCTAACACTTTTAGGATGATGGTGGACATTCAAAGAACTAAATACAATTGAGCTACTGTTCACTTGTAATCCATTAGACACAAAATGAAAACAAATATTTTCCTAATAATAAGACAGACCAATTATAGGAAGGTGGAAATTATACTTAGGTTTGAGAGTACAGAGAAACAGAGTAAAATAATAAAATGAGAAGATGATGATGCTACATCATTTTGCACTCTTGGGATAGTGTAGTAACTAGAAAAGAGGCTTTAGCAGATGAGTTGTCCTATGATTTAAACATTTTCAATTTGTATTTTGTTTCAGTAGAGTTGATTGAAAGGGAGAATGCAGAGCTTACAGCAGTAGAAGAGGTGGAAGAAGCTGAAGAGTTTTCAGCAAATGAGTTAGAAGAGGCTGCAGAGGAAAAGGAAGACATTTCAGATGGGGAAGATGGAGCCAAATCAAGTGAAGAGGCCAATTCAAGTGAGGATGGCTCAGAAGAGGACTCTGCCGTTGATGAAGGATCAGGGACAGAAGAGACAGAAGACATCTGTGAACAACAGCCAACTGATTCGGAGACCCAAAGCTCAGTACGGCAACGTAAAAGCCAGGTGGCTGACAATGGACTATAGTTTCCTTGGTGTTTTCCATAAACTCGGACCAAAGAAATATCTGGGGCCCTTCTGGTCTGCAGCTGAAGCCAAACACTTGATTTGTAATTTGTGTTTACGTAAAACAAAACCTCTGCTCTGCATCAGTTGGCTTCTTTCTTCTTTCTTTTTTCTAAGCCAATGTTTGCTCATAGACTTTCATTTTTATAAGCACGCCTTTATATATTATGTTAGCCATGACAATCAAAATCATAAGTATGATTTGATCTGCTTAGAGATTTAAGGAGTGGGGAACATGACCACGGGGATGAAAGACTTGGTAATGAGATGCTTGTTGTTCATGCTTGTGCTCCTTTATGGACACTGCTCTAAGCAAGATGAGGCAAGAGAATTTGAATTCACAAACCTCAAGAAGTAACTTAGCAGGAGTCTTGATTTCCTTTTCTTTTTGTCTGAATATGTTCCTTAAATGCCATAAGACCATCAGGCACATCATAAAACAGCAGACAGAGGCATCTTAATTGTCTTCCATTAAAACAACTTTGTGTTTGGTGATTTTGCGTTCATCAACTCAACTGAAGCACCTTCATTATGTTGCTTTTTTTCTCGTTTTTTTTCTGCTGAATAGTTATTTTGAAACTATACCATAATATTATAACAGTGACTAGTTTTATTCTATGCTTGAAGAGCACCCAAAGCTTCTCAACTGTTGATTATTCAAAGGTATAGTGCACAAGTCAGGCTTATATCAGCTGGTGATTTTAATCATTTAAGGGGTTTAGATCATCAAAAACCTTCGGCTATGGAACATAAACAACTAGATGCTTAAAATGACATTTTTGAACCTTGGTGGTTGAAAGGGAAATGATTTAGTGAGAGCAAGGAATTTTTGCCAAAGTGTAGCCTTTTTCCTTTAAGATGTTGCAGTGAGAAGTAATTGTCTAAGACAGTAAATGCCACATTTCTCACCAGTACAAGCTAGTCATATACAAAGAACTTCAGTATTATTTTTTTGCTGTTTCCAGCCCAGAGTAGTTGGCAGTCAGAACTGCTTTAGTAATATTAACTGAAAAATCACTTACAGTTTCACCTCTAGTGTGCTGGCTTTAATGACGGAAGTAGTGGGAAAAACACATCAGGAAATGAAAGAAATAGTTTTTGGTTACACGGCTATCTTTTGTCTACATAGACATGCATCTGTCAAATTGCACAAAGTGGAAATGGCTCATTAGCTAATCTGCTGACAACACCTCCTGCTGTCGAGTTTATTCAAGAAATCCGCATTTTATTCATTTTAATTGGCATGACTTATATTAAGAATTTTTTTAAATAACCACATCCATTAAGTGAATGAATATCTGAAGGATAATCCTGTACATTCCCACTTTGGCAGCATGCTGATCCAGATTGCACGATAAGAAGCAGAAAGGTTGTTTCCATCTTTCGTACTGCATATTTATTTACCATATTGCATAAACCCGGCCATCTAGCATTAGTCTCTTCATTTCCTTTTGTGAGAAAAAGGAGTATTCTGTGAGATTAATATGGTTGCCCCCTGGTGTTAGAAAAGGGATATTACCAGTGCACAAAGGTGATTTCTTGGAGACAATCAGTCTTGACAGGGCCAGTTTATATCTGTCTTGGGAGTTGTTTTACTGTTAATGCGAAGATTTTATTTAGCAGAAAGCAATCTAACGTACTGTGTCTCGCTGTTTTTTAAATGTTTCCAAATGTACAACATTTGTTAATCTAGTATAAATCCTACAGTCATAGGGCCTGATTCTGGTCTGTTGTACAAGTGTAAAACAGGTGTAACTTCACTGAACTCTTGAGCATAAAGGAGATCAGAATTGGGGCAGTACTTCCTTCTGCATATACTCAGATATTTAGACTGCTCATACGGCCATGAAGATTAGACTCTTTTTTTCTCCAGCACTCAGGATTATAGATAGATGCAGCAAAAGTTCTTAAATAGATATGGTGGAAATTAAATTGTTGCAATGCACTAAAATGAGAACAGATGGCTTGGCTTGCCTGGACACAATCCCCTAAACTTTCAGAAGTGGTGCTAAGCTGTGCAGCCGAGGTCCATTGTCTTTAAAGCGATACAGTCAATTTAAAAAATTACTTTTTGCCTACATCGGTTGCAAGATTACTGTAAATGGAAAAGATTGGGGGAAGAAAAACCATGGTCGTGCATTTAACAGAACTGTATACTCTATTTCACGATTTCCTCTGTGTAGTCAGTTTTCCTTGTGTGTGTCGGTAATTCAGACAGCCAGATGGGAAAATATTTTAAGAATAGGAAAATATTAAAATCACCAAAACTGGCTAGGACAAGCAGACCAAGTGTCATATCTTCAGTGACCTGACTAGGATTCAAGTTGATGACATCTTCAGTGAGTCAAGGATTTAAAACTCTGCTTGACCCTGAAAATATAGGGGATTGTGTCCATCAGGAATTCATTGAAAACATTGACTTGTGTTGTATAAAAAGAAAAGGGCATTTTCTACAGAGTAGAGTCCTGAGTTGTTCCCAAAAAAGATTTGGAGGGAGAGAAATGTCCATATTAAAAATGTCAAAAAGTGATGGCAAAGATTTAAAAAAAAAATAAGAGCTTAAAGTTGGCCTCATAAAGTCTTCTTGAGGCATCTAAATTAGAGGCCTAATTTTCAAAAGTACAGAGCATCTAGCACCTCCTAGTGACTGCAGTGCAGGATGCTAGGTGTAAAGCCTTTAAAAAATCTTCCTCTAGCTTAGCTGCCTAAGAATTAAGTGAGGAGTAACTTTATAGGCACCTGTTTTTGAAAAGCTTGACATCCCGGTGTTGAAAAATCTGTTAATCTTGCGAAGAGTTACACCTCTGTTTGCGTTAACTAAGAGATCTTAACAAATTATATAACAAGCTTATTGCCATACAAGACGCAGGGATTACAAGATGTCCTGAGAAACAGCAAAACGTTAATTACATAAGCTAATTTCTGGAGTCCCTTCTGTTCAAGTAACTCCCGTTGAAGTCAAGGAGCGTGTCACATGTTGTTTCAGCTTTGGGCTGTAGAAAGCGTTCAGTGAAAACCGAAGTCTAAAGAAGACATGAAATCTCAATTCTGTTGTAGATGAAGGGACATAAAGCAAGTGAGACTTGTGCCTGAACAGCAGATCTTTAGGCACGTAGCAAATGGCAGCTGTTCATCTCCCCCCTAGTTACGTTTTGTGTGAATCTGACATTCTGTTTGAGTGATGATACATTCATTTTAAGGTGTTTCAAACATCAGGCCCCATATATGTTGGCCCCTTTATTTCCACACTCCCACTAATAAGGAAGATTAGTGCTAACTTTGGTTTGACAGTTGATCTCTTGTATTGCAAATGGAGTTGAAGTACAGTGGGTCTGAATATTGTATTTATAGAACACTTCAGTTCTCAAAGTGCTGTACAGACATTAATAACACCTCCTCAGCTTTAAGAATGTCATTTTTCTTTGTCAAATAGACTTGCAACAAAACAGTAGTGACTCTTGGCTCATGGAGGAAATCTACTGTTTGGCTTAAGTAACAGGTGGTATTAAAGGGCATTATAAAGGGCAGATTTCTCCTTAATGATTAATGTGGTAACCGTGCAATAATAGCAGTGTCAGTCCTGAATAATATATGGAGGGCTTGTACCTTTTCACTGAAAAATGTCTTCTTAACCTTAAGTCATGTTAGTATAGTACTGAAATGTTTACGTCAGTATTAGACTTGCAATTTTAGCATCGTCTGTGTTTTTGGGTTATTTAAAGGATTAATACCTCTCATTTGTGCCAACTGAGACGACCGTTTGTCATCTCATCACCTCCGTCCTCTGTTCTGAATCATGTCACAGAAGTAGAATTTGTCCTTGCATTTGGAATATAAACAAAATGTCTTTTGAAAAGAAGCTGTTGTTCACACAGTTGGCTGAAATGGTTTGAGTAAATGTAGCACCATTAACGCTGGTAAGATCTGCTGATGGGGAAGGCAGACTTTCAAAGGGCGACTAGTGATTTTGGATTCCCAGTTATGAGACTTACTTTTCAGAGACTGGTGCCCAGCATGTTCTGGAAATCAGACCCTCTGAAAGTGTCACAACATGAGCATCCAAAAAGTGAGGCATCCACAAACCAACAAGTCAGTCTTGAAATGTTAAGGCTACATTTCTAAAGAGGGAACAAATGAAGCTTTGCCTTTTCTACTTATGCTTCCGATAAAGTTTCAAGTGAAATACTAACCTGTGTAAATCTTCGACTATAATTACTCTGTTGGACAACATTTTTTGTTACATGGCTTTTTCATGGAAATGTTATGCAAAATTACTTTTTATACTAAAAATTCTGCGAATTTAAGCCATGGGTATTTGTACTGGAATTCCATATAAATTTTTTTATTTATGATCTGGTTGTGGCTAGTTTTTATTTTTCAGCACAATTACATTTGATTGAAGAATCACACTGTGTCTCAAGGTTGATTTGTAAGTAGTTTATAAAGGATTAATAAATTAAGATGTTTTAATAAATGTTTAATCAGTTGTTAGTTTTACAACACCTGCTGATGTTTAAAGCCATCTATAACACATAGTGGTGGTTATAACATGCTTGTAACATTTATACATCATTCTTAACCCTTTAGGTGTACCATAGATATGAAATCGGACCAATTTAATACTACATTCTACTTACAATTGTCTCTGCAAACCCAATTATGAAGTTAATAGAAGAATTTTCCTTAACCAAATTCAGGTATGGAAATAAGAGAGCCTAAGAACTAGTTGTTTTGGTAATTATTTTTAAAGCAACAGACTTTGTAATCCCAAATGGCTCAGTATATGGAGACGTAAAATTTGTTTTTATATTCAATAAGGAAACAGAATTCTTGCAATTCTCTGAAATGCTGACTGTATTTATTCACTGTGGTTGAAATTTGTAGTTTCGTGTTTTGGTACAGAGTTAAAGCTCACTCTTTGGATGAACAAAGTGTTGCTAATATGGGCTGAAATTTCAAGTGAAAGTAAGACAGCTGATGGGTTTGTGTTCTAATCTTAATACGAAACCAGGTAGCAACTAAATTTCTCTTTAAGGTTTTGCATTTTTCTAATCCAAAACACAGTGAAACATGAGATGCACACTCATGCATATCAAAATATTTTCATATGCCCTTTGGGTGAAGCAGCTGAGTTTTGCTTAGCTGTCACCTTGTCACTTGCCGTAGATGAGTGATCTTTCTCTTTATATCTTGTCTGCATGTTTCTCAAATTAGACCCATGTGGCCTTTGTGAAGGGGTTTGCTATCTTAACTAAGTTTGGTTTGAAGTAGGGTGACCAGATGTCCCGATGTTATAGGGACAATCCCGATTTTTGGGTCTTTTTCTTATATAGGCTCCTATTACCCTCCATCCCCCTGTCCTGATTTTTCACATTTGCTGTCTGGTCACCCTAATTTGAAGGGTCTCAAAGTCAAATGACCAGTGTGTGTGTTTGGTTATAAATCTGACATCAAACGCCTCTCCTTCATTTTCCCCCACCAATCCATGCTCCCTCCCTCTTTGACTTAATTGACTTCCAGAGAGACTTTCAAATCCAGGTATCCAGGCTAAAGGTGTCTGCATTCGCGGTTCAGTGTGAATATTTTGTACAGCTCCCCGGTTTGAATCTCAACATCAAATGTTAGAATCTTGTTCTCCACTATAATAAAAATGTAGGTAGCTGCAATGCCAAAGGCCAGTGTGGAGTCAGCCTGAAAGCACTACCATCCTAGACATTAATAGGGAGCCATTACCATTTATTCAGAGTCTAAACTCTGAGCCTAAGTGAAATATTGAGGACAAAGATCTTTTCAGTTTGGTAAGTGGCTCAGTAGTGCAGGAAAGTGGGGATTTCCTCACGCTTCATCGTTGCTCACCACAGCTTCTCAGGCACTCATTAAACTATCCGGGGCCCGAGAGAGAATACTTATTGAGTAACCGAAGCACTCTCAACTCTTTATCAACACTTATGAAATATTAATTCAGTATTCCCTCAGTGTTTCATTAGACAGGCCTGCTTTGTGGAATGGAGAAGGCATTTTTTTTTAAATAACATTTTTAGTAGCTGGTTCCTTGACTGGTATATGATTATGTGGCTTTAAAATAAATATATATAAAAATCACAGGATCTCTTGGACAATTGGAATAGCAGATTACAAATTCCTATCAAATCCTAAATTTTCCTCTTTGGGAATTATGTGGGGGTTTTAGTGGATAAGGATTTAAACCAAGAATTATTCTGTTTGGAGAGTGTCTGTTGGAAATAAACCTGCCATAAAAGCTTAGTTCCCAGTAGTCATTTGCGAGCACACTGTAAATGATGTCAGCTTTGTTGTTCTCCCTTCTCTCAATTACCTGAGGCACAGTCTGTAGAATTTGCTGTCTCGAGAGATCATGCAAACGCTGGCTGGATTTTTATGATGGTCTGGGTAATTTTCTGACTATTAGCTACTGGAACACGTCAAAAGATGGAACTTCCATCCCAGAAGAAATTCTCATATTCCAATATTTATTTGTTCTGAATAGGGCCAAAAACTTAAAATATCAAAACTTTGTGTGGAACAAAAAGTTCTAGAAAATTCAGAAACTCGGGATTCAGAAACACCAAAACATTTCAATCAAAATGAGACATGATGAGATTCCCAAATTGAAACATCACATTTTTGTTTTTTCGACCCAACTTGAAACATTTAATTTTGGATCCATTCAACTTCAGTCTGGATCCACCTGAACCATGGTGCCTCGTGCCCCCATTCTCCTCTAAGGGCTGGACTGTTCTGCCATGTTACACCTCCCACGATGCATCCTAGCAACTCAGAGAGGCCAGTCCATCATGGGAGGTACAGTCATGCCAGGCAGCCTAGTGCATAGTTTAGAATGAGGTGTGAGTCTCTTCATGGTGGCTCAGGTAGAGGTGAGGGGATATTTTTGGCTGGAAAATCTAAACAAATTTCATTCAAACCGACATTTTCCCAAGGAAGACTTAGTGTCTGTGGAAACCAGACCTTCTTGTGAAAAATATTAGGCCAGAAAATTCCTGGCCAGCTTAGAATCTATGCTACTGATAATAGGGGAGATCAAACTTCAGGGCCTAGGCTGACTGCTGCAGAGGGTCAGTAAGGAGGTTTTTCTCTTGCCTACTATATAGCACAATTAGGTGTATTTTTGCCTTCCAGGTAAGCATCAGACATTGGCTATCATTGAAGTTGGGTCTCTATTTAACCAGCTCTTTTAAATATGGCAGGAGGTGAGATCATCTGAAGGTCAATGGACAAATGTCTGGCTCATTTCGGTAGAGTGTTACTGGAAGCAGCTCAGACTGGTTTACTTTAATAACAGGGTGACCTTTGCCATGGTACAAGGATGCATCTCGCATTAAAAGCAAACATCCTGATTTCTGAGTTATAATCAACGAGTTATAATGGATCAGTCAGTAATCAATTTATCAATGTCTGAGGAGTGTACTTCCCTGGAAGTTGAACATGGTTTTCCTTAGCTGTGTTGGTCCCTGAAAGTGGCTACTTTGTAGGACGACTTGCCAGGTGGCACTCGTAGAGCAAGTAGCCATCCCACTCCCTCCCCACCTCCTTGTCTTGGGCCAGTATATTCCTCCATGACACACCCAGAATCCATTGGCATGGGGAGTGAGTGGACTATTGCAGTTTCTCTCTGCCTGGATTTTCTAGATCTCCAACACAGAGCTACAGCAAAACCACCTGCCCAGCTAGTGAACTGGGCAGTAGGAGAGGAAATTAAAATTGCGACTCGCTCCAGCAAAAGTTTCAACTCCAAGAGGGCCTCATTCCCTTTCCTTCCCCATCTTGAGTGTTTAACTTGGCTTTCCAGTTCTTCACACTCACTATAGGCACTGTCCCGAGAAGTAAGCAAGGGGCTCCTGGTTCCCAGCATAAGTAGTTGGGCTGCAGGGGCACATGCCTGGGATGTGGAAGAACCAGCTTCAAGTCCCTGCTCTGAATCGGATGGAACAGGGACCCGGGTCTCCCACATCCCAGGCGAATGCCCTAACCACTTGGCTATCAGCTCTGCCAAATAGCGAGGAACTCTGTTGAACTGCGGAACCTAACCCCCAATGTGGAGTATCTCCTCAGAGTTTCTGCAGTGAATATAGCTGGAGCAGGGGAGTGGCGTAAGCCGTTCAAGGTGAGCAAAGAAACTGGGCTGTTTTCATGGAGAATGAAGCCTGTTCTCGCATTCTTTTGTTGGTGTCTAGAAGAATGCTAAAGCTCTAGGCCAGAGGTTCTCAAATGATGGTGCACAGACTTGATCTCCAGAGGACCACAGAGTCTTGGGGTTGGGGAGGAAGGAGGGAGGTGGAGAATGCACAGACTGAGGCAGGCACTGGCTGAGAATCCCAAAAGGCTGTTCCTCTTGCAAACCAGCGTGTGAAATGGAGTGGCCCGGGGAACCTGTGCTCTGACTACGCGTTTCAGTTTGACAAATTTTGTGCCCTGCCACTTCACAAGAGCTTCCCAGGACCAAATCTCTCCGTTGTAACGGGAGTGCAAAACTTACACCTGGGATGGATGCAGCTTCTTTCTAAATCACCCTAGTTAAGAAGTAGGAGAAAATGCTACATTCATTTTTTTTAATACCCCCTGTCTTCATGACAGAGTCCTGCAGATTCTGCCAGAAGTCCCTTTCCTGCACTTGTCACTTCCACCCTCTGGTCTCCAGGTAGAGCTCACCGTGTGTGGCTGAATGTTCTCTCTTCAGAGCCCATCAACTCCACCCTGCTATCATCCACCGTTCACTGTGCCTGGCCAGGAAGCCACCCTTTCCCCTATCACTGTCAACCCAGCACTGCGCACCTGCCTTCAACTCATAGGTTGCCACTGGGGAAGGTAAAATTTGTGCATCAGTCCCTCACCTCTCAGTCATTATCTTAAATTTCAGTTTGCGACTCTGGCCGCTGCTGGGGAAGAATTTTCAGACCCAGGCCTTATCACTGTTACAGTCTGGCAGAAAAAAGATCCATATAGGAAAGTGATTTGTTTAGATAGGCATGGAAGGGAGGATATACATGGTAGCCAATGTTATTAAGGGCCTGGCCAGGTCAGGCCAGACTTGAGAGGCATGTAGCTATGTAAATAAAAGGAGATATGTCTTTCTGATTGAAATGTAGAGAAGTCCCCCTTCCTGCCTGATGTGCTGGTGCAAATAATGTATATCCAAATGCAACAATGGATCAATATCTGGATACTGTAGCATGTAAAACACTAGATTTAATAATCCTTTGCCCTCACCAGGAAGGGACAATTTCCAAAGACAACTACACCTCTACCCCTGATATAACTCTGTCCTCGGGAGCCAAAAAAATCTTACCGCGTTATAGGTGAAACTGCGTTCTATTGAACTTGCTTTGATCTGCCAGAGTGCGCAGCCCCGCCCCCCCAGAGCACTGCTTTACCGCGTTATATCCAAATTTGTGTTATATCGGGTCACGTTACATCGGGGTAGAGGTGAATAATATGGAATGCATTGCTTGGCTGGGGTAGGGAGTGGCCATCTTATCATGAAATTGAACATTACTTTTTTTTTTTTTAATGTCTTCACATGGCATAGTGACTATCTTACAGCGGAAGAAGGATGTTTTGTGGATAAGACGTGGGAGTGTTGGGTTCAATTTTCAGCTCTGGCTGTGTGGTCTGACTGTGTGACCTGGGCAAGTCACTTAACTGCCATGTATCAGTTGCCCAGTTGTGATATGGGGATAATCACACCTGTCTGCCTCTCCATGCTTCTGAGCATAGATTCATTAATGTTTGCAAGGCATTCTGATGGGGCCCTAGAAAAGCTTTCACATAAATAAGTAATTTGGCTAAATAACTTGCTGCAATGCTTTTAAGGAAGCACTGAGGCATTTTACCAAAATATCGGAGTACAATTACACTTTATCCGTAGATGGTAGTTCATCTGAGAACAAGCAAGTGAACCATCAAAGAACACCCCATCTGATTCTAACTCTTAATCGCAGGATTGTCCATAGAACTTGTCCTCTTTGATTTGCTTCATTAAATAAAGAGCTAATTGGTCCTATCTTTCCAGAAGTGATATACAGAACACTGCTTCTCCCTTTGCTAGACTTCCTATTTAAAAATGGACTTGCCTGGCACTCTGACAAGGGTGGGAGCAGTAGGAACCTTTCTATGGTTGGCCCCCTCCTAGCATACATCTGCCCCTACACTAAAGGCTGATCAGAGGAAGGGTGTGAGAGTTGGTGGGTGGGGATTGTTTAATCACAGGATAGCTGCCTTCTGACAAGGGCTCCTCAGGGAGCCCTGCTATTCAGGAAGAATGGGGAGCAGCACAGAGGTGTTAACTCTCTGCAGGACTGTGGGTTCCCTGAGCCCCAAGACCTGTGGAGTGACAGCTGCACCCCCTGCAGAGCCTGCATCCCCAAGTGGCTGCTTAGACGAGGACTCTGATGCGAACCTCGCAAAATTTCTTGACCCTGTCTCCCTCCCCCTGCTTCCAGCAGGTGCTATCACTAGTGTGCCCAATTTGGTGCTTCACCCCATCCACGCGGGCTGAACTAAACCATGCTCTAACCTAATTTGGCCACTTCCAAGGTTGAGAGCTACTGCCAGACTCAGCTGCTTGGCTGTGTGGATCAGACCTTGCTTTGGGAAGCCAGCTTCGCAGGGGACCTGGCGCGATACTTCATCAGCCTTGAAAAAGAAAAGTTCAGCTTCTGCCGAAAAGTGCTAGAACGTAGGGTATAACTCAGCTACTATACTGTTGTAAAAGCATTATATGCTCTAAAGGAACCAGGCCTGTCTGACTTCATAGCCAAGGTGAGTGAAAAGTAAACAAAGAGCATAAATGCGGAAAACTAGGGTTAATATCACTCTGATTCAGTGATCAAGAGCCCTCTGTAGGAACCTGACTAGAACACCCTCTCCATTTTAATCACAGAAGGTGCTTGTAACACAGATAAAGATTTTTTTAAAAGAGCGTATGATTTCTGTCTTCATTGTCTCTCTAATCCTGGGAAAGGGCAGGGTTCTGTGGACAGCCTGGCTAATCTTTCACTGCGGTGTCACTACCATGGTAACTCTCCAGTGTCTGCCAGGGGAGCAAATGAGAAGCAGTGGTAGCTACAGAATAGGATGTTAACATTGCCTTGATTTCTATCCCTTCACCCCTTTCCAATTACATTTGAATGTTTCAATTGGATTGCGCTTTGACTTTGATCAGCTATCTTTGCCCTAGTCATTCCAGCGAGCTCTTTGCCGTGCTTCAAAATGCCATTGTCTTTCCCCAAGGTGACAGCTCAGACCGCGGAGGGTCTCATTAAGCAGACAGAAGGAGACGTTCATCCTGCAGGACAGCAATTGCATAGGTTCATTAAAATAAAGGAGCCAATTACTTGTAAGGAAGCCGTGTCAGAACTAGCATATATATCTTTGTCAGATGCAGCGAGGAGGGTGTTCAGTGTACTGAGCTGTACCTGCAAGAGGCCAAATGATCAGACCCGTTTTTGACGTGCTTTGTAATAAATTTGGAGGTTCCCCCGGGTCAGAAATGATCAGGCAACAGTAACCACACACTTTATGCATCTCATCGGTAGCCTAAGAGGACAGCTGTGCTGCTTAAGAATAAGGAGTGTGGATGGGCAGACTCATAACCCCCCTGTTCTCATGCTCTGAAAAGCGGGATGGGATAATGTTTTCACAGCCAATGCAGAAAGCTCACTGCAAAGCACCTTTGCTGGGCAACATAAATGTATCCTGCCTCGCTGGCTTGAGCTGCCCCACTCTCTACTTGATGGTCTTGGGTTGGTCCCAGTAGGTGAAGCAGACCCGTCTTGATGGGGTACATGACAATCCGATACGGATCAGTACTGAGCTGCCCATGGCACCTGGGACACCGATGTATGATCTCGCCTGCTGCTTTCCCAACGCAAGACATAAAATGAGCCCCTATGTGTAGAGGGCAATTGCCACCCTAAGCTAGGAGGTGATGTCACTGAAAAAGCTGCTCATCTCATCCTAGCTCCATCCCGGCCTGGTAGTGCCCAACAATGCTATTCAGAAGCATGTCTATGGCATTCACGTGTGGTAGTCTGAGTGTGCTGTCCAACATTCACAATATATCAAACTCCTTCTGAAATTAGTTGGACCTCTTCTTCTAAGCCAGTTCCTTACAGCCATAGGGCACAGGTACTTGATACCTTCTGGGCCTGACATCATTACAGCATTGCTGTTTGGGGAAGGGCGTGTTTAAACAGTGGTGCCTTGCGGCGTGCTCTGTAGGTGGTGTGAGTGACATCTCTAACATCTAAATCAGTGAAAGCAGTGCTGCTGGGGAGAGAGAAGGAGCACCAAGGGCAATTATACAGTTAGTACATTTTAAAAAAGCATTTCATTCCACCTTCAAGGCAATTTGCTTGGATTATGGCATATCTTTTCGCAGTATAGCAGAGCGAATTATTTGCTATGAAAATGAATGTGGAAAAAATGTAGCCATTCTTTTCTGCTTGCTGAATGTTCATCTATAATCAAAAGATGTACATAAAGGGTATGTCCACACTACCCGCTGGATCGGCAGGTAGCGATCGATCTATCGGGGATTGATTTATCGCGTCTCGTCTAGATGCGATAAATCGATCCCCGAATGCGCTCCCCGTCGACTCTGGAACTCCATCAGGGCGAGAGGTGGAAGCAGAGTCGACGGGGGAGCCGTTGCCATCGATCCCGCGCCGTGTGGACCCCAGGTAAGTTGATCTAAGATATGTCGACTTCAGCTATGCTATTCTCGTAGCTGAAGTTGCGTATCTTAGATCGATTTCCTCCCCCCCCCCCAGTGTAGACCAAGCCAAAGATGTATAAATTACATCTACATCAAAAACATGGGACAAATTCCGGCCTATCAGGGAAGTAGCTCCATAATGGAAATGCGTGGATATTGCAGATGCAACCTTTGAAATAGCAACGTGCTACTGGATTGTGACCAGTAGTGACCCAGCCCTACCCACTGGCCTTCCTTACCCACCTTATCTCTGCTAGGAACATGAATGGTCTGTTTGAGTTAGTCACCATTGCTGGGTTAGGGTGGCCTATGCATACGAATGGGTGGACCACGTTTTCTTAGACTGAGACTCCAACCAGGAGTGTCCTTCCCTGGTCGCCTGTCATGGCACAGCTGTGGAACAGCTTTCCCACTCGCTTTGGGAGGGGGTTGAAACTGAGGTGGAAGGTCTCTCCCGTTCCTTGAGGATTTTGTGGCATATGGCGCTGTGCAGAGAGCAGCCAGAATTTGGTCCTGGGTTTACCTTCTTAGCCAGTCTGGACTGAGGGGGGAGAGAGAGTGTGTGTGTGTGTGTGTGCGCGCGCGCGCCGTAGTATGGGAGAGAAAGCATTGGCTTGTGCACCAAATAACTACTTAGTGACATAAAGCCCATCTCATTTATGTGAGTGTGACTAATGAACTGAAGTAGTGGATGAGGGAGGTGGCATGAACCGCTTGGGAAGAGCGAAGCAGCTAAGCCAGGGGTGGCCAACCTGTGGCTCCGGAGCCACACACGTCTCTTCAGAAGTTAATATGCGGCTCCTTATAGAGGCACCGACTCCGGGGCTGGAGCTACAGGCGCCAACTTTCCAATGTGCCGGGAGGTGCTCACTGCTCAACCCCTGGCTCTGCCATATGCCCTGCCCCCACTCCACCACTTCCCGCCCCCTCCCCTGAGCCTGCTGTGCCCTCTCTCCTCCCCCCTCACCCCCAGAGCCTCCTGCACACCACGAAGCAGCTGATCGGGAGATGTGGGGAGGGAGGGGGAGGCTGCCGGGGGAGGGAGGGGGAGGCTGATCGGCGAGGCTGCCGGTGGGTGGGACGTGCTGGGAGCGGGAGGAGGGGAGCTGATGGGGGGTGGCTGATGTATTACTGTGGTTCTTTGGCAATGTACACTGATAAATTCTGGCTCCTTCTCAGGCTCAGGTTGGCCACCCCTGAGCTAAGCTACCTTCAGCAGTTTTTGTGCAAATGATCAAGATTATAAAAGGACGTACGAAGTAGCTTTGAATGCAGCTGCCTGTATTAAAATGTCCGGCTATCACACAGTATTTGTTTTCTGGTGTGCATTGGAATAGGTAGCCTGTTTAGCATAGACTGTATGCTTCTGAAATAATAAAAGTAGGATACAGCCCCAATTTTGTATCACGAGGGGTGAGAGAGGTCAATTAAACCATTCTGGATTTTACTTGAAATTGACATGGATGTGTGACCTGCATTCCTTAGATAAAATATCTCCTGGTATAATTACACCTACGTTAATATTCATCTCCAGTAATTCCTCTCATGAAAGTTCTCAGCAGATGAATACCCATAAGAAGCATAAACCTCTCTCTTGCAAGCCTCTTAGACTAATCTTCCCTTCATATGGGAAAAGCAATTAGAGACATACAGCTTTCTCTCTAAGTGCTGTAGTTTTCTTTAAATGTTTCCCAAGGCTGACCGTATGGCCAGCACTACCCGTCCTGTTCGAATCCCTAAGGTGTTTCTCAAAAGATGTTAGAAAATCCCCACTGAATTGTAAGTGTTTTTCTCACTCATCATTGGATCTTATACTCTGGACAGTGTATTCATAAAACAGCGATGTACCTTTAAAACAAGACACAGGCACTGTTTTAAAAAATAGAATCTGTATCGTGTTACAGGGCACTAGGATGTATTGTGATTCAGTTTTTGTTTGTTTATTTACTCTGCAGCCTCATTAAAGAAATATAAGCCACTCTAAAATGCAAATGGTCGGGGGACTGGTGGATGGCTTTGTTTTTTGATTACATGCAATTCCTGATTGGATAGCACATCACAAGTAGCTAGTGGAGCCTGATTCATCAGCGCGTTACTCCAGTTTGAAGCGGGTATAACTTCAATAGTGGAGTCATGGGGTGAGAAATCAGGCTCTGTGTTGACCTGTGGTGACCTAAATGTGACCTACAGAGCTTGTAGGTAACCTTCAAAGTTCTACTGAACCTCATCCTATGGCTTGGAAGGATTAGATTTTAATTAAATTCTAGATTTCTCCCTCTACCCTAGTGGTTCTCAAACTTTTGTACTGGTGAGCCCTTTCACATAGCAAGCCTCTGAGTGCAACCCCCCCTTATACATTAAAAACACTTTTAAATATATTTAATACTATTATAAATGCTGGAGGCAAAGCAGGGTTTGGGGTAGAGGCTGACAGCTCGTGACCCGCCCCATGTAATAACTTCACGACCCCCGGAGGGGTCCCGACCCCCAGTTTGAGAACCCCTGCTCTACCCCAAACAGCAATGGAAAACATCTGCATCATTAATAATTGACACCTACAGAGCAAGAAATTTGAAAACGTAAGATACATTGTGCTTGTAAGTTACAATTCTCTCTGGCAAGCTGGTAAGAAGAAATTAATGTTATATAGTCAAAGTACTATGATTTAATTTCTAAATCTTGACTTGTTTTACAGTTATTACATTTTAGATAAATAATAGCTATTAGGTGAGTTCATTTTATTTCCAGCTAAGGCATAAATCTCAGTTGATTACACAGTTTCAAAAAGACTTTGCAAATCATTACTTGTAGACAATGTCTTTAGGTTTAGTTCAAAAATAAATTCAAATGTTATCTGTTAAAATGCATAAAAGCAAAAAGTAGAATCCTGCCTAACCTATGCATCTTTATTTTGGGACTGCAACCATATAGAAACCACTAATCCCATCATGCACTGCTCCTCCCAGTATGGAGAGAGATTTAAGGCTAAGGGCCGGACAGGCAAATGAACTGGGGTTGGTGAGGTCTTAATAATATGGGTGAACAGGAGTTTGGGTATGGGGGGAGGGAAGACACAACCAGGAATTGATGGGGTGGGGGAGGGGAGCTAGTGAGAGAACCAAGATCACCCTCTATCTCCCCCTCCTCCCCCCCCCCAAAAAACCCAACAACCTTCCACTCACTGTTCTGATTCCCTCAACAACCTCTCCTTTTGCTGGGGCATTTAGCCTTCTTCCCACTGGGGTTCTTACAGGGCTGGCCCCCACCCGCTAAGCTTGTGTCTGCAGTGGAGGAATGGGCAGAGGCTTCTGCTGCCCACAGCGCCTCCTGCAGGGGAAAAGAGGAAGCACAGCACCATTGATCTAGGTGTTGATCAATGAAGCAGTGAGAGGCCAGTTTTTCATGTTACGGGTGGTCAGTAGAGGTGGGATTTATTTACATTATAGAAGTGGACTCTGCTGTGCTTGGTGCCGTACAAACACCCAGTAAGTGCTTTGGGGCAGGTATTGTCTCTTACTGGCTGAGTGGACAAGACAGGGTGGGAGAGAGGAAGGATTATTATCCCATTTTACAGAGGGGGAACTGAGCCACGGGGAGAAAGTCACTTACCCAAGGACAAGGAATCTGGGGTAGAACTGGGAATTGAAGCCAGATCTCCTGAGTAGGGGCCTTAACTGTAGACATCCGAGATATCCTCTACCTTTGTGGGTGTTAGATCAGAATTTTTTAGTCTTTAGCACTGACAAGATCTAGAGGTCTGAACAAGACACACACAGACACAGTCCCTGACCTGAGGTACTAGCCTAGGTTAAGCTTTAATTCATACATCCCTATAGTGCCAATATGTTTGCTTATTTATTCATTTGTATTTCTTGTTTCTCCTTTTCCCCACATTGTAGAGCTTTACATCCAGGATCTGCCCTGAACCCGCTGAGCACATACCTCAAACTGTGAATCAGAATAGAATGGCAAAGTCCAAAGAGAACGTCCAGATTCATGCCAGGATTGTTTGCACATCTTTAAAAGTCAATTCAATTGATTCAGATACTTGAACTTTGGAAAAGTCCCACATTAATTATTTACAGGCTGAAAAATAGAGCTTAAAAAGAGTGGGATGTGAGAAGAGACTTATTCTGCGGGGTCTGCAAAATGTCTGGAAAACCAGTCTGTGTTGGTGATTTTGAACAATACGCCAAGAGAGTTCTTCCAAAAGCAGTGTACGACTATTACCGATCAGGAGCAGACAATCAACAAACATTAGCAGATAATGTAGCAGCATTTTCAAGGTAGGAAAAAGACAGTCACTCTTTAATATGTTGAAAGTCTTTAGTAGGAGTAGAACCGGTTGGGGAATAATTTTTTTCCCTGCAAAAAAAAAAAAAAAAACGGAAATGAAAAATGGTTCACTTTCATCGACATTTTTCTTTGAAAAGAGAAAATAAATTAGTTTTTCAGTAACATTTTTTTGTGAACATGGAATTTCTTGAAAATTTCATTTAATAACAAAAAACAAAAATATTTTCCATCCAAAGATGGAAAGTATTTTTGGCAAAATTGTTGTTTTTTTTTTTTTTTTTGACCAGCTCTTACTGGGAGCCAGATCGATTTTCCACTGAAGTCTGTAGAAAGACTCCTATTGACTTCAGTGTGCTTTGGAGCAGACCTGTTATAAGCAATATTTAATCTGCCAATTGAGATTTTAATTTTTACACTCGTCTTCACACATCTGCGATCAGGGTATGTTTCAGCCTCCCCATTTTTTCCGGGGGGCAAATTAGAGATGTGGGAAAACTTCAAAACCAGATTGCACTCCAGCAAATTTGCAACCCAAGGTAACTGACACTCATGTTTATTGACTCAGACAAATGTACTAGCAGCAGCAGGTAACAATCTTTAGACCAGTTTCAACCTTTGTCAGATTCTCTTTGCGAGGATGAAATTCAAGGGGATTTATATCATATCTCAAAATAGTGAATCACTGCTCCTCCACTCAGTTATTCAGACTGCCAATGCCGTGCATTCTTGCAGGGCTGCTGAATCAAAGCTGTGTCCTATTGGTCCACCCAGGGACAAACCATAATACCTAGTGCACAGTCTGAGTGGCTAGGTTGCATGCTAGACATCTCTACTAAGGCCAGCCATTACTGGTGGGCAGTCAGAGGACCAGACTAGTTCTGTTGGATGGAGGCCTTTCTCAGGCCTGGTCTATGCTAGAAAATTCAGCGGTCTGGAAAATGCACCAGCACCAGAGACAAAAGCTAAAAAAAATAAATAAATTAATGGAGATATCCTATCTCCTAGAACTGGAAGGGACCCATCGAGTCCAGCCCCCTGCCTTCACTAGCAGGACCAAGTACTGATTTTTGCCCCAGATCTCTAAATGCCCCCCTCAAGGATTAAACTCACAACCCTGGGTTTAGCAGGCCAATGCTCAAACCACTGAGCTATCCCTTCCTACTACTGAGCTATACCACTGAACTGCTTTTCTATCTTTGCTGTTTTCTTTTCTTTTCTCTTCTTGAGCGTGTGTGTGTCATATTTTGTCTTAAAGAAAACAGGATCAGACTTCAACGACGGCACCAGACCATCTAAACTAACATTTCTCCAAAAAAGGCCAGTTACTACCATCTTTTATACTGTCTAAAAGACAGAGGGACATTCCCAATAAATAACTCTGTGCAGCTAAAGGGAAGAGAATAAGGGATATGGCTAAAATGAAAACCTTACTCTTAATATTTTGTATTTCTAATGCTGAAACAGTTTTTTCCTTCTTTTTCTGTATCTTTAATGAAAGGTTAAAAAGATGTTAATGGTGGTGGTTATAACCGGAGAAAGCCAGCCATAACTTGATGTGAAATTTTTGGACCACACTTAGCCATTTAATATAACAAGAAACAAGGATTTCATTAACATCTTGTCCCTTGATGGGTTATCACTACAACATATAGAGTATAACTGATGCCTATGGAAGACATAACGGGTGTGACCCTGCCTGTTACATCATAGGACAATGCAGATAGTTTATCTCTATTACTTGAAAACTAATTATTTTTAATCGTAAGTCCCCTTTGGATGTTCAGCCAAAAGGCTCACTCAATTAACTGCTCAGTTTTTTCCTTAGCAAGTGTTTATTGGCCTATTCATATGTGACAAATATTCTGCATTATATGGGATTAATTACCTTGGATGAGTAAATACCATTATATCAACTTTTAGAAAGGATGAAATGCAAACACCCATTAACAATGCGCATTCCCACTGAGGTCAATGGGACTTCTGCCATTGACTTCTCTGGGAGTGGAAGCAGGCCCAGTATATTTTTTCAGTGTTACTTTTTATAAGGAGGAGTCTTTACTGTTGGGAATTATTATTGGAAAAATCCAAAACAGCAGTTGTGGTTTAATACTAAGAAAAACTGGCTTTGTTATGGTGCTATTCAACACTAGACCTCAAAGCACTTTACAAAGAAAGGTAGTAATCCTTGTCCACCTGGGGAAACTGAGACACACAGCAAGGTGAAATGACTTGCCCAAGGTCACCTAGCAGATCAGTGGCAGAGCTGGGAATAGCACTCACATCTTCTGAGTCATAGGCCAATGCTCTAGCCACTAGGCCATCCTACCATATTATATTTAATATGTGCAGCTAACAAAGTCGTTTCTATTTGAATGCTCATTCTCCATTTAGGTGACTGTCAGGTGCTTACCTGCTCCTGTGACACTGTAAAATCAAAGGGTTTTTCACTGGTTGGGTGCTAATATATATGTAATTGTTAGAACTTATAGAGGCACCTTGAGAATATGCGATACTCCCATTCCCTTATCCAGGGGTTCTCAAACTGGGAGTCGGGACCCCTGAGGGGGTCAGAAGGTTCTTACATGAGGGGGTTGTGACCTGTCAGCCTCCACCCCAAACCCCACTTTGCCTCCAGCATTTATAATGGTGTTAAATATATTAAAAGTGTTTTTAATTTATAAGGGGGGGGGTCGCACTCAGAGGCTTGCTGTGTGAAAGGGGTCACCAGTACAAAAGTTTGAGAACCACTGCCCTTATCTATGCATAGTATCAGGAAAGGTAGTAGGTTGGCATTTCTACGGGTACAAAGTTAATGTAGTTTGGGTGCTTTGTTTGAGAAGTGCAACCTTAACTGCATTCCTGGATTTCTAGTGTGTGTAAGTATTTTAAAACGCTAATGTTTCTGAAAGGTAACGTGCACTCGAAACATGGATGAGTGTCTGTAACCTGAGCTTCACCGCAATGATGTTTTTCTGCGGGATTCTGGAATGATTCTGAAGAGCGCGTGTTACACAGCGTTGACAATTTACCTCAGCTAAAAGAACAGGAGTACTTGTGGCATCTTAGAGACTAACAAATTTATTAGAGCATAAGCTTTCGTGGACTACAGCCCACTTCTTCGGATGCATATAGAGTGGAATATATATTGAGGAGATATATATACACACATACAGAGAGCATGAACAGGTGGGAGTTGTCTTACCATCCGAAGAAGTGGGCTGTAGTCCACAAAAGCTTATGCTCTAATAAATTTGTTAGTCTCTAAGGTGCCACAAGTACTCCTGTTCTTTTTGCGGATACAGACTAACACGGCTGTTACTCTGAAACCTACCTCAGCTAAGGTTCTGCCCCATTGTGTTTTGAAGCCTCTGGAGAAGGCTGCCAAATATAGGGTGACCAGATGTCCTGATTTTATAGGGACAGTCCCGATTTTGGGGTCTTTTTCTTATATAGGCACCTATTATCCCCCAACCCCTGTCCCAATTTTTCACACTTGCTGTTTGGTCACCCTAGCCAAATATGATAATAGATTTTAATTTTCCAAGCAAATGCTCTCACGTTGTGACTCAGTATTTATCAGGCCAGAGGCCCATGGTGACATGTTGAGAAGGGATGTGCAAATAGCACAATTGTATTGTACATATTTAAAGCTTTCACTGTACTTTGGGTTGTCATGTGTGGTTGGGTGAGTACTATCTCCAGTCAATATCCTTCATGTTTCTGCCACAAGGCTGAATAAGGACGGATGGTAGTATTGGGATCTGCTCCTGATTCTGCCACAGCTTTCATGGGAGCAAATTATGGGTTGTGCTTCAGTAAACCACCCATTACGGTCGGGGGGAAAAAAGGGAATCCTACTTCTTTAGCTCACAAAGTCAGTGTTGCAAAGATTCATTAATGTTGAACTTTACTTATGAAACCCCTAAACCTCCCATCGCCTTCAACAGAGGCAGAATTAGGCCAATACTTCTGAAAACCCTACCCTAAAAGTCCAGATGTCACTTATACCTTGAAGACAAAGGAGTCTGGACTGACTGGCTTTAAAATTCAGGTTTTTTAAACTGCAAAGTAACAGCACAAAATTGAGACTGAATCAGCACTTGGAAAGTGCATGGGAAATGCACAGATTGCTGTTTTGGTACATGATGCAATTATTTAGGTACATGCAGGAAATAGTTTCGGTGCCTTTAAATGTGAATTACTTTGTTGGATTAGGGTTTTTTTTGGTCAACTCCATGGCTGCATTAAGTGACAAATTATTAGAATGGTTATCAGTGAATGTCCTAGCAAGAGAGCAATTACTTTGGGATGTGACACAGCTAATTTGGTATGTACCATGTATGCTTCGGAGGAGTGGCAAGCATGTATAATGGATTATAAAATGCTTGTTTTAGCTTTTAGGCAATGAGAAGTTTGAGTAACTTCAAATGCTCTTGACATATAATCAGTTCACCTAGCGTATAAATGTCCACAAGAGACCAGTTTTTATGCTAGTCATAGTAACTTTCTTGTATTCGTTGATTTTTCAGTGATTGTTAACACCGATCAAGAACACGAGTCCGTATTGCAATAAGAGCCAAGGTTCACATTCTAATGTCAGGACTTTATTGCTAACAGTAGAGCCGTGGGATAACATGGTGGTGATTGTTGTAAAGATGAGATTTTTAAGGTCCGAGAAGATTTTGGGATGTCCAAGCACATCATCCCTACAGAATATGACCTTGCTCACCTTGCATTTGTTTTTATCTCATGTCCTTCCAAGGCTGTGCTGCCTGGTGATTAAATTCACTCCTAAAGTTTTCTAATTACCAATCGGGGTGAACAGAGAATGGATTTTAGGACAAGGTCAGGGTGTCTTTGGCTTGATGGCACTCAAGAAATCAATCTGAAATCTCTTCTTTCAGCATTTTAAATGAAGAGCGGAGGGGGGGGGGAATCAAATCTCTGATAACCTGTTGTGACACACTCTGCCGTGGACTTTCCAAAGGCATTTGGAACAAGAGACATTAACAGGGACACGTACATGGAACAATGACTGCTTGTTTACCAAAGACACAGCAAATGATCATTGCCTTGTGGCTAGGTATTAAGGTCATTCAAATGACTGGACATATATATTGGGGAAGATTGAGAATGCATTCAGGTTCAAGCAGGTATTTATATTCAGTTAAAAAAAAAGCTAGGAATGTTTAGTATTTTATACAGAAGTTCAAAGGAACAAAGAGGAACATTGCCTCTGGAAAGCCAAAGTACTTCACTGAGTAGCAACAAGTCACCTCATTTGGCATCTTCCTCTCCAAGAGGTGTGTTTGAACTGGGGGTGATTTATGGCTTGCGCTCACTTACTCTGGTCAGCATCTTCCTTAAGCCTGTCAGGTGTAAATTCTCAGCACCGAGTGCCTGCTGATGGAGGATAATCCCATACTGTGTAGAGCACATGTAGGAATTCCACCACACTGCACTGGGAGACTAAAGAATCTACTATGAACACGTGCATCATGCTATCACCCCATCGATAGCAAAGGGTGAATGAAATATTTTCTTGTTTCTACTCCAGAGGGATCTCCAGAGAAGCGGGTGGATGTACCCACTATTACATGGCTTGTTTGAATAAATCTATGGAAATTTCCACCGGTCTTTCCCCAAGAGGTTTATAGGTTTTTAATGAGGATATACTGGCTGCATTTCTGTGATGTCTGTCATCTAAGGATCTCCAAGTGCTTTACAAAAAAATTAATAGATTCAATTCAAAACAGCCTGTGAGATCTAATACGTTTCCTCTGGGTAACTGCTGAACCGTGCACAGCACCAGCCGCGACAGTTTAGGACAGGAAGTGCAGAGCTGTAGAGGGAAGTAAGGTAGCAGAATGAGTTAGAATGTGCCTGGGATAAGAAGCTTGATTTCACAGTATGTTTATCTAGCAGCACAGAGCTGGGACACTAACTAGCACTGACTCAGAGGGAACAAAGGAGAGCTGGTTAAAATGTATTATATTTAAATATTTCAATGAGATTTCAAATACTTGAAATTTGAAATCAAATAGGGGGAAATGCCAGTGATTTCCGCCCCCCCCTTGTTATAAATCAAATTTAGAACTGATTGAAATTTTTCAAGTTTTGAAATTTCAATGGAATTCAAATGTAAAAATTAAAAAAAAGGAGGGAGGAGGAATTTAAGGAATTTCTTTTCTCTCCCCCCTCTCCATCTTTTCTTAAAGGAAGAAAGCCACTGTGACAGTCCCCAGGGTACAATCTGGACTATTTGAACAGCTGTGTCCCCTAAAATCTCTACCCTGGAATGCCTCTTGGCCTGCTCACACTGACTTCAGCATGCAAATTCACTCCCAGCTAAATACGTGAGCACTCTGACCAGTCACTCATGAATTACATACAGGCCCACACCCGCTAATTCCCAGCCCCGGATCTTCCCCCAGCAACGTGCGTCTTGTACTGTCCAGCACACTACAGAACAATGCACACTCATAGACAGTCCATCATTTCATCAAAGGAAATCATGTATGCGCCAGCCTTGCTATTCCCAAGGGAGTTTTCCCCACATTCTAATCCAAACACACTGGTGAAGATAAAACAATAAGATACGTTTATTAACTACAGAACGATAGATGTTAAGTGATTACAAGTGACCATCACAGCCACTGAAATCACAAAAGTTACTTCCTGCATCACTTACATGCACCCTGGTGGTTTTCCATCCCAACGACTGACCGTTTATAACAGCTGATCACAGCACATGGTTACGCAGGCTACGTTAGCTTGAAAAAAAAAGTGAATGCTCAATAGATGATTATTAAAAAAAATGTACACGATCTTGAATATATGTCCAGGAAATGCTATTGGTCCAGGGCTGGAGGAACCAAATGTGTCTTTTCTTTATTTCATCAGAATGGGTGACCTTGTAAAACCGCTGCTGAAACATGAGCATTGGTCCAACATCTGTCTAGAACTTGCTCCGTGAAAACGTTTGAAGGGGAGAAGTATCAAAAAAAGGAAACAAAAAAGAATATTTTAGGAGCCATATATTAGTGATAGTAGAGGTTCAAAGGGCTGGGAACTGAGGTTGTTTTATTGGTTATTCTCCTAATCTGTGGATGTTTATAAACAACAACCAAGCCTCCTGATTCTGCAAATTTAGGCTGGAAATCTCATGAAAACTGTCTTTTTTTTTAAAAAGGGATTTTGGTACGTCTGCGTCTGTTCCTGGTGAGAGTTGTGGTATTTTGGCACCTACAGCTTGATCCTCAGTGGTGTCCTTCAACAGAGCTACATTGGTTTACACCAGCTGGGGAATCTGAGTAGGGGTGCTGGAACAATGTGAATAGAAATGGGGTTGAGAGCCATTGACTCAAACTGTAAGCCCTGTATATAATGGAAACCACTTCAGGCCAGGGGATTCTGCAGCCCCCCCCAGCACCCCAACTTCCAGCACCTATAGATCTGAGCCTGACAGAATAAAGCACGGCCAAAACCTGAAAGTAGAAGGTTGGGAGGTGGAAAACCTTTCATAGACTTTAAGGTCAGAAGGGACCATTGTGTCATCTAGTCTGACCTCCTGCACATTGCCGGCCACAGAACCTCACCCACCCACTCCTGTAATAGACCCCTAACCTCTGGCTGAGTTACCTCAAATCATGGGTTAAAGACTTCAAGTTACAGAGATTTCACCATTAAAACTGCCAGAACCATAAGGTTTTATTTTAAGTTTGCCTGGAAAAGTGAGCAAAGGTTTTAGAGGGATTTACATTTTCTGCCCTGTTTTATAAGCACTGGGAAAAAGCACTCGGAGCGTCAGAGGAGACCAGTTGCAGTAAGGCAAGGAGTAAGTGTTATTTGGTGGCAGTAGAACACACAGTTCACACCAATCTTCTAGTGTCTGCTCAGGCCAGAACAGAAACTGGACCTATGGCTTCATATAGGAAGTCTCCGTGAATTCTAGGTTGTAAGTGCCGGAATGGAGAGGATGATGCGGGAGGGAGGGAGGGAGGGGGGAAGCAATGTTCCCTTCCTTGCAACCCTCAACCTATCCTTCACCAAAACACAACAATCAGATAGGACAGGGGGAGTTCTTGATGGGAGTGGTAATTCCTTATTTAGTGGGTTGCTAGGCACAAGGCTGAGGGCCATGTCTTATGTGAATGTAATGGATGAGAAAAAGGATAGATTGTAAACTCTATGGGGCAGGAGTCATCTTTTTGTTCTGTGTTTGTACAGCCCCTCGCACCCTGGGGTCATGGTCCATGACTAAGGCTCCCACGCGGTTCAAGAACACAAATAATGCTCGCATAGTTAAATCACACTGCTACTTATTTACCTATTCCTGAGCACAATCTCTTGAAGAAAAGAAAAGGTAACATATTTCTCTTCCCAGGGGAGCGCTTTCCTGGAGAAGGAGGATGGTCTCATGGGTAAGACACTGCATGGACATGCAGGGAATCTGGGTTTAATTCCTGGCTCCACTGCAGACTCTGCCTGTGTGACTTGGAAAAGTCACTTCATCTTTCTGTGTCTCAATTTCCCCTCTATAAAACTTGTTGTGATTGTAAGTTTTCAGGATAGGGACCCTCCCTTATTATGGTTTTATAATGCCTAGCACAGGGCTTCTCAAACCGGGGGTTGGGACCCCTCAGGGGGTCGTGAGGTTATTACATGTGGGGGTCGCAAGGAGTCAGCCTCCACCCCAACCCCGATTTGCCTCCAGCATTATAAGGGTGTTTTTAATGTATAAGGGGGGGGTGGTCGCACTCAGAGGCTTGCTATTTGAAAGGGGTCACCAGTACAAAAGTTTGAGAACCATTGGCCTAGCACACTGGAGCATTTAGAAGGTACGCTCATATGAATAATAATAGACGTGGTGCTTCAAAGGGAATCCATGACTCTAGTGCAGCCTGGGTGGCTGGACTCAGCAGTGGGAGCCGGGCAGCTTTTACTTAGTGTTCTTTAGTTAAAATTCAGGCGCCACAATCTAATAGCAAGCAGCCATCCCTGTGTGTGCATTAGCAAAATACTGATGTGTGTCTTGTCACTGCATGCCAAAAGCACCCAGCCCTCCCTCCTTGTGTCTCACAATGCACCAATACCTACTAACGCACGCCCTCTTGTGGCTGGTCGTAACAATGGCTCGATCTTTACTGTTGTCTTTCGGAACTCAGCCTGTTGCTCGCAGTAAGTGTGACTTGACAGACAGCCCAGCGTTAACGTCACCACATGCCTATTTGTTACTTATATTGTGATATCACGGGGAGGAGGGGGTGAGGCAGGGAGGGACCAGGACCCCACGGTGCTAGGTGCTGTACAAAGACTCCCTGTCCTGAGTTGCTTACTGTCTAAGCACATGATATTCGGCTTTATTGCGAGGCAATACATGACTCTTCTGGTACCTGTTCTGGAATACCGTTTCATGGCATCCATTTTGGGAATCTGGCCCTTATAAAGAACCAGAATGGTGTGCTCTGCAACGATGTTATTTCCAGGCGTTGGAATGGATGGGGCCCAATACAGGGGCTGGGATGGTCAGACGGATTCTGCCAGACTCATTCAAGGAGTAGAGTGTAATTTACCCATCAGCCCTGCCTAAGAGGGAGTGCGTGGCTGTGCGTAAGCAGTCCATGCAACAAACGGAGCATTTCAATTCATTCCATCCCGCCCCACTTGCTCCAGGAAGGAAGTAATCTTGTTGCTGGTACAGATCAGTAGCAGGTGACTTTCCCCTCTGCACTGGGCCATTGCTTTTAAGTGGGAGAGGGTGAAGGAAACCAAGGCTCTGCCCATTTCCTTCCCACCCCCCTGCTACTCAAACTTCTCCCCATTGCCTGAAAAATCAAAGAAGCATTTTACAATCCAATGCATTTACATGCCACTCCTCTCAAAATGTGCACGGGGCGTACCCAGTTAATTGTCACATAATCGCTCACCTGCTAGGATATTCACTGATCACCTGTCTACTCATTTGTCACTTAATGCAGCCATTGAGTTGACAAAAATTAAACTGTCAAACTAATTCAGCTAATCCAACAGAGTAATCTTGTGATTTGCATCTAGAGTAAGCCCGGTGGAGAGTTTTTTCCCCACAAGGTCACCAACGATGATGCAGTTAGCCCATGCCAGGGAATGAAAGACTTACCTGGGACTCCCTAACTCCCCCGACTGGGTGCGAAGGGAGTAAGATAGCATAGCCATAAGGAAATAACATATTATAGACAGCCAATGCATAGGGTGTCAGCCACATAGGGACAAAAGTGCATGAGATCACTGACCATGCTGTACCATTTTCCATGAAATGCTTGTTTCCAGAGGCTCGCAGTTCCACAGGGGGAAATAATCGAGGGACGTTGAGGTGACCAATAATAACTTTTCTTGCTATCTGACATTGACAGACACCCATTTCTGCTCTGGGATGGAGACTCGTGTAACTGTTTTGCATCTTCTGGCTGTTTTTTTTTTAATACTGTATCAACTGATAATGTTCTTAGGCAGTGGGTTCTCAACCAGGGGTACATGTACCCCTGGGGGTCCACAGAGGTCATCCAGGGGGTACATCAGCTCATCTAGATATTTGCCTAGTTTTACAATAGGCTACATAAAAAGCACTAGTGAAGTCAGCACAAACTAAAATTTCATACAGACAATGACATGTTCATGCTGCTCTGATACACTATACACTGAAATGTAAGTACAATATTTATATTCCAATTGATTTATTTTATAATTATTATGGTAAAAATGAGAAACAGCAATTTTTCAGTAATAGGGTGGCTGGGACACTTTTGTATTTTTATGTCCGATTTTGTAAGCAAGTAGTTTTTAAGTGAGGCAAAATTTGGGGGTACGCAAGACAAATCCGACTCCTGAAAGGGGGACAGTCGTCTGGAAAGGTTGAGAGCCACTGTTCTAATGCTCTTCACCTCTTTCCTCCTTTGATTCCTTCCCCCCTTGCTTTGTGCATTTCATCAGCGTCACAGAAGCTTGGGATAGTAAATTAAAGCTAAAAGAACAAGGAGTCCTTGTGGCACCTTAGAGACTAACAAATTTATTTGAGCATAAGCTTTCGTAGGCTAAAACCCACTTCATCAGATGCATGGAGTGAAAGATACAGTAGAAAGGTGTGTATATATATACACTGTGTCCCTCCCTAGCTTTTAACTAACCCCTGCCTACCTTTCAAATAGCTCTCAGGGCTTCCTTCTCTTCTCAACCTGTCCTGACGATTGGCCCGATGAAAGGAAACCTGATCTCATTCCTTGTGAGCTGTGAATAATAGAGTTCATTTTTTCTCCCCCGTTTCCTTTCTGTCAGATTGAGGCTGTACCCACGGATGCTCAGGGATGTGTCTGTTATGGACCTGTCCACCTCTGTCTTCGGGCAGAAAATCAGCATGCCAATATGTGTTGGAGCAACTGCCATGCAGTGCATGGCTCACGTGGATGGAGAAACAGCTACCGCCAGAGGTAAACCACCACAGCAGAGAAACCCCTCTAGCAAATCAAAGAGATGAATCTTTGCTTTGTTGCTTGCTAGTGATTCTTTTCTACAGATAGCTTTTAGTTGTTGCTGTCAAGTTTTTTTGTTTTTTGTTCTCCCTCAGTGTGCAACAGTGATGAGAAATCCACCCTACAATGGGGAAGGTTTCAGCAGCTGAGGCAGAGGGCCCAAGTTAATAACCATTTCATAATCCCGGTTTCAAAACAGCTACACATAATTGACACAGAAAAGCTGTAAGAGCGTTTTGAAACCCCTGATCGTTAAGCCCATGAACAAGCAGATAATAGCCTCCGCTCGTTTGAGTCATATGCAAGCCTAATCCTCTGCTAGTCTGAGTGGGGTAACTCCACAATGGAACTACACCAGTTCACACCAGCTGAAGATCTGGCTTCTGTGGAGTATAAAACTGACCCAACACCAATTGGAATACATTTTGGTGCACAGGAACTTGTTTTGGGTCAGAGAGGGGGTAAGGACAGCAAACGTTTCTCTGTCCCCAGAGAATGACATTTTTCAAAGAATACAGATGCCTACATATTAATTCTATCGTGGATGGGTCGAACTGGGACACTTTGGGTGATCAGCATATCTTCCACCATATTCTCTTTCAGCCAAGTAAGTTCTGGGCTTGGTCTGCTATTCCTAAGGGAGTCACCACAGTTGTGCCCGTGTGGTGGTGGGGGGTCCCCTTTCTGGGGAGTTAGAAACTCCCACCTCTTCTCTTGAGATGGAGACCCCTACATCAGTCTTTGGGGAGGCAGGAATTCACCCATAATCACTCCATCACTGCGGTCAGTAACAACCTATCATCAGCAAACAGTCCAAGTGCTGCTCCAGCATCACTCCCCCAGTCACCAATCGGGGCACCCCTTTCCTTTGGGCTAAGGCTGATTCTCTGTGCAGTGCAGTACAACCTCACCGTGGACAGACAGACTAGCTGCTCCCTGGGCCTGTCCCCGTCCCAAGCTCAGACACTCTGTTGCTGTGTCCCTGCAACAACAGCAGGTGTCCATCTGCAATGACCCTCCACCGTTCCTTCCATAGTAACTTTCTCAAGGTTATTTCCATCTTCTAATGTGACCAAACGACATCCATTTGCATCTGTTGATTTCCGACATCAGGGCCTGTTTCTCTCCAACAGTATCTCTAACGCAAGCATTTGTCTTTTTTTCCATCCAGGAGATACGCAAGAGTCTTTGCCAGCACAACATTTCAAAAACTTTAATTTTCTTCTTGTCAGCAGCATTAACTTCCCATGAGTCACATCCATAAATCGCTAGAGAAAAAATTAGGCTTTTCATCAGTTGCACCTTGTTACATTCCGATACACCACGGTTTCCCCACACTTTCTTAAAGGAGACTATGGCTGAGCAAACTATCCCTAGCCTTCTGATTTCTTCGGAACCGCCTCCTTGGTTGGTGTGCATGATCCCAGATAATTGAATTCATCTACTGCTTCTCCAGCTTGTCAGTTAATTGTGGTGTCCATTTGCATCCTGTTTTGTTAGTCATGTCAATGTACATGCATTTTGTTTTCATTGCATTCAGGAACAGTCTGTATTCCTCACAAACTGTTTTTGCAGACTTGTTGCATTGCAGCCGTGTTGTATCAAAGGCCTGGTCCCCACTAACCCCCCACTTCGGACTAAGGTACGCAAATTCAGCTACGTTATTAACGTAGCTGAATTCGAAGTACCTTAGTCTGAACTTACCGCGGGTCCAGACGCGGCAGGGAGGCTCCCCCATCGATGCCGCGTACTCCTCTCGCCGAGCTGGAGTACCGGCGTCGACGGCGAGCACTTCCGGGATCGATTTTATCGCGTCTAAACCAGACGCGATAAATCGATCCCAGAACATCGATTGACTGCCGCCGGACCCGGAGGTAAATGTAGACGTACCCAAAGAGAATCCATCAGCATATCTGAAGTTGGTTAAGAGGAAGATCCCAGCTCCTTCTACTTTGTCAAAACCTTCCAAGGCTTGTCTCATAATAAATTCTGTTTATACGTTAGAGGCTTGGTTACAATATACACCCTTGTCTCACATCCCTCCCAGTGGAAATCCACTCATTGTCACCGATTGCTGTTTGCACTGTGGAATGTTGTTCATAGCAGAGACTTGCAGTGAGTTCATTGGTATGCTTTGAAATCCATAGGTCTGCCAGTACTCTCCAAAGGCGGTCGTGTTGGATGGAGTCACCAACACGTGTTGGTCTATTCCTAAGGGAGTCACCACAGTTGTGCCCGTGTGGTGGTGGGGGGTTCCCTTTCTGGGGAGTTAGAAACTCCCACCTCTTGCCTTGGGATGGAGACCCCTACATCAGTCTTTGGGGAGGTAGGAATTCACCCATAATCACTCCATCACTGCGGTCAGCACATGAAGCACATGATCAAGGGATGATTGTACCCATTGCATTTTTCAATGATGTGACGGATATTCGCCATTCAGTTGCATGTGCCTTGACTCTCTCTGAAACCAGTTTGCTGTGGTGGAACTTCTGCTTTTATCCGTTTCATGTGATCCTGGAGAATATAAACCAGAGCTTTGCTCACGCGTGATATCAGGGAGATGGTATGATAGTTACTACACTCCCTATGTCTCCTGGTTTAGTAAGAGCAGAAAAACTCCTTTTGTCTGGTCCTCTTGCCAATTTTTGTCATCCGTACATCATTCTAAATTTTCAACATTAGATCAGTTCAGTACCCTGTTTGCTAATCTCTTTCAACAATTCTGCAGGCACATTATCTACCCTGGTGCGTTCCCAGCCTTCATTTTCAGAAGAACATAAGAACGTCCGTACTGGATCATAGCAATAGTCCATCTAGCTCAGCATCCTGTCTTTTGACAGTGGCCAGTGCCAGATGCTTCAGAGGGAATAAATAGAACAGGGCAATTTTGAGTGATCCGTCCCCTGTCATCCAGTCCCAGCCTCTGGCAGTTGGAGGTTTAGGGAAACCCAGAGCATGGGGTTGCACCCTTGACCATCGTGGGTAGTAGCCATTGATGGACCAATTTGCTATGAACTTCTGATTCTTTTTTGAAGCCAGTTATACTATTGACCTTCACAACTTCCCATTACAACAAGTTCCCCAGGTTGCCTGTGCGTTGTGTGAAAAGGTGTTTGTTTTAAACTTGCTACCTATTAATTTCATCTGGTAACCTCTAGTTCCTGTGTTATATGAAAGGGTAAATAACAATTCCTTATTCACTTTCTCCACACCATTAATGATTTTACAGACCTCTAATATATCCCTCCTTAGCCGTATCTTTTCTAAGATGAACAGTCTCCATACCCCTAATCATTTAAGTTGCACTTCTCTGTAGCCTTTCCAATTCTAATATCTCTCTTTTGAGATGGGGCAACTAGAACTGCATGCGATATCGAAGGTGTATGTGTACCATGGATTTATATACCTTGGATTTATATAGTGGCATTAAGGTATTTTCTGTTTTATCGTCTATCCTTTTCCTAATGGTTCCTAACATTGTTAGCTTTTTTCACTGCTGCTGAACATTGAGTGGATGTTTTCAGAGAACTTTCCATAATGATTCCAAGATCTCTGGCTTGAGCGGTAACAGCTAATTTAGACCCCATCATTTTATATGTATAGTTGGGATTATTTTTTCCAATGTGCATTACTTTGCACTTATCAACATTAAATTTCATCTACCATGTTATGCCCAGTCTCCAAGTTTAATGAGATACCTTTGTAATTTTTCGCCATCAGCTTTGGACTTAACTATCTTACGTAATTTTGTATCATCTGCAAATTTTGTTCATCCTCTTGTCCAGATCATTTATGAATATGTTGAATGGCACAGATCCCAGTACAGATCTTCCAGGGACCCTGCTGTTTACCTCTGCCCATTGTGAAAACTAACCGTTTATCCCTACCCTTTGTTTCCTGTCTTTTACCCAGTTACTGATCCAGGAGAGGACCTTCCCTCTTATTGCATATGACTGCTTATGAGCTTTGGTGAAGGACCTTATCAAAGGCTTTCTGAAAGTCCAAGTACACTATATCCACTGGATCACCCCTGTCCCCAGAGAATACCCTCAGAGAATTCTAATAGACTGATGAGACCTGATTTCCCTTACAAAAGCTGTATTGACTCTTCCCCAACAAATCATCTTCGTCTGTGTGTCTGATAATGCTGTTCTTTATTATACTTTCAATCAGTTTGCCTGGCCTGCAATCGCCAGGATTGCCTCTGGAGCCTTATTTAAAAAAAGTCAGGGTTGCATTAGCTGTTCTCCAGTCATCTGGTACAGAAGCTGATTTAAGTTACATACCACGGTTAGTAGTTTTGCAATTTCACATTTGAGTTCCTTCAGAACTCTTGGGTGGAACCCATCTGGTCCTGGTGACTTATGACTGTTCCAAAATCACCTCTCCTGACACCTCAATCTAGGAGCGTGCCTCAGATTTGTCGCCTAAAAAGATTGGCTTGGATGTGGGGATCTCCCTCCACCCTCTGCAGTGAAGAATTCATTTAGCTTCTCTGCAACGGCCTTATTGTCCCTGAGTGCTCCTATAGCACCTTGGTCATCCAGTGGTCCCACTGATTGTATCGCAGGCTTTCTGCTTTTTTTGTACGTTAGTTTTTGAGTCTTTAACTAGTTGCTCTTGAAATTCTTTCTTAGCCTGCCTTATTATACCTCAACACTTGACTTGCAAGCGTTTATGCTCCTTTCTATTTTCCTCTGTAGGATTTGACTTCCAATTTTTAGAGGATGCTTTTTTGTCTCTAATCACCTCTTTTACTCTGCTATTTAGCCATGTTGGCATTTTTTGGCTTTAAGTATTTGGAGTATACATTTGCAATTTGTAGGCACTTCACCCTTGTGACTATTCCTTTTAATTTCCATTTCATTAGCTTTCTCATGTGTGTGCTGTTCTCCTTTTTGAACTTAAATGCTATTGTGGTGGGCTTCTTTGGTATTTCCACCCCCCCCCCCCATAAGCGTGTTACATTTAATTACATGATGGTTTCTGTTACCAAGAAGTTCAGCTATATTTATCTCTTGGACCAAATCCTGTGCTCCACTTAGGACTAAATCGGGAATCGCCTTTCCCCATTTGGGTCCCAGGACAAGCTGCTCCAAGAAGAAGTCATTGAATGTGTCTAGAGATTTTATCTTTTTCATCCCTTCTTGAGGTGACTTGTACCCAGTCACTAGGAGGACAGTTGAAATCCTCCATTATTATTGCGTTTTCTTTATTTGTAGCCTCACTAATCTCCCTGGGTATTTCACAATAACCATCATCACCCTGGTCAGGTGGTCTGTAGTATATTCCTACTGCTAGACTCTTATTATTCAATCAAGGAATTTCTATCCATTTCTATCTACAGTACAGTTTGATTCCTTTAAGAATGTTATTTGATTTGATTCTATGCTTTCTTTCACACATAGTGCCACTCCACCTGCTCTATCATTCCTCTAGATCTTGTACCCTGGTATTATCATGTCCCATTGATTATTCTCATTCCACCAAGCTTCTGGGATGCCTATAATATTAATATCCTCATGCCAGGGACTGTAGTTCACCTATCCTAGTATTTAGACTTCATAATAGCACGCACCGCTTCATCTTGAATCGTTGATGGTTCTGGCTCCATACTCTCTCTTCTGTCATCCTTTATTATGAGTGGTTCTGGTGAGGGATACAGAGTGGCGCAGTCATCTCTCCAATTGCATTTAATATTACCTGCCATCATGATCTTTTATTATATTTGATCACAGGGAAAACCTTTGCATAAGAAGTCTGACCACTGCGAACGCATTACTCTCTTTATATTTCTCAAGTTCCATAATTCTGCCTTTACATATTCCCTCTTGTCTTGTCTAGTCAGCCTTTGAATCTGTCTGCTCGGTTGCTTATATTCTCTCCCGTGTTCTTCCATCTCCAAGCCATTCTTTTTCACCCTTGTGTCATTTTTGCACTAACTCAAACACCTTCTTAGTTAACTATGGTGTGGTCTGACACTAACTTTTCAGAATGTGTGCTCTGACGGTTTCAAGCGTAATAATTTTCATTTTGTTTCAAAGGTCATTTGGGTTGTTCTCCTCTTTCCCCTGGTGACAATGCCGCAAACCCATCTTGGACAGAAGCTATATAATTTTTGTTGATTCTGGACAAGTCCAAGTGCAGTGGACCCGTTGAATGTCATATCTTTTTAAGTTTTAATTTTATTTTTGAAGCTAACAGCTGATGGTCTGACCCACAGTCTGCACTCAGGACAGTCTTTGTCCAATGGACACTCGATCTCCGGTATTGCTACATCATTACATAGTTGATTTGGTTCTTTGGCATACACTCCCATGTGTAAATATCTAGGTTGTTGGGTGAAGATGGTGTTTGTAATGACCAAGTGAGCAGAGGAACAAAATTCAGCTAAACACTTTCATCTTTCATTTTGTGAACCCAGACCATTTTCCCCCATGACTATTTTATGAAAGCTTACAGCTCCAACTTTAGTATTCAAGTCCCTAATTACAGCAATGATATCTTTAGGTTGTGTTTTAGTGAGTAGCTCTTCAAGTTGTTCATAGAACTCATCAATCATATTGTCATCTGCTGCTGTTGAGTAAACAGGCATAAATCTGTATACTCAACTTATTGGCAGGCTACTCTCAAAGATGAATGATAATGATTCTGTTGCTGATTGGATTTTATCCAAGCATACACTTGGATGTTTCTTCCGATGACATAAAATGCAACCCCATTTTCTCAGATCCTGAATAGTACACTTGTATCCATCCATTGTCATGAAATGACCCCTATCCTTCCAATGCAGCTCTGAGATTCCATATATTTCTGTCTTACGTCTTTCCAATTCTTTGGTCACAATGGTGAGCTTCCCTTCATACAGACACCTCACATGGGATTTTCAGTCACCTGCCTAGCCAACTGGGGGCTTTGAGCACAGAAGGCTGGCCCTTCCCGCTGTTGATATGTGGAGAGGAGAACTCCACACCAGCACAGAAAACTCAATTCCTGGTGGGTTTACACTGATGTAATTGGGAGCAGAATTTGGGCCTGGTTTTCAGGCTCAACTAGAAGCTTCAGCAATAGTTTGTGGCTAGACTGTTACATTTATGGGAACAAGGCTAAAATATTCTCTAGTACATTTCAAGGATGAGGGGGATGAACTTATCAGTTCAGTGTGGCCAAGATCTCATTTTAATTTTTTTTTACTTGTATTGCCCTTCGGAGCACTTTAGCATTTAGCCATGCACTTCCCATTACAGTCAAAGGGAATGAAAACATGCATAACTCTGGAGATGTACCTGTTGTTTCTTCCCTGCATTCCATACACGAACACAATCCCTTCTGCTCAGAACAACTTGCTCAGCTACAACAGAATTATTTTAGAATTAGGGGCCAGATCTTCAGCTGGTGCATATCACTGTAGCTCCACTGGAGGAGCAGTCGAAGATCTATCCCATTGTTCTTAGCACTAAGTATTAGCAACAATTCCTTTTCTGACTCCAGTTCCTGAAAACGTCAGCCAGGTAAGAAGAGCATTGGTGGGAAGGGAATTGCCATATGAGTCAGTTCTTCAGGGGGTATAAATCAGCATAGCTCTGCTGAAGTCCATGGCGCTGAACCAATTTAGTGGCCTACCATTTTTACTTCTTCTCTTCCTTCCGCAAATAGGCAAGCGCTGAGACACAGCATAAACTGTGGCATGTTAACTGCTGTCTTTATTTCTCTGTAAAAGAGAGAAGGGACAAATCATGAAGTGATTATATTCTTTTGTACCAAATGAGTCCCATTTCAACAGCAACATGGGCCAACGTCTGCAAACTTTGGGGATCTAATGTCAGGCACTAATTTAATGTTTAGGGACTTAAATCAAAGTGGCCTTCAAAGCTACTGAGCATGTGCATCTCCATCTGGCCTCAGATGAGAACTGTGTACACCCAGCACCTTTGAAAAGCAGGTCACTTTGATTGAGTTGCTTCTCTTTAGGCACGGAGGTGTGAAAAATTTGGCTTTAATTTAGAAACATTCTTCTTTAAAAGAACATCTGTGGGGGCACTTGCAGCCTGATGGCGCTTCAGTGTAACAATGGTTTGCAGGAGAGATAAACATGGAAAAGTGCCATCAGCTTAAATACATGGCAAGGAAACAGGAGCAAATGACAGGTGTTTGCATTGTCAGTACTATGAAGTGCAGATGGTTGTATAGAATCCCCGCAGAACTCCTTGAGATTCTGGCAGAATCTCACTGGGTGTCAGTCATCTGTGTATCAATTTTGCTTCTATGTTGCACCCTTTTCTCTAACCCTTTGTCTGTTTTTCTTTTGTAAACTTACTGGGACAAAGACTATGACTTTTGAGGTGTCTGCACATCATCACATGCTTTTTGGAATCAACTTGTAATATAAATAATACTTCATAGATTCAGCGATTTTAAGGCCAGATGGGAACATTCTGATCATCTAGTCTGACCCCCTGTATAAAACAAGCCAAAGAACCTCACCCATTAAGATCTGCCCCCAAACCTGTAACTTCTGCTTGGGCCATAGCATGTCTTTTAGAAAGACACCCGGTCTTGACTTGGACTCTGAGTGATGGGGAATCCAGCACGTCCCTTGTGTGCCCGATTTCTAGTCTGAATGTCTCTCGCTTCAGGATCCAACCATTGAATCTTGCTATGCCTTCGTTTGCTAGACTAAAAAACCCTCCACTGCCAGAAGTCACTTACAGAGCTGGAGCAAATCACCTCTTAACCTGCTCTTCACTAAATTATATGGATTGAGCTAATTTAGTCTCTCAATATAAGGCATGTTTTCCAGGACTCTAGTCATTCTAGTTATCACTCATGATACCTTGAGCTGGGTTAATGATTCATAACAAATAATTAATTCAAGGCATTTTGCCTCTTTTTTGTTTGTTGGCAACTGGCTGTAAACCGGTCACAATTTCATAAGAAGGGCATAGTGCATCAGACCAATGGTCCATCTAGCCCGGTAGTCTGTCTTCCGATAGTGGCCAATAGCAGATGCTTCAGAGGGAATGAACAGGACCGGCAACCATTGAGTGTGATCCATCCCCGATCATTCACTCCCAGCTTCTGGCAAACGGAGGCTAAGGACACTCAGAGCATGAGGTTGCATCCCTGACCATCTTGGCTAATAGCCATTGATGGACCTGTTCTCCATCAATTTATCTAGTTCTTTTTTTGAACCCTGTTATAGTTTTGGTCTTCACAACGTCCCCAGGCAATTTCCTCAGATTTGTTATTCAAAATTATCCTCCCAACACATTCTATGAATATTTTTTTGGCTGATAGCTTGCTTGCAAGCAGCTTATGAGGGGAGTATTTGATATTCAGCATTTCAGTTGTTTTCATTTACATGCCAGTCATGTGGTATTGTTTCTGTTCCCTGACTGGAGGAGCATAATCCTCAGAATCAGGTTTCTAGTGTTTGATTGTGAATTCAATGTTTACTTGGCTCACATGTTCTGCAATAGCCACTGGCAATTAGCTGCTTCTGGGACCATTCCTCCTGGTAAAGTCCTTTGCTAGAATACTTGCACGCAGAAGGGTGTGTGAAAGCAGTCAGTACAACAATTCAGTACACATAAGGCCATAAAAATGCCAACACAAATTAATGGATTGTCTCCCCGGTATTACGCCACCTCTATTGGCAGTCGTGGGTCTGTTTACGTACAGCTACGAGAATCCATGCGTTCGTCTGTAGGAGTCAGGAGCCTTTGCTTCAGCATAACAGTGCCACCTGCTCAAGGAATTGAACCCTTTGAGTACATATTAACGTTTCACATTTATATTGCGGTCCTGCCAAGGAGTCGGCCAAGCTGGGGCCCCATTGTACAAACATATAGTAAATGATGATCTCTGCCCCAAAGAGCTTACAATCTACAAGGCTGTAATATAGAGCTAAAGTCCAGGGGCATTAACCATTATTCGGTGTCCAGCTTGGAGCTACTTCTTTCTTCTTACTCTGGCCTGTGTGTCTCTAGCTCAGCCTAACCCTATGGAATTACAGAGAGCACCCGGCGTGTATCTCAGAGGCCAGGCAATAATTGTACATGAAAGAGGACCAGCCAGTAGCTTTAAATTGTCGTCATGTGACAATAATGAATGGGGCTATAAAATCTGGGATAACAAGGTAAAAGACCAGCACTGTGTAGGAAAGGTGCATGCGTAAACTATACGTTTAGCTACAGCTCCCATGCTAGAAGCAGACCAATGCCAGTGTCTGTTCCTTATTAAGGGGCAACTTTGAGTCTGGCTCTATTCCTATTGGAGGATTGAGTTCTACATGAAAAAAGTGGTTCGAGGCACTGCACACAGGGTCTGCTGGGGTGAATTGCAACACAGCTCACCACAGTGTCCAAGGACTCGATCGATCGTAGCCCTTCGATTAAGACTAGCCTTCAGCCTGAATCAGAAACTCTGTGAGAGCAAGTTGCTTTGATGAAGATTTATACCATGTTTAAAGATGCATTGCTTCCATCCTGGGAGATTTATTAGCTAGTTAATGGTTTTTGAGATCTCTCTATAGTTATACAGATATGTTCCACATGATGGAGCTCTAATACCTTTAATAGATAGTCGTGCTCTTAGAAATGGCTGGTCAGCTGATCTTTTTGGCCTTTGTTACAATGATAGGACATTGCTGAGGAAACTGAGACCCATAATGCTTTTAAATGCAACCACGGTAACTCCGTGTTATGGCTGAGATTTAAAATGCACAAAATTCAGGACATTCCATAACTGATTACCACAGAAACCAGGACCTACGCGCTTTTAAGGCATACATTAACTGGCATATACAGTACAGCGATACAAACTACTATCTGCAAGGGTTGAGTTGTGGTTGTGGCAGTCTGATATACCTTCATTTTCGAATGTCCTGGCTTTGGTGCACCTAAAATTTCGAGCTTAACAGATGATCTGACATTTAACTGTCTTGAGTTTTAAATCAGAAAAGGAAAAAGCATGATACTTGCTGCATTAAGTGCTTTGAGATCCAGTGATGAAAAGTGCCATATAAAAGCTAGTTATTAGCGGATTGTATGCTCAAAAAAGCCTCTATCCCCGTGGAAGCCTGAGCGGTATCCCCTCCAAAAGAGATCGCCAGTTGGTGTAAATCAACATGGCTTCGATGGAGCTACAGTGATTTTTACACCAGGTGAGGACCTGGGCCGGTCTCTTGGAAAATACAACACTCTGTAACCTTGCATTCCCTGTAAGATATACAGAAAAAATAGATTTCATATTCCTCTCCTATTGTGAGAACGTACTTTTCCAGCAGGAGAATGGCTGTCGTGAGGGGTCTCAGGAACCACCCACCTGCATGGGGCTCTCGGCTGGAAGAAGGATGCCCTTTAGTTCCTTGGCGAAGCTGTTGCCTAGGGACTAAGGATGCCCTGATTTGATCTCAGTGAGGAATGGGGGAGGGGTGGTGGTCAGGTTGCAGGCACAGTAAGTCCAGCTTCAAGATGTAGCAACTCTGCTAATTAATACATCTGCTTTGGATAGCTGGCCACCATTCAGCAGGCACACCGTCATCAAGGATTGGACCCCAAGAGACAGCACGATGCTGACTTTTCCAACACAACAGGTTGTATGGTTTGTAGAATGAGCAGTCTTTCCCCACCTCTTTGTTTTTCAAAAGCATGTTTACTGTGTCTGAGTTGCTCAGTGAGTTCCACTATGCAGAGCATCAGCCTGAGATGGGGAATAAGTCATCTCCCAGTGATTCTGACTACTGCTAGCTAATGAACCGCTCCTCACCCCATTGGCTCAGCTGGACAGGCATGTGAGGTGGGGGCGAGCCAAGGTTCCATCCATGTTATCTCTTTCTGCCCACCTGCATGAGGTGTCGTTGAGCCAGTCATGCAGCATTTCTTTTTCTCCCCCTGCATCTGCAGCAGGAATATGGGAATGCTGTGCACAGGTGGCGAGTTGCTTATACTTACTTAGGCTCCTTGGAGGGTCACTTATGGCCGGGCTATAATCTGGCACTTAAAAAACAAACCAGCTAGAAATCAAGGTCAAAGTTTTCCCCCTGCACTCTCCTATTTCGTAGGGAAGGAGGGCGGTGTATTCCTTCAGCATCTGTAGAGAGAACAGATCTTACACTGTTTTTGTGTCTGACTTCTCCTACGTACTTCCAGTCTACTGCAACTGGCAGATCTGGGTGCCGCATTCCCCTTTAGGTCACTGGCTTCTCAGCTGTACTTCTGGAAAATCTCAATGGAGTCATTTCATTTGTTTAACAAACAATGTCAACACTGGCAAAAATGGCTGGTCTGAGCTAATCAGAGCTCCGGCAGCAAACAGAACCATGGGAGAGGCTGACGCAGTCCATGGCCTTCACGGTGCACATTTGTGGAAATGCTCCGGAATGACAACTCTGAATTTTTTAGATCAACAGAAATCATTTTGTACTTCGTCATTGCATATTTTCCCCACTCCATAATGACTTCCTGCACAGATGACAAAATTCATTTAGTCAACAAAATTATTTTAGGCACAGCTGGCACAGAGTGTTTTGTTGAGCAAGTCATTGCAGGGACCTTCTTGGCCAACTGTGTTTCATCAAGCAAATAACTTTAGGCACTTCAAACAATTTTATTTCTTAGAAAATACAACTTGGAAAACATGGTTGTTTCTCTCCAAAAATTACTGCCAAGTTTTAAGGGCATCATGTTGAACCAACATAATGCATTATCCCGTGAGCTAGAGAGGATATATTTAGTGATGGATTTGGGTCAGACTGGCAATTCAGGTTGTCATTTCCAAAGGGTCCCCCAAGACCAGAAATGATGGGAGAATCTCCCTGTGAGAAACAAAGAAAATTTAGTCAACCTCCCAAGAAACATACAAGGCAATGAACAACCTGAGTCACAATATGTAAGCCAAACCCCAGGGAACCTTAAACATGCTTCCCCAAGGGGTCTGAACGTAGAAGTCCTGACCTACCTTTCTTGCCCCTACGGCTAAATGGGATTGGGATCCCAGCTAGATCCTGTCTAGGTGAGAGGAGGAAACTGTGGAGGTGGGCTGCTAGTATGGAAAGAGTTAAGAAACACTGTGTTACCTCTCGCCACACTCCTTGGTGGGGTTTTGGCCCCGCTTCTTGGTTGATCTGGACTCATTAAGCTTTAATCTGTCCCTTTATCCCATTTTTAAAATTGAATTCCCCAGCAGAATCACAGTTGATTATTATTTATCATTTATGTTATGGTAGTGTCCCGAGGCCTCTCACGGCCTTCAACTGGATCAGAGCCCCTTTGTGCTAGGCACAAACATACAGGGCTCTGCCCTACAGAATTTACAGTCTGAAATTTACAGTCTGAACTTGAAATGACCTTGATGCATGCCTAACTTTAGGCAATTTGAGTAGCCATTTTGCCTTTAATGGGAGAAATCAACATGTATCTAGTTAAGAACATGTGTCAACCACAGTAGGATTGAGGCCTAAAAGACAAGTGGTAAAAGGTAAATGAAAAACAAGAGTGGGTGGGCAGGCTAGCAAAATTAATCTGATGTGTAAGCTCTGTCCAAATGTCTCTTGCTAATACAAGAATGTCCAAAGTGGGTGTGGATCCAGGAGTAGTTTGCATAACTAAGCAAATAAAAGCACATTCTGAAATTTAAGGATAAAATATGGTTGCTATAGTAGCTAATTTCTTCTCTCATAACACTGTTGCTAAAATAAAATACTAGAATGGGGTGCATATTTCCAGCAACAGCTAGATTATCAGACCTGACGGGACCATTGTAACCATCTGGTCTGACCAGTTGACACAGGCCAATATGCATGTGCGATGGGGTGTACAAGCCTCACACTGGGGAGGTGAAGGTTAAAGAGCAGCTCTGGGCCCAGAAAGCCCCTCCCAGCCACCCCTGCTGGCCATGCTCACAGTGGAGGCAGCTCAGCTCAGTCAGGGCAGATGGAGCAGGGGAACCATTGGGTGGTGCAGGATTCTACCGAGAAGCCACAAAGGCCCCACGTGGCTGGACCCAGGCCTCACTGCCACGGTGCCCCAGGCCTTTGATGATGACGAGAAACAGTGGCACAACCTGGTTCTGTATAGACTTCAGAAAGGCCAATACGATATCATGCTTTGATGCCTACCCAATGCCCCGGGTGGATGAGCTATTAAAGAGACAAGGGAGCACCAAGTACATCTCCATGCTGGACTTAACAAAAGGTTATTGGCAAACGCTGCTGATGAGGGCATCCTGGGAGAAGATAACCTTCCTAACACCTTTTGGCCTCTATCAATTCATGACGATGCCCTTCGGCCTGCACGGAGAGGCTACAATCTTTCAGCGACTAATGGACTAGGTGCTGTGACCCCACAACCAGTACGTGGCTGCCTGTTTTAATGACATAGTCATTTATAGTAGCAGATGGGAGGACCACCTGCATCACATCACCGCGGTCGTCCAAGTTCTCGAGAATGCAGGGCTTACCACAAACCTGGACAAGTGCTGCCTGGGGCAGAGAGAAGTGACATACCTTGGGTACGCAGTGAGGCGGGGCTGACTACACCTCCTTTGGATAAAGTCCAGGCACTGACTGATTGCCCAGCCCTTGCAAACAAAAAGCAGATTCAGTGTTTCATCAGCCTGATTGGCTATTATAGACGTTTTGTGCCTAGCTTTGCCACAATATCTGCCCCTCTTATGAACCTCATAAAGAGGACCCCACCCAGGAAGGTGCATTGGACGGAGCCATGTGACAGAGACTTCTAGACTTTGAAGGACCAGCTAATCCAGGGGCCAGTTCTCTTTTACCTTGATTTTTCCAAGTCATTTATCCTACAGACAGATGCATCAGTGGTGGGCCTCGGGGACATGTTGTCCCAAGAAGCAGACAGCGAAGAACACCTGGCATTATATTTGAGTATGAAACTATTCCTCCAAGGGACAAACTCCAAGGTGCTCCACTGCCTCGGAAAGGCACAAGCAAACGTTGATTTTTTTTCTCTCTGGATGGGGGAGAAGAGCAGGAGAAAGATCCACCACTGGGTCCTAGCTTGAAGGGGAGGCTGTGTGATATAAGCTCCACACCAGGGTGGAAAGGGTTAAGGAGCAGCTCTGGGCCCAGAAAGCCCTGCCTAAGCACCCCTTCTCGGCCTGGTCACAGTGGAGGCTGAGATCCAGGCCTTTCAATCATGGAGGTACTGCCTGGTGCGGACACCAAGCCCCTCCCTCAACAGCATGCTACATCATCATTAAGATTAAGATCAGTGGAGTTATTCTCATGGCCATTCAGATCGCATTAGCCTGGGATTCATCTAACAGTCTGTTCTCCATTATCCAGACAGTAACTCCCAGGAAAGTTAATAGTGCTTATGAGGCCACATAACTTTTAAGGAGCTGATTCTTCCATTACTGGATCATTTCACTATTGTTAACAAAAATGGTTTAAGTATCTGAAGTTATTTTAGAACAGCCACAAGCATCATAGTTTTTTTGGAAGGCTAAAAAATATTGTTTTCAAATGTTTTAAAAGGGCCAAGATATTTAAAGTGTAGATCAGCTAAAATGGGAACTTAGAATCCGAACAACTTTGAATTTGTGTGTGTGTGTGGTTTGACACTACAGATCCAAAATGGATGCCTATAGTTTTGATTTTGGATTTGGCCCATAATAACAGGCAACCTAAACAAGCATGTCTTTGGTGACCCCCAGTGCAAGGGATGGAGAGGCGGATCTAGAGGCACATTCGGTAGCACAGTGATGGGTGGCGCAGCCTTACTACATCTGAATATAAAAGAGCTGGAGAAACAAGCCCAGGAATAGGGATGGTTTGCACCATCTGGCTTCTGCGTTATGCACCTGATGGCATGGGAAGAATGATGATGATTTGGTCAATACCCAAAAGGGGTTAATTTTCCATATATAGTTCAGATGAGGCTGAAATTTTGTGAGAATTTGGCTCTTTTTAATCCAATTTGGCACTATTGAGCCCGGATTCAACCCTGAACTCAAACCCCAACCTAAATCTCATCTGGATCCAGATGTAAACACGGTCTTTCCAATTCATTTCCATATATATAGTTGAACTGAAATGTTTATTAAAAAAATATCCAAGAGCTCCTACTATTAACAGAATATACATGAATGTAATAGGGTAGATTATGTCTCATTTACTCGTTTGCAGTTACACTTATGTTACCAGGGTTACAGAGGTTCAGCTACGGGCGTGTCTACATGGTAGGATAATGCGCTTTATGAGAGGTGGGGGGTGATTTAAAGTGCACCAATGTGCTGCACATTAATTGGCCCATCTAGACTCTGCTGTGCACTACAGGTTCCCAAGTGCACTTTAATGTAGTATTGTTTCAAGCAGCATTAATTAAAGCATGCTAGCAGAGTCTACACGGTCCAATGAATATGCAACATGTTAATGAGCTTGAGAAATCAATACCTCCATAGAGCACATTACTCCACCGTGTGGACAAGCCTTAACAGTAAGTGAATAACTATCTAAACACATCTGAATGCAAAATATTTACCTTCTCTGCCATTATTAGATTTCAGGTCTGCTGTAGTTGAGTTACCATCATTTACAGGCCATGATTTTGCAAAACACTTGGGTGCCTTTCTGTATCCCACTATAAGTGATTTAGGTGCCTAACTCCCATTGATCTCAGGCGATTCTTTGCAACTTGAAGTCTTTATATCAAAATTTGAGGACTTCATTAACTCAGCCCAAGGTTATGGGCCTATTACAGGAGCGGGTGGGTGTGGCACTTTGGCCTGCAATTTGCAGAGGGTCAGATTAGATTGTCATACTTTAAAGTCTGTGTATTTATGAGGTTAGCATGCTTAGGCACTGTTGATTATGCCACTATTAAGCAATTAAATATAAGCCTGAGCGCAGTCCCATTCATGGCAAATTAAAGCATGTGCTTTAGTTCTTTGCTGGATCTGGTAAAAGCGGATGATTTCTGAGAGATTCCCTCATGATTTGGTTAGCGCATGAGTAAAAAGATTTTTCTTTGACTTGCCAGTCACGTGAAATCAAGCTAGGATCTTAAATCAATCTGGATTCTTTCTTACACCTTGGCTCAATTTAGACATTATGAAAGTGTTGCACAGATGTTTCTTTCCACAAATATTGTCATTAAGGTTTTTGGTAGGAATATTTGTTGACATGGTGAGTTTCAAGGTCATATTGCAGCATATTTGCTGAAAGTGAATTTCAAATATGAGAGGAATCAAGCCAGATACCTAACTGTTAAAATGATTCTCATCTAATCATGTGACAGAAATGTACCAGGTATCGGGGGGTAGCCGTGTTAGTCTGTATCTACAAAAACAAGGAGTCTGGTGGCACTTTAAAGACTAACAGATTTATTTGGGCATAAGCTTTCGTGGGTAAAAACCTCACTTCTTCAGATGAGGTTTTTACCCACGAAAGCTTATGCCCAAATAAATCTGTTAGTCTTTAAGGTGCCACCAGACTCCTTGTTTTTGTAGAAAGGTACCAGGTTACTTACATGTTCAACCAAATCAACTTGATTTCTAAATATTTTCAAGGAACTGCTTTGTGAACCACCTGTCATTTAGACCGGGAATTATTCAGCACGTAATTTTGGGCAATGGATCCATTAGCAGAAGTCATTATACGGTTGCTGCTAATTTGTGAAAAAAATAAGAGGCAAAGTTTTTCAAATAAATGATTTGCAATTTACAATTTTCTGGGTAGGCCAGGGAGTGAAAATGTTCTCTATCGTTTCTCTCACTAGTACAGTGTAAACCAATGGTTCTCAAACATTTGTATGGAGACCCCTTTCACATAGCAAGCCTCTGTGTGTGACCTCCCTTTTAAATTAAATATGCAAAGAAGTTGTTTTTAACACCATTATAAATGCTGGAGGCAAAGGTGGGGTTTGGGGTGGAGGTGCACAGCTCCCGACCCCCCATGGAATAACCTCGTGACCCCCTGAGGGGTCCTAACCCCCAGTTTGAGAACCCCTGGTGTAAATGCAAGAGATCCATCTGTTGTTGTTCACTTTATACAGTTGTCCTGCTGCTGAGTTAAGCAAAAGGAGAATATAAATAAAAACAAACGCTTAGAAGAGTCTGATGCATCATAAACGCCTGTCTGATAGCTATATTTATCCTGCTTCATGGATTCTGTAATTTACGCGTCCCTCTGTCTGTGCTTCATGGAGTAGCAAAACTTGCAAGATAGAAGCCCAAAGCGTGCTTGTTTCACTGATTGAAGGCTGCCCAGTGGTTGTGGGAGGGTGTAACCAATTTGTCTGAATAAACTGTTCATAAGATTCCACTTTGAGAGATTTGTAATCCTTATTTAATCAAACGTCGTCATAAAGACCACTTTTTAGGACCTGGAAAGTATGGAGATGAGGTTTGTAGACAGAGGCCCATTTACATGAAAAATATGCATGCTGTGGTGCACCCAGAAAAAAGCAGGCTTTCTCTGATATTTTAGAGCTTTTACTGTGTGTTTCCCTCTGTTTTACATTGTGATAGATTGCCCTGTTAGAGTCTCAAAATATGATTGTGCGAGGTTAGTTAGTTTGTCAGGCACCCTGGGGTGGAATTCCCCTCTGTGCAGAGAGCTAGCACACAGCCTGGGCACCACTGACCCCTATGTGGAGCTTTTAAATGATGCATAACCCTATCGCTAACTTTCTGCACGGGAGGGATTTTTCACCCACAAGATATTTAAGTTCTAGGAGGAAAAAGCTCAAGAGGCACTGCAGTCCAATAGACTGGGAACTAGATTGGGAGGCAGGAGACCTAGGTTGTATTCCCAGCTCTGCCACTGACCTGCCGTTTGACCTTGGGCAAGTCACCTCTCTTTTACCTCCCACCCTTTGTGTGCCCACTATTCAGGGTATATTTTCACTGCAGGAAAAAAAGACGTGTTCTTAGTCCAAGTGAGCTAATTTGGGGGACAACCGCAGTGAAGACACGGCAACTCTGCTTTTAACTTGGGTTAGCCGCTTTGAGTCCAACGCCAGACTTCCCTACCGGCTTTAACTTGAGCTGCTAACCTGAATTGGAAGCAAAGCCGCCGTGTCTTCACTGCTGTTTTAACCCGGTGACTCCTGCCACGTAGCCAGCTCTAAAGGGGTCCCACTTATGAAGAACGGGCACGAATCTAACTTCTGCTTCTCAGCTTGCAGGTCGCTGGGGACAGGGATGATGCTCAGCTCCTGGGCCACCTCCACCATCGAAGAAGTTGCCCAGGCGGCTCCTGATGGCCTTCACTGGCTGCAGCTTTATATCTACAAGGACCGGGAGGTCACCAGGTCACTCGTGCAGCGTGCTGAGAGAGCAGGCTACAAAGGAATCTTTGTGACGGTGGACACGCCGCTCCTTGGCAAGCGCTTTGATGACGTACGCAACAAATTCCAGCTCCCCCCGCACCTCAGGTACTTACCAGCCTGCTGCTCCGGAAAGTCCATTTTCCGCTAGGACATACACACCTGTTGCTGCTGCTCCTGCAATGTTATGTGTGGTTTTGGGTTGTTCCCTTCCGGGGCGGGGAGGGGAGGAGGAGGTTCTTCCAGGTTAAGTGCCTCACATTTTCCTTTATGACTCAGGAGCTGAGCAAACTTCCTTTGTCATGCTCTCACCCCTGCCACCTCTAGGAGTGTACTTGAGACCAACACTGAGATAAACAGTCTTGAGTGTCAGTGGGAGCATTAAAAGCAGTGGGGAGGGAGGAAGGGGAACACCTCCTGATTAAAAACAAACAAATACAAGTACATAAAAGGTTGTTATGAGGAGGAGGGAGAAAAATTGTTCATCTTAACCTCTGAGGATCGGACAAGAAGCAATGGGCTTAAATTGCAGCAAGGGCGGTTTAGGTTGAACATTAGGAAACACTTCCTAACTGTCAGGGTAGTTAAGCACTGGAATAAATTGCCTAGGGAGGTTGTGGAGTCTCCATCATTGCGGATTTTTAAGAGCAGGTTGGACAAACACCTGTCGGGGATTGTCTAGATAATACTTAGTCCTGCCATGAGTGCCGGGGCCTGGACTAGATGACCTCTCGAGGTCCCTTCCGGTCCTATGATTCTATGAAATCTGGATCTTTAGTGTAATGAGTTGGACTGGAGAAAGGATCCAGTCCAGGAGGCACCTTGTTCAGCGTGCCACCAGGGGATTTGAGGAATCCACGCTGAGTCAGGATTGCTGGCTCTCAGCACATAACTAGTCACTCAGCGCTCATACCCAAGATCTGTTTCCTACAACTCTTCCTGTCTGCTGTGTCACTTACTGCTAATGAAACAAGTCTGACCTGTGAGCCTCTGCGCGGGCAGACTGGGTAGAACATTTCTGAAACCGTTTTGCCCAAGTTGTGGAATTACCTTGATGACCATTTGCTTTTTCACTGAATTAACCCTGTAAAACCTTCTAACACCAGGGAATTATTTTAAACACTGAAATAGTGTAATTCAAATGAAAAACACAAAAAGACATCCGTGTAGCTTTTTGTTTCAGAGCCATAGGTGAAATTCTCCAGTATGATGCTTTTGTCAAGTGATCTGATAACTTTTTCTTGGCTTCAGACTTTCAACAAAGTTTCTGAGTAACAACAAGGTGCCATTGTGCACAGAAATGTATGTAAGACAACATTCATTCAAGCGTTGATCTGCATTTCAGAGTCCAAGAAAAACAACACTTATTGCTATAATCAGCTCCATGGTTCTGTTTTTTCCTATCCGCCCCACAAACCAAGTGCTAAAAAGCTGGACCTTACTTGGAGAGGGGAGGGAGGACGCAGACTGTTCCCTTCTCGTTTTCTTCTAATGCTACGATTAGAGCGGCACAATGAAAGCCTAAAACCAGGTGAAATTCAGCTAGTTTGAGGTACGAACAGAGAAGTGAAACCAGCCGGTTTCATGTGAAAATTGCTTGGTTCCTAGAGCTGTTCATTGAAATTCAAAATGAAACTTCCTGCCATCAGAGAATGGGCCCAGTTTCTGAAAAGGCAGAGTTGTTTGGTAGAGAGGGCATTGGAGTGGGCCACAGAAGAGCTTGGTACTATTCCTGGCTTTGCCACTGGGTGACTTGGGTAAGTCTCTTGTCTATTAAGACAATGAGCAGCGCCTGTCTCTTACTAGGTGTATGTACAGCACCTAGCACCACTTTGCAGGTCTTTGGAGCAGCGCCTGTCTCTTACTAGGTGTATGTACAGCACCTAGCACCACTTTGCATCTCTGGGTGTTACCACAATACAAATAACAACAATATACTTTCTGGTATGGAGTGTCATGGATTTCTTTTTTGTGTTTCAGAAGGAAACTAGAATCAACTGATTTGATGTCATGCTTGTTGGACAAATGAAATGATGAATCTTCACAACGCTTTGCAAGGCTTAAGGACTGCGAACCCTCCTATACCCATATGCAAGGCATAGAGCTTAACAAAGCCCAGTGTGATCCTCCCAGCCTGTTTTGGAATGCTAAACTGTACAATAGTGTTCAGTCACTAGGTGGCACCCTGTGCAACAGCCCTTACTTGAGTTAGTGTAGCTACAGGCAGGAGTGCTTTAAAGGATGGTTATGAAAGACACACCTCTGGTGTATCTCTCAGTGAAAGAAGCTCTGTAGCAGGCCCATATCTGGTATAAGAGTCTTACCTGCTCTTCGTAGCCCAGCAACCTATTGTGTACATGAAGTACATGACACACCTCTTTTCATCTTACTCCAAAAGCAGTGGAACCTTCATTTGTTCAAACTTTCCAAAAATATTCATCTTCAGGCAGAGACCATGCAAGGAAAATTTCAGTCCAAAAGATCTGCAGTGTTGTTGTAGCCATGCTGGTCCCAGGATACTACAGAGACAAGTTGGGTGAGGTGTTCTCTTTTATTGGACCTACTTCTGGAGAGGGGAGGAGTTAGTCCAATAAAAAAGAATTACCTCAGTCCCAAAGGTAAACATTTCAAAAAGTTATGTACAACTGTAAGAAGGCGTGTTTGAATGGAAACTGTTAAGCAACCTTGATTGTTAGCAATTGCTGCCACTCCCACTCCCAGTATAATGCTAATGAGGCCTTTGTGAGCTCATCTGACGAGCCAGACTATGAAGATTGCACTGGGGAAAATCCCCTTGATATCTCTCTTGCTTCAAACTAACTCTTGAAATGTAAGTGGGTTAACTAAAGCCTGGTCTACACCTAAAACTTAGGCTATGTCTACACTTCAGACCTTACAGTGGCACAGCTGTACCGCTGTAAGGTCTCCCTCTATGCCTATGGGAGAGAGCTGTCCCCCAGCATAATTAAACCACCCCCAATGAGTGGTGATAGCTATGTTGGCAGGAGAGCGCCTCCTGCTGACATAGCACTGTCCACACAGCGGGTTTTGTTGGCGAAACTTATGTTGGTCAGGGGGTGTTTTTTTCACGCCCCTGACCGACATAAGTGCTAATGTAGACAAAGCCTTAGGCCGGCCTAGCTGTGTCCCTCAGAGCTGTGAGACATTTAATGCCCTGGGCAACATATTTAGGATGACCGAACCCCCACTGTATAAGGAGCTAGGTTGAGGGGAGAATTCTTCCATCGACTTAGCTATTGCCTCTGAGAAGTGGATTGCCTACATTGATGGAAAAAAACCTTTCCGTTGAGGTAGGAAGCGTCTACGCTACAGTGCTACAGCGGCACAGCTGCAGTGTAGACATGGCCTCATTGTCTACACTACAGTGATGTAGCTACAGCTGTGCTGCTGTAGTGCTTGTAGCATGGACATACTCTTAGAGATACCTGTGGGCCAGATCCACTGGGTGAAATCCTTGCTGCATTGAAGTCAACAGGTGTTATGCCATTGACTTCAATGAGATCAGGATATTACTCATTGTGATTAATGGGTTTTGGATTAGGCCCTAAAGGAGCAGCTCTTGTCCAGCAGAATGAGCATCTATGTATTTTAGGTACTTATATGGGCCCCGTTACCATAGTATCTGAACTCATCACAATCTTTACTGTATTTATCCTCACAACATCCCTGTGGGAGGCAGGGCTGTGGTGTCATCCCCATTATACAGATGGGGAACTGAGGCACAGAGAGACTTGGTGACTTGTCCAAGGTCACACAAGAAGCCTGTGGCAGAGAAGGGACTTGAATCCACTGTCCTAACCACTGGGTCATCCTTCCTCTTCATAGGTTCTATTCCTGACCCTAACACCGACTTGCTGTTGGACTAGGGCCTGATCTTACTTCCCTTAAAAGCAAGGGGAGTGTTGCTATTGACTGCAATGACAGTAGCATAGGCCCTTTGTATGCAAGCTATGAGACACATGACTGGCTGATTTTTTTTGGTTGATATTGAATACTACCCTAAATGCGAGGATATGTGCCTTTGCTAACTGTGTGTGATGGGGTGTATCAGTCCCTGAGGCCCCCTGCTGGAGGCCTCTCAGTCCTACCATGCCCCATCCCAGAAAAGGAGCAGCAGAGGTGACTCCTTTAGGCTTCCTAGAGCAGCAGCATGGAAGCAGCCAATTAGAGGCTGCAGGGGTAGCCAATCACAGCCCATCAGGCTACTATAAAAAGGAGCTGCTGGACAGATCAGACCAATTACTGGCTGGATCCTGAGGAGCAAAGAAAGTGCTCCTGGCTGGTTGCAGCAGTTCCAGGACTGGACAGAGCACTGCCAGCAGGGACCTGGGGAGCAAGGAAGGTGCTCCTGCTGACTGCAGTGACTCAGCAAGACTTCATTCCTGAGCTAAGGGTGAAGGTACAGGTGAAGGGACCATGGGGAAGTGGCCCAGGGAACATTAGCCACAGAGTTAAAAGGGATGCAGCAGGTGGCTACTATTTATAGGGTCCCTGGGTTGCGACTCAGAGTAGTGCGTGAGCCCAGCAGGTACCCCTCCACCAGCCACAGGCAGAGGGGCCAAAGCCCCCAAAAAGGGGAATTTACACAGGCCCCAGGGAGCAGGCTGAAGACCCCAAAGAGGGTCAGCATTTGTGGACTTTGATAACCCCCCAGAAGGGGACTGAACTAGTGCTTTAGCTGAAGAGCTGGGGCCAGTGAGCCTTGCTATCGAGCGAAGAGTCTCCAGGGAGGGAGTCCTGGGGGCACTGCTCTATAACAGAGCAGGGAGTATTGAAAGCTAGCCCAGAAGCGGCTGAGAGACAGTTGAGAACCGAGCCCGGAGGTAGGGCTAAAGAGACCAGTTGAGGGTACTGGGATAGGCCCTGTTGGACTGATTAAGGACTGAGCCCAGGGACAGGGCTAGCGGTAGAGACATAGCTAATGGCACTGTGAGATGCCCTGATGGACTGTGTACCCCAGAAGGTGTTGGCTTGTGTTATACACCCACAGACGGTGTGTGACTCGGCCGGAGGGCTGAGTCGCTGAAAACCTGCTTGAGAAGTTAACAGCCTAAAGGGGTCACCACAAGTGACGCAGCTAGAGAGAGTGCAGACACACTCCCGCCCGATAGGAGGCGCTCACGGGAGGTGACCGGCCCCATTGCACTGTGCAATATGAGCCCCCGATCTTGCCATAAGATGTGTACCAGCGAAGGGATCCGCTGGCATGGAACTCATTGCAGGGCGAATGCGGGGTTTTAAATGTTTCTTTTTTCAGTGTAATTTTCTTTTGTCTCTGTGTAACGTTAGAATGAAAAATTTCAACACCGACACTTTGGCATTTTCCTCCGAGAAAGGCTACGGTGAAAATAGTGGACTGGCTGTTTATGTAGCCCAAGCGATTGATCCGTCCATCAAGTGGGAGGATATTAAATGGCTCAGAGGACTAACATCTCTGCCGATCGTCGCTAAAGGAATTCTCCGAGGTTTGTAGCAGTGAAGGTTCAGCAACAGGCTTTCGTGAGGCTTCCTTTATTTAAATCAGCTACTGATAGTAATAAACACTTTTATGTTGCTTTATTGGCACAGATTTTTCTGTAGGATTCAAGGCAAAAATGTGTTCATAGAATAGACATAGGGAGCGCATGATTTTCCTTTATCTTTTAAAACATCTTCTTCTAACATAGGCCACCATAACTTTAAGCAAATGCTGAACTCTCATGGATTTTAATGGGGATTAATGGAGATATCCCATCTCCTAGAACTGGAAGGGACCTTGAAAGGTCATCGAGTCCAGCCCCCTGCCTTCACTAGCAGAACCAAGTACTGATTTTGCCCCAGATTCCCAAGTGGCCCCCTCAAGGATTGAACTCACAACCCTGGGTTTAGCAGGCCAGTGCTCAAACCACTGAGCTATCCCTCCCTCAATGCTTCAATGATGTGCTGAATAGGGAGAAGTTGCCCAACTGGAGCCTAAGCCAGCTGAAACAAACGGTTTCTTCTTCCTAACTGGGGACTGGCTTGGGAAGTGCTAACTGTCTTTCCGTGCCAACCGAGTTCAATGGGAGTTGAAGGGCATTCTCTCTGCCTTTCTTTCTCATGTAAACGCTTCTACGGCGTGCCTCATTGTGCTATGGGAGTCTCTTCCAATGTTATGAAGCATATGCGTAGATGTATCTCTTCCTCCTGGTCAGCAGGGGCTGGACATCATTATTTTTCCGGTTGTGGGAAGGCTAGGGCAAAGATGTGGGTTTTGTAGTAGGCATTGTTGGAGGTCTGTGGTCATCCTGGCCAGGAAATGCTCATCGCCTTCAATGATTGGGCCCTAGGAGAGTGTGAGCTAACAAAAATTATATCCTGCTTCTCCATCATACAAAGCAGCGATGCATGGTTTTTATGGGCTTCTGATGTCAGTGCAGTTACAGAGGGGTAACCTGGGTAATGGCAGAGAATTAGCAGCAGGCCTGGCTGTCTTGCATAGTTACAGACCATCTCACCACTATTATTAAGCATTTACATGGTATAGAATGTTGTGGACCTAATTCTGATCTCACCTATGCTGGTGTAAAGTGGGTGTAGCTCCCTGGAAACCAATGGAATTAGACCAATGTCCGTGACGTCAGAACCAGGACCTTAGGTAGCTACTCCTCACATTACTCTTGCAATGAGATGAAGAGGGCTGGGTTGTGTTTTTGCTCGTGCAGGTTTCCGATCACCGTAACTCTGCTGACCTCATTGTAGTAACTCCTGATTAAGTAAGTAATTGAATCAAGCATGGAGATGATGTGGCTAGCCCAAGGTCTCATGGCAAGCCAGTCACAGAACCAGGAATTAGCATTCAGTACTTCCCTATTCCGAGTGCTGTCCCGGGTGCTCTAAATCACACTGCCTTCCCGAGAGATCTCCACCACCTGCAAACAAATCAGTGATGTATATGGGACCCTTCATCTCAGCTCTCTTCACATACTGCTCTGCAGACTGGACAGCCAAAAGTGGGCTTTGTGACAAAGTTCCTCCTCTATCTTGGTGGATCCTGCGCTTATTGGTGGATTTTCTTGCCTCAGAGATTCACCATGTGGGTTGGGGAACAGCCCAGAGACCTTCCCCTCTGGAAGAACCCACAGTCCAGGTCAATTGGGAGGTTTGGGGGGAACCCGGGCCCGCCCTCTACTCCGGGTTCCAGCCCAGGGCCCTGTGGACTGCAGCTGTCTATAGTGCCTCCTGTAACAGCTGCATGACAGCTACAACTCCCTGGGCTACTTCCCCATGGCCTCCTCCAAACACCTTCCTTATTCTCACCACAGGACCTTCCTCCTGGTGTCTAATAATGCTTGTGCTCCTCAGTCCTCCAGCAGCACACCCTCACCCTCACCCTCTCACTCTCAGCTCCTTGCGCCTCTTGCTCCCAGCTCCTCACACTCGCACCACAAACTGAAGTGAGCTCCTTTTTAAAACCCAGGTGCCCTGATTAGCCTGCCTTAATTGATTCTAGCAGCTTCTTCTTAATTGGCTCCAGATGTCCTAATTAGCCTGCCTGCCTTAACTGGTTCTAGTAGGTTCCTGATTACTCTAGTGCATCCCCTGCTCTGGTCACTCAGGGAACAGAAAACTACTCATCCAGTGACCAGTATATTTGCCCTCTACCAGACTCCTGTACCCCACTGGTCTGGGTCTGTCACAGCTTTGAGTTATTAACTATTGCAGTGGCACTTAGGAACGCCATTCATGGGGCAGAATCCCGTTGTGGTAGGTGCTGCACACCCACCCTGAGGGTTGTTTTCTGTGGAAATCAAGTTTGTATTGCTTTGTGCATATCCTGTACAGTACACCATGTATTATTGCAACACAGTTCTGCCTAATGTCAGAGATTCTCACAGCTCATTTACATGCATAAGGGAAGGGTCATTGTCCCGTGCACTTGGAGTCAGGATAGTTGGCTTCAGTTCCTGACTCAGCCCCTGTCTTGGTGTATGGATAAGTTGTTTGATCGCTCATGCGGTGAACCCATCTATAAAATGTGAACAGTAATGTTTCATACGTCACGAGGATGCTGCGGGACGTAATTAGCATGTGGAAAGGACTTTGAGATCCCATTAAAAGGTTTTTTAGTTTGTGTATGTGCATGAATGCTTAGATACTATGTTAGTGGGCACCATGTAAGTACTATAAATAGTTTTACATGTTTACCTACTTTAATATGTCAAACTCAGTATGAGTCTATCTATAGTACTTATAATGGCCCTCAGTGCCATAGGAGCTGAGTCTTTACTATATTTATGCTCACAATAGCCCTGTGGGGTAGGGAAGTGCTATTATCCCCATTGTACAGATAGGGGGAGCGAGGCACAAAGAAGCGTTAGGTAAAATGGTCAGAAGTATTTATGTGACTTAGACACCTAAGTGCCTGTGTCACTTAGGTACTAAGTCCTATTGACTTCTGATGAGACTTAGGCTCCTAAATCCCATTTTCAAAAATGACTTAGGCACTTCGAAGGCTTAGTCATTTAGGGTCATATTTTCAAAAACGCCAGAGTGACTTGACCAAGGTCACTCAGTCTGAGCCAAAACAAAGACTGGAATTCTAAGTCTTAGACTAGGGCCCTAACCATTACACCATCCTCCCTCTGTCTAAGTTCTAGAAGACCCTCATTTTCCATTTTAACTGATATTCCCAAATCAATAAAATCCATTTTCCCTAATCGTATAAGCATTCATATGTTGGCATTAATTTAGGGTGAATCTGAAATCTGCTATGACAGGAAACGGGAACAAATGGATGTATTCTACCCATGGCACGTACAGCTCTGAGTTACACGCTGCATGTGTAGAAGTGAGAATGGGACTTTTTTCGTTTCTTTCCGAAGCTTCTGTAATCAATCAAAAGCCAACTGAACATAGTGAAGTGATTACACACTGTAATGACATTAATAATTTCAGACTACAGTAAAACACACAGCAGCAGGATTGTCTTAAGGATGATGAACTGCAGATCAGTGTGATGAAAGTACATGCCAGCCACCAGAAGAGATGTATAACTGCCTACTCAGAGCTACTTATCTCCTCCAATGTTCCGGGTGATACAAATGCTAACTTGAATTCTGGTCAGGCCACAATTTATGGACACAACTGTCCGCAGGCTGGTGCCAGGCCCAGCTATTAGAAGCCAGAGCCCTGGGTAGATTCTCATTAACAGAACGACGCTGTCATTGCTACATGGACAGTCCTAATTAACTGCAATGTCTGAAGGGCCGACTTTTGTTTCTTGCAGCTGATGATGCTAGAGAAGCTGTGAAGCACGGTCTAAATGGAATCCTGGTGTCCAACCATGGTGCGCGCCAACTGGATGGTGTGCCAGCAACTGTGAGTATTGGTGAAACCACTTAGGAATGGCACTTGAGAATCTATTTAGTAACTTTAATTGCATCTACAGCTGCTTGCTAACTTGTTCTCTTTCTCCCTCTGTCCCCCCACCCCACTCCTGCCCTGCCCCTTTTAAGTTGCACATGTGGTTACTGGAGAGGCAACATGTAAACGTGTGCTATATTTTTTAAGCTCTCCAATGGGCTGTTTCTTTCAAGGCCCCTTAGAATTTCACAACGTGCATGTAGGCACTCGTAGCCTCTTACTGGTGTGTCTGAGGGCAGCCTGTGGATTTCTTTCTTCTAAGAAATCAAACCAAAAGCCACAGAAGGATTAACATGTGGGCTGTTGCCGCTGGGAACCTGGGCAGCCTGCCCTGGCTGCAGGGCTCAGGAAAGCAAGCCAAAGGAGTGGTTTCAGGTTAGCTCATTTAAGAGCCCAATAAAAGGAGAAAAGTAGTCCTTGATGCTTGGCATGCCATGGATAATTCAAAACTTTAACTGCACTAGGAGGCGCAAGTGGGTACGTGTCTTCTGACACGTTGAAACAATGTCTTACCTCATGCTACCTGGTGGCAATACAACCCAATGCAATGTGGAATAAATAATGTAGCAGGAGGCCAGAGGTCACATCTAAAGAATTTGTTGACTGGATTAGCCAGGGTGAGAAGCCAACTATAGCTGAATTAACTCCGATATCTCCATTTTACTGTAAGCAGAAAGTCTGCATTTGTTTGGGGGTTGAGCCTTAGTGAACTCCTTCCCACGCCCATCTGTCTCTGTTCCCTCTGATGTCCATGAGCCCCCAGGCTTTGGTGATCTTCCACTTCCACTAAGAATGATAGGGCCCAGCAACTTCTGTACTGTTACCTTCTCCTAACCATACCAGTTAAGCATACCTGGAATTCTGGGGATTTTATGCTAATTAGGCAATATTATAACGTGCATATTTGAATATGCATTTCCTCATTTGAATAAACCTTCCTACTATCAAATCTATCAAAGGTCTCCTGCTCACCACACCTAGCTTTCCTCTCCCTGGAGTTTCTCTACCATTTCCCCCTTCCTTTCTAGTTTCCCCCATTCACCCTGTCTCTGGCTCCTTGCTGCTTGAGATTCCTGAACTCCTGAGAGACTGCGTGACAAGCAGGAGATTCGGATGGAAGCTCAGGTGGGTGGGAGAGGTTGCCCAAAATCAAGAGTCTTACAGGAAACCAGGAGTCTTAATAGAACTGGATGAAAACGTGAAAAAGAATTTGCAAAAAAAATTCAAAGTTGTTGTACAGGATTGGATCAATACAACAAAACTTGCTCCTGCTCTCCTCCCCCCCCCCGCTGCCAAATGTGCGGAATATTATTTCAAAGTTTTCTGAATTTTAAAAATTTAGAAATTCTTAGTATTTGTTTCCATTTTCCTCCCTACCCCTCTTTTTTACCACCTAGTGCAATAAACTGAATCATGTTTAGACTTGTCCCCCCGCTTTTCCTTTTGATGTGCTAAAACTTTTCAAAACCTACCGAAAAGCTACGAGGCAGCAAAAGGAGAAATGAAAATGCCAAAGTCTGACACTTTGACTTTTCACTACTTCTCCAGCTTTGGAAACCTTGCAGAGTTGTTGAGGCCGGGTCTACCCTATCACTTACTTCGGTGCAATTTACGTTGCTCAGGGGTGTGAATAAGCCACCCCTTTGAGTGACGTAGTTATGCCTACCTAAGCCCTGGTATGGACAGTGCTATGTCAGTGAGAGAGCTTCTTCTCCTGACATAGCTCCCGCCTCTCGCAGAGGTGTATTTATTATACCAATGGGAGAGCTCTCTCCTGTCGGCATAGAGCGTCTTCACCAGACACGCTACAACGGTGCAGCTGCATTGGAGCAGCTGCGCTGATGTAGCGCTTCTAGTGTAGACTAGCCCTTCGTGTTTCATTTTTCCTTTTGCTGCTCTGTAACTTTGTAACTTTGAAAAGATAGTGAGTAGAGTAGAAAAGAAAAGACGTTTACCTGGGGTGAATAACCATACAACCAGTAATCAGCCATGCTTTTGCATTCAGTGGCAGAGAAGAGTAATTGGGGAAATTGTTGCTTTTGCTGAAAAACTGGAAAGCTTGATAAAAATGTTTTCACAGTAGCTCTCAGTTCTGAAGCACACGCTGTTTTTCACTGAAAAACATTATGAATGAAAAATTTCCAGGATTTGTGTTAGAACATCCCTTCCTTCCCTTAGAACCCTTTGATCTCTTCCTTCCTTCCTCTCTGGGGGGCCTGCCAATTCCCACCATTAACCCTGCTCCCCAGATCCTGCTGGTGTTACACAAATGACCTTTTTCTAGTTTTTCAGAAGAAACCTTATCTTAGCTTTCTATTCTAGCTATGATCACACGTATTTCCTAAATGTTACACAAAGCAAGGAGCCAGCCTCTGATTGGCCCTAGCTTGCCATGTGTCTCAGGCAGACTAAGGACTACAGATGATTGCGGGGTGGGAGGAGGAGGATGGGGGAAGGCAGCTGTGCAGTGATACTCATCCTGGGAGAATGTGGATATGTCAGCTAGCAACTTGGCTCAGTTTTTACATGTAAGGTAGGGGTCAAAATTCTACTCTTGGGTCTTTCAGTTCTCAGATGTTCTCTGAATACTAGTATGGTTCTCCCATTACGTCACTAGGAGACTTACTCCTATAGGGAGACAAGAACATGCATTGCAATAAGTCACATGAACAGAATTTAGTACTTGTTCCTTCCAGCTAACTTCTGTAATTAGATCAGAGTCAACAACAGGAAAGTGTTTGTACGAACGTTTGTTTGCATTCAAAATGAAATTTAACTGTGATCATGACTTTTTAATATTTGCTTTCTGCAAACATTCACTCGGTCTGGCGTTACCACCTTGAATGTTTGCAGAAAGCAAATGTCAGATGCTATACGTGATTTGTAAAATTCCAAATCTACATGGCGTCAGGCAGCATTTAAGACCCTCAACTGGGGAACTAACCAATACCATGTGACTTGTGATTACTAACCAATGCTGCACGGATTCTGAAGTTTAAATGTAAAAGGGGATTTGCAGTGAACTATCACTAAAATCTTCAAGAGTGCCTCATAGACTTTTAAGTCAAAGTCTGATTTTCAAAAGTGACCTAGATCAAGATTTTAAACATGTCCAGTGATTTTTTGTAGCCTCAATTTTCAGGTACCCAATTTAAGACACCAAAAAAAGGCCTGATTTTCAGAGGGCAAGTGCTCAGCCGTTTCTGAAAATGAGGTCTCTTTTTAGGTGGCTGAAGCTGAGCACCCACAAAATGAGGCACATCTGAAAATCTGCTTGCTCACTTCTGAAAATGGGACTCCTAAGTCATTTGGGCAGTTCTGAAAATTTTACACTGTATGTGAGAGCTATTCTGAAATGAACCATTCATGAATAAATTAACAAATGATTTTGAATAATAAGGAAATTCAAGAATGTTGACGTCTAATCACATTTTGCCAACTGAAATAGAGGAAAAATTGAACTGAAAAATGTACTTGTTAGAAATTATTTGCTTGTAATGTTAGCTTGAAGGAGAAGAAACCGTTAAGTTATGTATTTTGAATATTCTGGTCTGTTCACTGGATTTCATATTGCAACAGTGGGGTATATTTTATAATACATTTTTCATAATATATATTTATACCAGATCATAAAATGTTTCTATTTCTGCATCATAATCACATGTTTTAATTTGATGGGTTTTTGAAATCTGAGTTGAACCCAAACTGGTTAATATTTCCTAATGCCTAATTACACATTGGGGAAATTGATGCAAACCATAATTAAAACATTTTACTTTAGTAATTACAGCCCTTGTATGGTGGTGCAGTTTGCTTGGATGTAGAAAGAGGGTGTTATTTTGATTCTTTAAAAGGGAAATTAATTACATCCCTGTTTGAAAAGGGATGAATTTGGAGCCCAGCTTGCCTTCCTAGAGCATGATGTTGTCAGCCTCCTTAGCATTTTGCTTCTAATCTAATGTCTCTCCTGCTTTGCTGACATAGTAAAAAGTTAGGCATGACAGGAAGAGTGATCCTGTAGTTACGGTAGTAGTCTGGGACTCGAGGCATCTTGTGTGATCATGGGCAAAATACTTAATCTGGCTCTGCCTCGGTTCCCTGTTTGTAAAATAGGAATAATCCCCCTTTCTTTTTTCCATCCTTTCCCGTGGCTAGTTCGATAGTAGGTTGAGTTGGCTGGAAAGTGAATGATTCTCTCTCTCTCCTCCACCCCCACACAAAAAAAAATTAGACAAAACCATTTTAAAAAATTGTATTATTTCAGGTTTTAGTTGAAATACTGAAAATGTTTTGGTTGTCAGTGAATGCCGACATTTTCCTTCCAAAATTGAAAATCAATCACAAAAATATGCTCACTGAAAAAGCCATTTTCACTGGAAAAAATGCTTTGATGGAAAATTTTCTACCAACTTTAATAGTAAATTCTTCAGGGCAAGGGCTGTCTCTTGCTATGTGTATGTACAGAGCCTGGCACAATGGGCTCCCAATCTCTGATGGGCCATAACACACACAAATGATATCATGCACAGGAAACTTGCGTATGTAGCCATTGTGATTGTGCATGTAAAACAGGATCTTTATGCATGTCTACTAGCACAATTAGAGAGACAAGGTGGGGAAGATAATATCTTTTATTGGACCATCTTCTGTTGGTGAGAAAGACAAGCTTTCAAACTTGCACAGAGCTCTTCTTCAGGTCTGGTGTATCAGGTTCATTGTGACTGGTCACTGGACTTGGTACATCCCATACTGCACTGTGCTAAGAGAAAAATGAGTTTAATTTGGTTCTAGGTTTCATGAAAGGTGCATATGCAACCCTAACAAGGACCTTGCTTTTATATGTCACGAGAAAGACAGCATCTCCAACAAAGTGTCCCCTAGCACTGCACTGGATCAGTACTAACCTCTTCTTACTAGTATGATTAGTCACATCCATATTTGTACACACAACTGCATTATTTGTGCACATTCATTAGGCACACAATTCATGCTTATCTTCATTAAAGACTGGTTCCTACATGTGGCAGTTGGCTTAAAAATTCAGTAGTGTCACAAGTGACTGAATTGCTACTGTCCTGTTCTTGCTTTCCTAGATTGATGTCTTGCCGGAAATTGTTGAGGCTGTGGAAGGGAAGGTAGAGGTGTTCCTGGATGGCGGAGTGAGAAAAGGCACGGATGTTCTCAAGGCATTAGCTCTTGGTGCCACAGCAGTGTTCATTGGAAGACCTATCATCTGGGGGTTGGTTTATCAGGTAATTCATCAAAGGCTGCAGTCCAAATTTTGACTATTAGACTAGCCTTTTAGACATGCACTAACATTCAGAAAATATGACCAGGGACTGTTATGGGTGCAAACTCAAGCCTGTGAAATTTATGAAATGCCAGAATTAAGATTGTCCATAAAACCTTAATTCAGCCCCCTGGTGCATATATACGTTGTAGTACAATATATTGTCTTCCAATCTATTAGGGTGAAGAAGGGGCAAAAGAAGTTCTCCAGATGCTGAAGGAAGAATTCCAGCTAGCAATGGCACTTTCTGGTGAGACACCAGCTTCCTTTCCATAGTCACAGTCCTTCCCTGTATGCTGCAATTGAAAGTATTATTTGCAGCCCAGCTAGACCAACCTGTGCTAGATTTAATCTAGCGAGTGAGGCTAAAATAGCTCTGAAGATGTAGCAGCGCAGTCTTCAGTGCAGGCTGTACAAGCCCGCTTGGGTACCCAGTCAGGGAGGTAACCTGTGCTGGGAATCCGTGGCACCCTGTCTTCACGGCTGTTTTTAGCGGCACTAGCTAGATTAAAGCTAGCATGGATATGCTGCGCTCACCCTCCTGACTGCAGCATAGACCCAGCCGCTGTCTCACATTGGTATAACACCTTTCATCTCAAAGGATCCCCAGCTGTGGACGAAATCCGTCCCTTTGTTTCCACGTGAGAGACAGTGGAGGGAAACGATACGCAGACTCTGTTGTTCTCAGTGCTGTAACATGGCAGGTATTCTGTACCTGGCCCAGTTCGGGCATCATGGGCCCCAGGAAGTGGACAGCACCTGCTGGTTTGGGGGCATGGTCAGACCCATGGCTATTCTCTGCATGTGCAGCAGTTAAAGATTCACAGTGCCTCTTTTTAAAGCCCCTCTGGCTGCCCTAAGTCATTCTGGTCTCAGCAAGCAGAATTGCTCTGGGACAGTCAGTACTCTTTCTGCCTCCTTCGCCACCCATATGCATGGCTGTGCTGAGATTGCCCTTATGGAAAAGTCTTATAGGATTGAAAAAAACCCCAAGGTTATAGAAACTGAACAGGGTTCTACAGAAATGGCTCTTCGATTGAGAATGATCTTTCTAAAGGTTCCTCAAGCCATCCTCCATAAGAAAGGAAAGGTAGGAAGTTTGGCAAGAGATCACTCTGGCTTAACCTGGAGATCTTCAATGATCCAAAACTCAAAAAAAGAGTCCTAGAAAAAGTGGAAACTAGGTCGAATTACAGAGGATGAATATTAACAAACAACACAAGCGTGTAGGGACAAAATTATAAAGGCCAACGCACAAACCAAGATGAAATTAGCTAGAGACATAAGGGGTAACAAGAAAACATTCTACAAATACATTAGAATCTAGACAACAGGGGAAGGCAATAACAGAAAATTTGGAAATGGCAGAAGTGGTAAGTGACTTCTTTGTTTCAGTTTTCACCGAAAAGGTTAGTAGTGATTGGGCATCTAACACAGGGAATATCAGTGAAAATGAGGTAGGATCTGAAGCTGAAATAGGGAAAGAACAACTTAGTTAGATGTCTTCAACTCGGCAGGGCCTGATGAAATACATCCTAGAATACTCAAGGAGCTGACTCAGGAGATATCTGAGCCATTAGCAATTATTTTCGAAAACTTGTGGAAGACGGGAGAGATTCCAGAGGACTGGAAGAGGGCTAATATAGTGTCCATCTATAAAAAGGGGAATAAGTACAACCCAGGGAATTACAGACCAGTCAGCTTAACTTCAGCATCCGGTAAGATAATGGAGCAAATAATCAAGCAATGAATTTGCAAACACCTAGAAGATAATAAGGTGATAAGTAACCATCAGCATGGATTTGTCAAGAACAAATCCCATTAAACCAACTTAATAGCTTTCTACCTGATCCGGCAGGTAGTGAAGACGTACCCTTTGAAAGGGTAACAAACCTTGTGGATAGGGGGTAAGCAGTAATTGTGATATATCTTGACTTTAGTAAGGCTTTTTTGATATTGTCTCGCATGACCTTCTCATAAACAAACTAGGGAAATACAGCCTAGGTGGAAGTACCATAAGGTGGGTGCATAACTGGTTGGAAAACTGTTCCCAGAGAGTAGTCATCACTGGTTCACAGTCAAGCTAGAAGGGCATATCGAGTGGGGTCCCACAGGTATCAATCCTAGGACCAGTTCTGTTCAATATCTTCATAATTGATTTAGATAATGGCATAGAGTACACACTTATAAAGATTGCGGATGATACCAAGCTGGGAGGGGTTGCAAGTGCTTTTGAGGATAGGCTTAACATTCAAAATGATCTGGACAAACTAGAGAAATGGTCTGAAGTAAACAGGGGGAAATTCAATGAGGACAAATGCGAAGTATGCCACTTTGGAAGGAACAATCAATTGGGACCACATACAAAATGGGAAATGACTGCCTAGGAAGGAGCACTGTGGAAAGGGATCTGGGGGTCATGGTGGATCACAAACTACATATGAGTGAACAGTGTAACACTGTTGCAAAAAAAGCAAACATCATTCTGGGATGTACTAGCAGGAGTGTTGCAAGCAAGACACGAGAAGTAATTCTTCCGCTCTACTCCATGTTGATTAGGCTTCAGCTGGAGTATTATGTCCAGTTCTGGGCACCACATTTCAGGAAAGATGAGGACAAATTGGAAAAAGTCCAGAGATGAGCATCAAAAATGACTAAAGGTCTAGAAAACATGACCTCTGAGGGAAAATTGAAAAAAATGGGTTTGTTTAGTCTGGAAAGTGAAGACTGAGTGGGGACACGATAACAATTTTCAAGTAGGTTGAAAGGTTGGTACATGGAGGAGGGAGAAAAATTGTTCTTGTTAACCTTTGAGGCTAGCACGAGAAGCAATGGGCTTAAATTGAAGGAAGGACGGTTTAGGTTGGACATTCGGAAAAACTTCCTAACTGTCAGGGTGGTTAAGCACTGGAATAAATTGCCTACGGCGGTTGTGGAATCTCCATCATTGGAGGTTTTTAAGAGGAGGTTAGACAAACACCTGTCAAGAATGGTCTAGTTATTATGTAGTCCTGCCTTGAGTGCAGGGGACTGGACAAGCTGACCTATTGAGGTCCCTTCCAGTCCTACACTTCTATGATTCTATAACACAGATACATTTTCTATTAATTGATATAAAATGGTTAAAAACCATAGAGAATGTTTAATTTCTCTAAGACATTTTTATAAGAGGAATGGGGACGATTACGTCCTATGGTATTACTTACCTGCCCCCCCCTCCACCCAGCTCCTTCTAGGATGGAAGATACAATTTAACACTACACAACAGTTGGGGATAGGATGGGAAGCAGCATCCCATATCCTATTGGAACAGCAAGGGGAGACTGAAGTAGAATGAATATTGGAAGTGGGAATTTGGCCAGAATATTGGGGTTCATGCCTCTGTACTTGCAAAAAGCACCAAGTGATCTCTAATGCTTCTAGTGCTAGTGAGGAGTAGAGCCATCTGACAGTCGCCAGGTTCAGTTTGCAGGAGCCATCAGCAAATGTGGGTCTCTCCCCCCCCCCCACCCGCAGTGATGGGCTTGAGCTGCAACATTTGGATCCTGATCTACATTTTGAAATCCCTCCCTCCTCCTAGTGCAGAGGGGGTTAGTGTGGGGGACCAGTTTGGCCCAGTATCGAGATAGGGGACCCTGATGAAACTCAGAGCTGGCTCCCAGTTCTGTGGTGGTTAGTTCCAGGGCTTTGGTTTGGGCTGATGCATTTTCACCCCAAGTTTCAGGTTCAAAGGGGAACTTGGCAGAAAATGCTACATCTCCCAAATTTTCTGCTTGAAACCATATGCAGGGCCCCCCTTCTTCAGGACACGCTCTCCTCCCAGTAGGCCCCTGCTCTGTTCCTTTGTAGATGCTTTCTTTGGGGGCTCCTTCTGGCCTGGAGGCTCCTCCAACTCGAGCATGATCAGCGGGGAGAAGGTTGGACCCTTTTCCTACTCTACATCTTCAGGGGTGGCCGACAGCTTTGTTCTCCCAAATTCCTCCTTCAAGTGGACTGTGAAAGCAAGCTCACTACTTGCCAGGGCCGCCCGGGGGAGGTGGGGGTCAAGGGTCATCTTTCACTGGAAGACCAGTTCCTGAATAATGCTGATTATTCTTCTAAGTATATTCACATTATACGTATGTAATTTCTCTCCCAGGATGCCGGAGCGTGAAAGAGATTGACACGACATTGGTACGAAGAACTTCCTCTGCTGTGTCCAAGATTTAGCACAAAAAAGGTGTTGCTCTGGACAAAACCACCCTCTTCACTGTGGCCAGATTGTTCTGTTTGGGCCCCGTCATGAAACCCTTACTTAGGAGAGTAGCCCGATTGGTTTATAGGGGGCTACTTCTGAAAGAAGTACATGGGCCAGGTTTTCCTGAGTGCTCAGTAGCCCACACTAGCCCCTTAAAAGGAGCAGAGCACTTGTGAAAATCTGGCCCCTGGTGCGAATAAGGATGGCAAGAGTGGGCCCTAATTCTCTCCTGGTGCACACAATTGTAGTTGTTGTCCAGCTAACCAGAAACTGCTAACTTTTCAATATGTGTACAGATGCGAAGAACTTTTCTCAGATGTTAACATGCATGTCTGGAAGTAGCTTAGCTGTTAAAATGAAACTATAAACAGAAATGTTTTGATAGCAAACAACTACCAAAATATCAAAGTTTAAAGGATACCTCTTGTTCACTGTTTATAGAAGCTACACTTCAGATTGTCCAGATTAAATATTCCTTTCGTATCAACATGGCATTGTTTCCCCTAGCAACTACATGACTGTGTAAACAGCGTAGGCTGGGAGCTGTGTAAGTATCTTGGCGGCTTTTGAGATGCAAGGGATTGTACAGCCAATCCGGAGTTTGAAGGTTCACAGTCTTAACTGACACAAATCTCTTTGCACTTAAATTATAATAATATAAGAATACCGACCATAAGCCAGATCCTCAGCTGGTAGAAATCCATGTAGTCCGAGTGACTTGAACACCAGCTGGAGTTCTGCTATATTTTTACCTTAAAAAAATTAACATTGGTTTAGATGATTTCTTGGACAAATTTCACTTCCCTGAAGTATAAATACGAAATAATAGTAATGATGCAGTAAGTGCTGAGTATGATGTCAGCCACACATCTTTAATTAATTAATGGAGATATCCCATCTCCTAGAACTGGAAGGGACCTTGAAAGGTCATCGAGTCCAGCCCCCTGCCTTCACTAGCAGGACCAAGTACTGATTTTGCCTCAGATCCCTAAGTGGCCCCCTCAAGGATTGAACTCACAACCCTGGGTTTAGCAGGCCAATGCTCAAACCACTGATCTATCCCTCCTTTCACACGAGGAGGGTGTCTATCCATTATTCTACAGATGGGGAAACTGACATGCAGAAAGGTAATATGTAAACTGCTAAGAAAGTAAGTAAAATTGAATGTGTCTCTCTTATTTCCATTGTATGAAGAAGGCCTGGACATGCGTTTTTGGTTTTTTGGCTTGATATTTAATTTAGGAATATTAGCGCTGACAAGTATTCATTTTGCTGGAGGTCCTCAAGGTTGTGTACTGGGAATTTTTACACCTCAGAGAAAGCAGGAGGAGAGTGCTTAGATAATATGCCAGTGCTCCAGCCTAGCAGTCATAAATTGGCTGATATTTCATATAGGCGTATAAATGGCACTCTGCAACCGTTGGGACAAATCACGTTCCATTGACCCTAGTCCCGTTAAGCTCAATGTGGCTCCTTGCGCGAGTAAGGAGAGCAGGATTTGACTTATCAAGGACTTCATTGAAGTAAATGAAAATACTCCTGTTGACTTTAATGGCCTTTGGATTGGGTCCCCAAGAGGCTAATTCTTCCAACCCTTGCTTACATAAGTAGTCCTTTTTCAAATGACTAGTCCCATTGTTCACGTGAGGGCCATAGCTATTTATGGACAAGTGCAGAGTCCTGTACTTAGGACGGAAGATTCCCATGCACCGCCACAGACTAGGGACCAAGTGGGTAGGCAGCAGTTCTGCAGAAAAGGACCTAGGGGTTACAGTGGACGAGAAGCTGGATATAAGTCAACAGTGTGCCCTTGTTGCCAAGAAGGCTAACAGCATTTTGGGCTGTATAAATAGGAGCATTGCCAGCAGATCGAGGGATGTGATCATTCCCCTCTATTCGGCATTGGTGAGGCCTGATCTGGAGTAGTGTGTTCAGTTTTGGGCCCCACACTACAAGAAGGATGTGGAAAAATTGGAAAGAGTCCAGCGGGGGGCAACAAAAATTATTAGGGGGCTGGAGCAAATGACTTATGAGGAGAGGCTGAGGGCACTGGGATTATTTAGTCTGCAGAAGAGAAGAATGAGGGGGGATTTGATAGCTGCTTTCAACTACCTGAAAGGGGGTTCCAAAGAGGATGGATCTAGACTGTTCTCAGTGGTAGCAGATAACAGAACAAGGAGTAATGGTCTCTAGTTGCAGTTGGGGAGGTTTAGGCTGGATATTAGGAAAAACTTTTTCACTAGGAGGGTGGTGAAGCAGTGGAATGGGTTTCCTAGGAAGGTGGTGGAATCTCCATCCTTAGAGGTTTTTAAGGTCAGGCTTGACAAAGCCCTCGCTGGGATGATTTAGTTGGGGATTGGTCCTGCTTTGAGTAGGGAGTTGGACTAGATGACCTCCTGAGGTCCCTTCCAACCCTGATATTCTATGATTCTATGGCTTGATCTTCCAAAGCTTTACTTACGTGTGTATTTCAATCAAATAAGAACTACTTGTGTACTTGAAGGATTGATAGCCCTTAGATCTAACACCGTCTGAGGCAGGGCCATAAGTATTATTGACACTATTTGGTATGAGGAAACTAAGACAAGGAACTTGGTCCTGTATGCCTTGAGCAAACTAGACTTCTCAGGAGACGGGAATGGAAATCTTGCCTGGGTACAAAATATGGGAATGGGCACAGCAGTGTTAAGTGATCTCCCCCAATCCATATAGGCAGTCAAGTTAAGAATCTAGTAGTCTCTTTCGGCCTAAAACCAAGACTGCTCTTGATATCTCACCTCTCAAGTGAACACGAAATACCAGGACTAGAGTTTTCTAAAGTGATCGCTGTTGGCCTAACTCCACTCCCTTTGAAGTCAATGGTACTGTCAGTTGGAGCGAAGGTAAATCAGTGCAGAATGCTTTGGAAAAGCCTGCCCTAGAAATCTAGTGATACGTTTTTTTTTTTTTTTAAACAGGAGGTAGGGCTCTATCCCATTGTTCTGCATTCATTGAAGTCCTGGGGCATTTTGCCATTGATATAAATGGGTGTAGGCTCAGACCCATAGCCATTTATCTCCCATCAATCACATAGGAATGATGCATCTTCATCCCCCCGATCCTCCTTCCCCAACTTCCCTTATGCACTATTTGAAATACCCCGGATTGAGCTTCACTCATTGGGTCATTTTTTTGCCGAAAGCTTGAGTTTGCAAAAAGTTTTAGAATAAAATGATGGAATATTACAGCATGAACGTAAGTTGGGACTTGAACTCAAAGGGTGGGGGAAGGGAGGAAACAAAAGGCCACACGCTACCCTTCAGTTGTAAAATTCTTACTCGTATTTACTGCCGAGTGTATTATGTTGCATGACGGTTGCACAGCAACAAAATAAAGTTTATCTGTTGAAGGAAATATGAGTGTTTCTCAGAGCATAAGGAAGCATAATTTCGACTGTTTACTGCACTTATCATATGTGTTGCAATGTGGACTGTGTCAGATGTCAATTACAGAGCAATTTCAGAAAGACTGTTTATTTTAGATAATATAAATGTTACTCAAAAGATAGGGGCATAGTATCTTATGTTTACATGTTTAAGATCTATTTCTAAAGTTTAGAAGATGCAGTTTCCTGTCCTTAACCCAACTTAATTTGAGGAAGGTCCCGTAGTGTTGTGGCCCAGAGTAAATTTTGATGGTGAGGAAATAGACTTTATTCGTTGGGTTTAATTAACCATTTCTAGGTTACTGCTCCGATGGGATAATGAACTTGCTCTGCTTATCTCCTAACTGACTGACTCTCCAAGTTCAAAGCTGATAAGCCCTCTTCATAAAGAGTGATTTCAGAGCCAAATGTTAAAAGGCTGCAGGATGAAGTTAATGCATTTGCCTTAAATCTTTCAGTTTTTTAAAAACTTTCATGGTGAAGTGGAATTTCCCTGGATCTTGTGACAGACTAACAACGTTGTTTGTGAAAATTAATGTGAAAAGACAGGTGTTTTGTATCTGATTTTTGATTATGGGGTGGGAAAGCAGGGGTTGGCTCAATAGATCACAGAGGAGCACGCAGATTTATAAAAACCCACACAAATCCCCCCAAGACTTGTCCAACCAAAATAAAAACAACTTACATTGCATACCCAATTTCCCCCCTGGGGCTAGGATGAGTGAGAACGAGCCACATGTGACAGATGTTAGTGTGAGAGAATGTACCCCTGTATTCACAACTTACACACTATTGTAATAATCTTTGTACAAAGTATGCCATGTATGTATGTATGTATCATTTGAAAATTTGTCGTTTACTGATCAGTATCATCCTGATAAAATGTGTGGTATCGTATGTTAAGATTAGATTTCCCTGTATGATGATGATAACATATGCTCCAAACCACAGCCCTAACCAAGCAGGAGTTGGCAGACAGGTCTGTCTCAAACAAAGATATGTGTGCTCTGCTTGATTTACATTTAAGCAGTAAACAGAGTCATCAAGCAGGAAAGGAAACCCGGTGAGGAAAAAGCAGCAGGGAACATCCTTCCCCATAGACTTTTTGTCTCCTGGTACCCAAGAGGGGTATGGAAACTATAAAAAGGAGGGACAAACACCCCAAGGCACCCATCTCTCTCCCTCTGCCCCATATTATTCTCTACATCTGAAGCAATAAAGGAAGACTTCATTGGATTCTGGGAGAAGAGGTCCTGATCTATAGGGTTTGGTCAGTAAGACTGCTGAACACATATGGTGAGAAATTTTGCTTAAATCTGATACAGTTTAAGTTAGGCACTAATAGCATTTTAACTTTATTTCCTTCTAACCATTTCTGATTTTCATGCCTCGTTTCTTGTACTCCCTTAAAAATCTTTTTCTTTGTAGTTAATAAACTTGCCTTATCTAATCCAGTGTGTTTGAATTGAAGTGTTTGGGAAACTTCATTTGGGTGGCAAGTGTTGTGCATATTATTTCTATTAAAGAAATAATGGACTTAATAGAAACTTGTATTGCCCTAGAGAGGACTGAGCAGTATAGGACATACATTTCTTGGGGAAAATTTAAGACTGGGAGTGTCTTGGGTCCCCTTCAGTATTACCAAGCTAGTAAGAGTCAAGGTGTGGCTGGCTGGCTGCAGAACATACAGAGGCATAGCTAGGAGTAACTTGCATGCTGGAGGCTGATTGTGAGCAGTCCGGGCTGGAAGTGACTGCAGCAAAGCATTGTCCAGGGCACCCCAGGTCAGAGGGCTGGGGTGACACAGCTACTTATTGGTCAGGTTTGTCCTCTGGTATGTCACAATTATTCATGTAACTTATTGCATGATGATGAAGATGGGATAGGACGCTGTATAGAATAGACGGTGTCTTAGGCTGATAAGTTCAATTGTTCAAGTAGGGAAAACAGAGGTCATTGGCAATGTTGCCCCTTAACCAAAAAGCACAGAGGAGGATGTCAATGTGCACCCTTGCCTCTAGGGTGCCCCTTCACACCTGGGCATGCAGCACTGCATGGGACTTCGCCTCTTGCGCACACCACCAGTGGCCAGTTCTTTGGCCAACAATAGCTTTTCTCCGTCTGCATCTTCTCCCCCCCGGGTGTTCCATGGGCCTTCTCGTCAAGTCACATAAAAGTCTAAGCTCTTCCTGGGATAGCATGAACAAGTCCAAATAAAGATTCAAATGAGTCTTTAAGTTAATAGCCCTTCTACTCCTCTTGGGCTTCAGTACAGTTCCCTTGTTGTATCCTATCGGTTAAGCCCTAGTCTAGAACCTTCTCCCCCCAGGACCCGTCTCTTCTTCAGTCCCTCCCTCAACATCTTATACAGCCTAGCCTTGGCCAGGAGGCAATTAGATAATCACCTCCCATGTGTGAAGCATAATTAATTAGGTTATTTCCCTTGCTTTACAGGTAACGGGGATTAAGTCCATCACAAAAGGTGATAACCATCAATCGAAGGCACAGGAGTTGTAGCAAAGCAAGAAGCATACTGGGTATTTCACCCTCCAAATTGTATTATGTGGACAAGGAGGTAAAGGAAAAGTGAGGAATTAGGGGGTTCCAAAATCTTGACAACTTTTCTGAAGAATTCAAATAACTAGTCTGAGCCTTTGAGATGATGGATTGGGCCAGTCGATGTTAGGAGACCCTAGCGATTGTTGGTACTATCTGAACCAAACAGTGTGACTTACAGGGGTGGTTCTGCAAACAAAATACATTTGCCTTTGTTCCAACGATAACTTTTTCCAAAATGTGCCTTGACAAGTCTACTGCCCTCACAATCATGTATCATTGAGCGGGATTTTTCAGGTTTTGTGTACTTGGAGTTTTCATGTGGATTTATTACTTGTGGAAGGTCTTGGCTTGATGGCCTCAGGGACTGAAATCCTTATTTCATCTAGAACCTGATCCAAAGCCCAGTCAAATCAACAGATTTTCAATTTACTTCAACGGACTTGGGATCAGGCCAGATCAGGAACAGCATAGACGGAAGGCACATGAGCTTCTTCATACCACCAATGTGCCTCAACCCAACCCTGGAGAGTATTTGATTTGTCCCCTTCAGTCCATTCCAAATGCAGCCCCTAAATGCATCTTCCCGGCATGACCATCTGATCATGTCACTCCCTTCTTTTATTGGCTCCACCTCTGTTATTGCATCACATTAGAGCTTCTTGTCAGTGCCTTCAAACTCTGCCTGTTCCTCCTTCACATTGCCCCCCATCCACCAGCACTCCTGATTTGACTGCTCATTTTTTGGCTTCTTATGTCATCATCTGCCGCCTTCCAACTGATCTCTACGTGGTATAACTTCACCACCGTCTACCGGTATGTCCCTAGACTGAACTCCTTGAAGGTAAATCATAATAGTAATCTGACAATCAGGAGCTGAAAGGGTGTTACAGGGACAGAGGTGAAACCACCCTCGGGAAGTAGGCGCTGTGTTTTTTGGCTTCCCGAATGGTTTTCAGCCCAAAATCAAATCCTAAGAGCATGGGGAAAGCTGCCTTCTGAAGTCGTGAACCTCACTGTAAGGCTCTGTCTTATAAAACTACTTTTGATGTGGACATTCGGCTCCAACCCACACTGAAGACCATTATAAGTAACCACTGCCTTACAGGACACAGAGAAGTTGGTGTCCTTGAACACTCCTAGAAAGTAGGTTTAAAGTTATTGGGCCAGACCCTCAGCTGGTATAAACTGGTATCACTCCAAATAGACTTTGTCAATCTACACCAATTTACAGCAGCTGGGCTCTGGCTGCTATATTGCAAGATGTCACTGCTTTCAAATTCTATCACAGTGGATTGAGCAAAATTGTTTTGAAAGCAAGTTTGCCAATCCCGATTTAGATTCTAATGAAATGGCACTGTAATTATTTCATGATGCATACATGCTCCATTTTGTTTTCATTTTGTTATGCTTCTGTTTATCTTATCTCCTGCCAAACAGAGGGAGAATACCACATGTGTTACACAAAGAATTTCTCAGTGTAGCAAAACTTTTCCTCCAGATGCAAACTGGCTTGGTGTCACAGTTTAGCATCTTCATTTTCACAGGCATTGCGTTTTATAGATTTCAAGAGACAATGCTTAAACGGTTAATATAAACAGCAAGTGGTCAATTGTGCTTGCAGAAACACAGCATTTGCACGTAGATACCGGTACCTGTGGACAGACAAGACTAGTACTTCACAATCTGCCATTTAGGTGGTCACGAATTCACTTTGCAAGCATAGATTCCAGCTTGCTTGGGCAAGGTGAGTGCATTCATAACATTATATTAATTACTATATTAGTAGCATCTACATGCCCTACTGTGCTAGGCACTTACAGAAACCTAATAAGATGCTGTCTCTATCCTCAAGAGTTTATTATCTAAATAGACAAGACAAATAGTTGGGGAAAGGATCTATTATTATCCCCATTTTACAGATTGGGGATGGAGGCAAAGGGAGATTAAGCGCCAGCTTTTTAAAGTTTTTGGCCACCTAACTTCCATTGATTTCAATGGGAGTCAGGCACCTAAATACCCTTAAAAATCTGTCCCTAAATGACTTGCCCGAGATCTCTCAGAACCCAGATCCCCCACATTCCCAATTGCAGAACCCAAATCCCCCACATTCCCAATCTGATGCATTACTGACGAGTCCTTGCTCTCTAATGCACAACTTTGTGGATGTGCATTTGGGGTGACCGCAAGATGCCACAAAGCTCCATCAACCATTCTGAGGGCACGCAAGCAAACCAACAGCTACAAATCAGAGCTGGGCTGGTGCCAGAGCCATTTATCCCTCTACTCTTCCTCATGGATGCCAGCAGTTCTGGTGCAGACAGATCTGAAATGCTACTGGTTTGTGCTTTGCCAAACAAAAATATGATTGCTGTGGTTTTGCAACCCTGTGGGGCCGTTTCTATTTTAAATGGACTGAAGCAGGAATAATTGATCCAAACTCCTTATCCTTCTCAAACGTCTTTGAAGGTTTGGCTAATGTGGCAACTGCACAGCTCCCAGGAGTCCTTGCTTGGCCAGTTCTGATCTGGGTTTTCAACACCTCTCCTGGGGAACTGGAGGCCTAGTCCATATTTCCATCTGTGGAGCTGGCAGCCCTGCAAAGCGGTTTTGGGGTGGGGAGGGGATCAGAAGAATTGTTTGATTTGGGGAAGAGCAGAATAGATTTGGAAGAGAATTGCTGGGGGATGTAAAATTGCCTTATTGATTGTGAGGGAGGGGGAAATTAATTGATTTGTTTGTTGGATTTGGGGTGAAGAGAATTAACTTATTGGACTGATCTGATTTAGTGGTCTGAGATCAGCTTTAAATTTAAACAGAGATGCCTGGAACTTTAGGTTCCTATCCAAGCTGCATGGATTCATGCTTTCAAGTGATATGAACTCTGTGTATGCAGTGGCGGGACTTTTCAATGGGATCTTAAGTGAGGCCTCATTTGCATTGACTCTACGGCCAACTATTTTATAAAGAAGACCTGCACATATGCGTGTAGTTACGTGCCTACATTTTCATTCATATGGACCATAACCGTGAGCACAAATTGCAGACCCTCCCGCAGTGACAGCCCAACTCCTTGCCTTACTTGGAGACATGTCTCTTGCAAAAGGTTGACAGGTTGAAAACTATGGAACTGAATTTGTAATGTGCCTGATTTGGGTTTTATAAAGCCCACACCCCATCTTGATGTTCCCCATCTAAAGTAAACAGCTGGCATTTGAGCTTTCAGAAGAGCATTCGTGCAATAGAACCGTCCCCACAGGGGCGTAGAACATTCTTTAACAACAGTTTTCAAACTGAGGGCCCGTCTTGGAAACCCTCATTCACTTGACAAGGGAGTGCAGAAGCAGGCTATAAAGACACAAATCCGTGCAGAAAATTTCAATTTTTAACTTTCCTTGTTTAAAATAAAATAGCAATAACAGTTCCAGCAGTGTTATCATGCTAACTATGGGCTGAGCATGGGGTGGGAGAGAGGGGTGTTTGGGGAGAAGGGGGAGGATGGTTGGAGGAGGTGAGGGTTTGGTGGGAGGGGTGTTTGATAGGGAGGAGAAGCTGGACATTTGGAAGGAGGGTGTTAATATTTGGGGAGAGGGAGGCATTTAAAGCTTCATTTGTGGTGGGAGTGTAGCAGGGGATTTATCCTGCTAGGGGGCACTCAGCACTGAAGGTCTGTGCCCATTGCCTTGCCCAGACTTTGCTGACAGTTACTCCACTGCTCTTCATGCCTGTTTTGTCCTCTCTGGCCTTGTCTATCCTAGGAATTTCCCACTACAGCACTCTACCATTGCAAACCCTGAATCCGCTCCTCCGCTGGTAGCAATGGTGACAGTGCGCGTACCTGCAAGATGCTGCTGGTGCTTTAGCCAGAGTCTTGTGCAGGCCTGCTTAAAACTGCAGTGGCGGCTTGAAGCATCTTCTGCCCCAGGCTACCTCTGGTGGAGCTGCAATGGTGGAGAACCTTAGGAAAATATCCCTCATGTGGACACAGCCCAAGATGTGACAACCAACAGGTTTGCAAGGTTTGGTGATGGATGCAAAATGTATTTACTAAGTGGAACACTGAAAAGCCACCAGATGGTTAAAATTTTCTGTTTCCAATTGCCTGGGCTACACTGGAATTAACGACCCAGCGGGGAAAGGCAGTTAGCAGTCCCCTGAGTCATTCGGTCCCACTGTACCATACAATCACAGTCCAGGGAATCTAGTCCCGCCCCTGTGCTGAGGTGGGACCAGGTAAACATAGCCCATCTCTGACAGGTATTAGCCTAACCTGTTCTTAAAACCTCCAATGATGGGGATTCCACAACCTCCCTTGGAAGCCTGTTCCAGTGCTTAACTATCCCTACAGTCACAACGTTTTTCCTGATGTCTAACCTAAATCTCCCATGCTGCAGATTAAGCACATTACTTTTTGTCCTACCTTCAGTAGCCGTAGAGAACAATTGTTTGCCATCCTCTGGATAGCCCTGAACATATCTGAAGACTGTTATCGTGTCCCCCTTCAGTTTTCTTTTCTCACAACTAAACATGCCCAGTTTGTTTAGCCTTTCCTCACAAGCCAGGTTTTCTAAACCTATGATCATTTTTGTTGCGCTCCTCTGGACTCTCTCCAATTTGTCCACAGCTTTCCTAAAGTGTGGCGCCTGTAATTGGACAAAGTACTCCAGCTGAGGCCTCACCAATGCCTGGTAGAGAGCGACAATTACCTCCTTTGTCTTATATACAACACTCCAGTTAATATACCGCAAAACAATATTCGCCCTTTTTCACAACTGCATCATTGTTTACTCATATTCCATTTGTGATTCACTATCACCCGCAGATACTTTTCAGCAATACTACCACCTAGCCAGTTATTCCCCATTTTGTCGTTGTGCCTTTGATTTTTTTTCTTCCTAAGTGCAGCACTTTCCACTCATCTCTATTGAATTTCATCTTGTTGATTTCAGACCAGTTTGCCAATTTTGTTAAGGTCCTTCTGAATTCTAATCCTGTCCTCCAAAGTGCTTGCAACCCCTCCCAGCTTGCTGTCATCGGCAAATTTTAGTAGCATTCTCTCCACTCCATTAACATGTCATTAATGAAAATATTAAATAGTACTTGATCCATGACTAACCCCTGCAGGACCCAACTAGATACACCACCCCAGTTTGACAGCAAATTATTGATAACTACTCTTTGAGTATGGTCTTTCAACCAGTTTTGTACCCACCTTACAATAATTCCATCTAGACCACATTTCCCTAGTTTGCTTATGATAATATCATGTGAGATTGTGGCAGGCTCCTTACTAAAATCAATATATATCATGTCTACAGCTTCCCCCTATCCATTAGGCAAGTAACCTTGTCAAAAATGAAATTACCTTGGCTTCATATGATTTGTTCTTGGTAAATCCATGTTGACTATTTCTGATAACTCTTTATTATCCTTTGTGTGCTGACACATTCATCGTTTAATAGTTTGTTCCGGTATCTTTTCAAGTATCGAAGTTAAGTGGATTGTACTGTAATTCTCTGGGTCCTGTTCGTTCTCCTTGTTAAAGATGTGTACTATGTTTGCCCATCTCCTGTCTTCACCCATTCTCCAGGAGTTCTCAAAGATAATTGCTAATGATTCAGAGATGGTTTCAGGTAGTTCCTAAGTATCTTAGGGTGAATTTCATCAAGCCCTGCCAACTTGAATACACACAACTTATCTAAACAGTTTAACTTGTTCTTTCCCTTTCTTTCCCTCCATGTTAATATTAATTGTGTTAAGTATCTGGTCACTATTAACCTTTTTAATGAAGACCGAATTAAAATAGGTATTGCACATCTCGGCCATCTTGATGTCTTCTATTTTTAGCTTTCCTTCCCCTCTAAGTAGAGGACCTACACTCTCTTTGGTTTTTCTCTTGCTCCTAATGTACTTATAGAACTTATTCTTATTGAACTTCTGTTACTCCAAGTTATTGTCCACTGATGTGATCAAAATCCCTGATTCACCTAGAGCGAGCAAACATTTTGGATATAGTTCCAGGCATCCAAATCCGTCACTGCATATCATAGTTGTGATCTTCAGAGCTACAGTTTCAGCCCGGTCGTAGAGAAAGGGAAGTAAAGGGACTTAACTACTGCCTCCCACTAATAACAAAAGCTGCATTCTGGCTGAATCCTCACATGTTGCATTGAGTATTTTACCCCAGAGTATTTTTATTGTCATTAATAGTGACGTACTAGTAATCAATATAGGAAGAGCCATGCACTGGGAAAATGCACAGCTACATTCATTGCTTTGACTGGCCAGCAAAGCAGAGTGATTACTGAAATGTTTCAAATTTTGGCCATTTAATGAAAGCTTTCTGAGAAAAATGTTTGCTCTGTCTCAAAGGGCTGTAATGATATGGGTGACTGGGCTGTATTCTCAGCTGGTGTAATCTGGTGCAGCTCCATTGGTTACGTTAGCAAATATGACTCTTAATGCACCCAGGGACCAGGCTTCTTCATCACCACTCGCTCTCACTCTGTCATTCTCTCTCTCTCCCTTCCTCACATGCCCTCTCTTTCACTGTGTGTGCATAAAAGAGAGAGAGAGAAAGAGGGAGGAAGGGTGAGACACTGGTGGCTGGAAAAGCGGCATCAAGCAGTCCTTGTCCCTCCACCCCCTCTTCTGCACTGGTGACAATGATAATGGCCCACAGCCTGGAGCAGTATCAGAAGTGGTCAGGGGATCCCTGGAGGTATTAATAAGTAAGACACTCCTCTACCTATTAACTCTGTATAAACTTGAATGAATGATTCGGGATTTGGTTAGAACAATTCTAAGGAGGTAATCCCTACCTAGACCACAGAGGGCAAACAAGGGATGGGAGATGCTACATTTCAGGATCCAAATTTCAAGGCATGCTTAAAGAAGTCTTATTAAAAGTGTTTTCCAATGCATGTGGCTTCCTGTGACAGCACCTAAGTGGTTAAGAAAACAGCATTACAGATTAAAGCTGTTTTTCTTTTCCGCACAAGAAATCATTCAAGTGTCTGGTGTTTGACTCAGAAAGGAGACCTGCAGCAGTCATGTCCATTGAAATAAACCAACCAAGATTTGAGCTGTCAGCATTTCTGTCCGTTACGTCAAGGCATCCCAACGCATAGCAAAGTAATATTTTTTCCCCTGTAAATCCCAGGGTAAATATTAGGCAGACAGCATTTCTGCTTTGCACATTAAAAACCCGACCGAATTTGAAAAGCCTGCAAGTGCACTTTGGGGATTTCGGAAAGTGTCGTTTGGCGATGAGCTAAGACCAGAAGCTGCCATTTTGCAGACAGGGCAGGCGGGAAAAGCGTTTGGCCTCATTCATGACTTCACAACTATGGCAAATATCAGCTGATGAATATTTATGTTATCCCTGGCAAAAAAACCTGAAAGGCAAACGGGGCGTATGTATGTGGGGAGCTAAAGTTCGGAAAAAGATAGTCTGAACGCTGTGGGATTTCTTTAGCAATGCTTTCCATGCTTCAGCAGTAGCTGCTGAATGAAATCATTATGTGCTGAGACCCCGCACAGGAAAACAGTTTGTCAAGTCTCTGTTCATTAGCACCTCGGACTTTGTTTGAACCTTGTACGTGTGCTGGGCCCTGAAAGGGGAAACCCTCTTCCTTAAATCAAAGGCTGTGTATCTGGAGTCACATTTTAAAATTGGTATTATTAATTGCAAATTGCTCTTCATCACACAACAGCTCAAAGGGCTCAATGAAAGAGAGGGTCAGGAAAGGAATATAAAATGCTACTAGGTGTGTGGATGAAATCCCTTTTTTAACGTGCATTTTAGGAGATGGTATATTAATGCTAGCACTGACTGTAGAAATGGAGGTGCGCAGACAACTGGCAATAGGAGAGAATGGCCATTTATCGCCACACTGTATTCAGTTCTACCACTTTGCAGTGTTCTGTCTGATTAAAATGATTATTTCTGTTGTTTGTGTTACAGTAGCACCTAGAGGTCCCAACCGAGATGGACCCCCACTGTGCGAGGTGCTGTACAAAGATCTAGTCAGAGAAAGTCTCTGCTCTGAAGAGCTTGCAATCTAAACAGACAAGACTGACAAAGGGCAGGAGGGGAAACAGAGATGAAATGGCTTGCCTTAGGTTACGAAGCAGAGCTGGGAACAGAAGCAGTTCTTCTGATTCCTGATCTGCACTATCCACTTGATCATACTGTCTCCCAAATTAGGAGCTACCTCAAATATCACAGTACATTTGACTGCCGTGGGTGTTAATTGTCCAGTTTACATAGTGATTATGCTATACTTCTAAATAAGAGCCTGATCTTGCTTGCCATTACTTCTGTGCTCGCCCTTACTCACGTGAGTAGTCCCATTGATTTACACTGTGCTACAGGAATGAGTAAGGGTTTGTTGGACCAGGTGTTTAAGGCAGTAAAGTAAATTATTTTCACCTTCTGTGTATCAAAGATTTCATAATCTAAAAACAATATTACTTTTTGCTTGCGGGTGGGAACCCAGTCTCCTTTGAATCTGGATTGTTTTAAGTAGGCAAAGGAAACCCACTCAGAGAAAATAAAAACGACCAAGGGACCGTTTGCAAAAATTCACATTTTCTTTGTATTCCTCTGATGGCTTGTTTAAAAAATAAACGTACATTTACTAGCCCCGGCAGATCCACCTGGTAGATGCTGTAAATATATTTGACTGTGTGTGTCTGTCTACTGTGACAGCGACATTATGTTCCTTTCTTAGTCATTTCCCCAATTTGCTCAAGTCTTCCCCTCTTCAAAGTCACTCACCTTTCCAAGACACTCACAGAGTGTCGCCACGCAAGGGGCTGGGATCAGAACACTCCTCTCAACCCCCAAGCGGTTATAACTTAACTGCAAGAAGCAACTGTCAGTAAAATTCATGAACATGACTGAGCCATTCTGGTGAAGCAAGCCCAGCGAGGCAACTGCCTGGAGTAAATAATTGCCAGAGGCCAGTGCGGATTTTCTAAAGCTTTTGAGTGGGACCAATTTCAGACACCTTCAAAGGCCTGATTTTCAGAGGGCGGGTGAAAATCGGGTCCCTTTCAGGAGTGTCAAGTTGGACACCCAAAACCCAAGGCACCCAGAGTAACTAATTGCATTGCAAAATCATAGCCAAAGAGTCTTGCAAAAGGCACAAAGTTCAATTTGGGGGACTAGCAGACTGGGTGGATTTTGATCATTATACCATTTCTGAGAAGGAACTCCTGGCGTAAGCCCTTTATAGATAATTATTTTATTCACTATCTTTGCTGACCGTTCCTTTTCCTAGAGATGGGTTACGCAGAACTCTTTAGGTTTCTTTTTACATGTGGAACTTATTTGTAGAATGTTTAAAAAAAAAAAGCAACAACAATTAGTTGAAAAGACCAAGAACTAGAACCTTCAGGTTAGCTGTGAAGTGTTAAAAATATTCTACCAGTCGGTTTTTTTTAGCAGAGATGTCAATCTGTTTAATTTATAGGAGCCAGCAGATGGTGCTGTGATACATCAAGTAAGTTGGGGGAAATGCACCCTTATGTAATAGGCTACTAATTCTAACCTGACAAGCGGCATGACCGTATTCTCAGGAAGGGCTGTGTAATTACTAACAGAACAGTAGTGAAGTTCAGATCTCCATGTCCTCAAGGAATAGAAATCGGAGTGTACAGCATGCTGTCTAAACTGTTTACTTTTCCCAAACCAGGGACGTTGCCAAGTTATGGAGCCTTTCAATGAAGGGAAGAGGTTTTTAATGTGCCTCTGCCTCGGATGCTATTTGATTTGGCCTTTCATTGTGGAACAACAAAACAAGGTTGCTAGGGAGACCAAGATGAGAGGGCGGGAAGGTGTGTTTCTCTTGTCCAAGCACCATAACAAAGTTGTTTTGTTTGTGAGAGTTGAGGCCAGCTGGCATAGCTACTCTGGCCCATGCTAGTGTAGACAACTATTCATGGGGAAAGGAGGATCAAGGAGACAGAGATCCCCCATAAAACCTTCTAAGGCCTAGTGCTGCCATGAGCTCTGTGTGGGAGGCAGCAAAGTCAATGGGAGTCCACCCCCACACAGTTCATGGCAGGGTCAAGGCCTCTGGAATCACGAATGATTGAACAGTAGAAGGGCCCCCACTTGAGCAGCCCCAAGGATTCTGCCATGATGGAGCACCCGCTCTGAGCCAGCTGCTGCGGCAATCCACCTCCTCCTCCTCCCCGCAGTCATGGGATGCTCCTATTGGTCTGGAAATCCAGCCGCTATCTGCTCTGCTTCCTTCACAGCCAACTGGAGCACGATCCTCAGACAGCCATCTCCTGCTTGCTTTTGCCTCCCCCCACAAGGAGGGGTTCTGTTTTCAGTCTCCAGCTAGGTACTAAGCATGAGCCTAGAGTGGGTGGCATGTTTCCGACCGGGGCACTGCAGGCTGACAACCTTCTGCCCTACCTTCAAGGTAAGGGTGTTAACCCCAGCGCTTAGTTCCTACCTGCTCCCCTTCACCACTTGAGTTCTCAGTCCTCCTTCCCCCTCTCCATCCCATCTAGTGCTGCCCCCCTACCCGTTCCTCAGCTCTTAATGCCTGTTTCCCTATTCCTCCTCCAATGGCAGCAGCTCACTGGTACCCTTATGTGAAATTAATGGGCAGCAGGTTTAAAACAAATAAAAGGAAGCTCTTCTTCACACAGCGCACAGTCAACTTGTGGAACTCCTTGCCTGAGGAGGTTGTGAAGGCTAGGACTATAACAGGGTTTAAAAGAAAACTGGATACATTCATGGAGGTAAAGTCCATTCATGGCTATTAGCCAGGCTGGGTAAGGAATGGTATCCCTAGCCTCTGTTTGTCAGAGGGTGGAGATGGATGGCAGGAGAGAGATCACTTGATCATTACCTGTTAGGTTCATTCCCTCTGGGGCACCTGGCATTGGCCACTGTCAGTAGATAGGATACTGGGCTGGATGGACCTTTGATCTGACCCAGTACGGCCATTCTTATGTTCTCCCACTCATCTTTGTGGCCCTCTCCTCTAGACGTCCCTCCCCTTCAATCTCATTCCTTCGTTTCATCCCTTCACATGCATCACACATCTCTTCTCAGTCCACCTGCTGCTTCCTGACAGCTGCTTTCCACCTGCCCCCCCATTAGCATCACCCTTCCATTCTATTCCTGCCCAGCTTTGCCAGGCCCTCTCAGCCTCCAGGAGCAACAGCCCTAAATTATCCCTGTGGCTCACCAATATCAGACTCCCACCTCACAGTGGAAATTAGGCCATGTCCTATAGGTGCGCGTATGAATATGCAAACCCAGGGTCTCTCTGTGGAATGAAATGTTCAATGAATAATACAGTCATGTACTGCTGGTTATGATTCCACCTAACACTTGGTTTTCTAGCTACAGGGAAGGGCTCACCGACACCTCCACATTTCTAATCAGTGTAGGATTAGACCCAATGCCCTATTGCCCCCTTGTGGAAACTTGTCACTCTCTTGCAAAGTAACCCCCCGTTTGCCAGTGGCACTGGCCTCTTGCGAGCTGACAATGTGCTGTCAAGGGAAGAGGCTGGGTGAAATACGCATGGCAAGGAACGTAAATAACCTCGAGCAGCTGGTTTTGTTACCCTGCAAAGCTGTAAAGCTGAAAAAGGAGTTGAAAAGCAAGAGAAGTGGACTCAGTACCATCCTGTCCTGCTTACTGGCACTTGGGACTTTGAGTCAATTTAATTTTTTTTTTGTTTGAAGTTTAATAGCTCAGCAGTGGAAGGAAACAGAGACACCACACTTGGAACTCCAGGTTTCTCTCTTGATCCCGTGGTACCTAGGCACAATGAGGTGAGTTAAGGACAGAGTTAAAGCCTATCAGGTTCCTGTCTTTTAGTTGACCCTTCAAGTAGACTTTTGTGTGACACTGCCCTTTTATTTTATTTTCCAAATGTGTTAGATCTGCTAAGCAGGGGACTACAACTCCCATTAGCCCTCTCCCCACTACACGCCTTTTCCGCTTGGCCAGGTAGGTCCCTGAGCTGGAAACTGTCTGGGCTCTGTTTGGAAGCAACGTGGGCATGGCGAGCCAGGAGCTGCAGAGAAGCTGAAGTGCATGGCAAGCAGGGAGCTGGAGAGAAACTGAATTCAGAGTAGAATCCCCAGGACCGTGAGTGGAACAATCCGTGGCTACTGGGTGGGACTGCAAGCTCCTATTTGCTTGAATGGAGACTGGACTGGAGTGCCCCAGGGGCCCAAAAAATGGCTCCCTTTGCACTGTAACTGTTGAAGCCTCTAGGGTATCTACAACCTTTCCTGCCAGCCCTAGGAAAATACTCTTTCCCTCAACCATGTGTCTGGGTGGTTACTGGGACCCACCAGGGCTAGTGTTTAAGCACTTACCTCCAAGTTGTGGTGCACCAGGCACATGACTGGTCCCCTAGGGCAGTGGTCCCCAACCTTTTTCGTCTGGCGGGCGCCAGAAGACGAGCCACGGAGGACCGTGGCGGCGGATGAGCATCCGCTGAAATGCCACCAACAAGCGGCAATGTCAATAGGCGTCGCCGCCGAAATGCCGCCAACAAGCAGCGTCATCCAGAGGCATTGCCGCCGAAAATCAGCAGCATTTCGGCGGTGATGCCTCTGGATGACGTTGTTTCTCGGCGGCATTTCAGCAGATGCTCGTCTGCCGGCCAGTATGCAGGCGCACTTAGACACCCCGGCGGGCGCCATGACGCCCGCGGGCACCGCGTTGGGGACCCCTGCCTCTGCATTGGGGTGAAAGAGCAAATGAGTGTCAGATCACCTGGGCTTAGAACTTCAACTCCCCCTTTGCAGATACATCAGATACATCGTTTGTGTCTGATCTTTCTTTCCCTTGAGGAATCGCTGAATAATGAGCAAGGATACTGGTGGGTTCAGGTGTTCTGCAGGAGAGTCCATCTAGAGACACCCATTGGTTTTCATTTGAAAGCAAATAGGGCAATGTGTCTATTGAGGTGAGTTATGCATTTTAATGAGAAAAAACGATGGAAGGGCAAATGCCAGGACTTGCAACTAACTCCAGTGTGTGATTCAAAGTGTTAGTAATGCTGACGTGTTACTCTCTGTTGAACTGTGGGGGGCGGGGACCCACTAATGCAGTAGGAGACTCTGTGCTCCATAGATCCAAATTGCACCCTCAGCTACACGAGTATAATCTGAAGGAGTTCCACTGAAGCCATGTTACCCCAGATTTATATCCAAAAAACTGAGACTGAAATTTGGGCCATAACCTTGTTGCACAGAAACTGGATTCGTTTAACAGATTTATTTCTTCGACAGACATACATTTTAAAGGACTCTTTTGTATTATTCTCTGTGTGTTTTGATTCAGTGCACAGAAAATGTATGTTATTATTTTAACAGATCTACTCCAATGCGTGATCAGCTTTTCCTTCTGCCTGGGTCGTACAGAACAAGTGTTTGTATGTTTTGTAGCTGGGTTTCATTGGGTAAGGTGAGTTTGTTGGCACCATGCTGTATGTGTATTGATACTTGTCACTGATCATTTCAAAGAGAAATTGTAAATATAGCATAATGAGCCATACGTTAAAGAAAAATATAACATTTTATACTTGGGTCTTCATGCAGCACCTACCAGTGACTACTTCTAATAATAACGAGTCCCAATTATTTACCATGTCTATTATCGTTGTGCCTAAGAGCCCAAGTCCTGGGTCAAAACTCCATTGTGCTAGCTGCTGCAAAAACAGAGATCACATAGTCCTTTGGATATTACTGCAATACAAATAATTTGCATTGTGTATTTCAAAGGATCTCAAAGCACTTCCCAAACTCTAGAAGCACATACTTGAGAATTGGTAAGACAACTCCCACCTGTTTATGCTCTCTGTATGTGTGTATATATATCTCCTCAATATTTATTCCACTCTGTATGCATCCGAAGAAGTAGGCTGTAGTCCGCAAAAGCTTATGCTCTAATAAATTTGTTAGTCTCTAAGGTGCCACAAGTACTCCTGTTCTTTTTGCGGATACAGACTAACACGGCTGCTACTCTGACACTTGAGTACCTCGCTGAATCAAGGCCGCTGTGAATAACAGTTGTGGCGATTTAGCAATCCGAAAGCAGTGAGGAATTCAGGTGAACACTCAGGAAGCAGACCATTTTCATGATATCAGGGTGGACAACCACTATGGAGGGTGATGTGATGGATGCAGCAAGTTCTTCTAAGTGAGCTTCTCTTTTTCTCCACACCAATATCATTTCGCTCTTTCCTGGATTCAACGTCAGCCTATTATTCTTCATTAATTTGCCGATTTCAGTCCGGCCCTTGGGAGATGGTTTTGTTCGGGGCTGAGATGAAGGTGATGTAGAGCTAGGTTTTATGTTTCTGATGTGTCAACCCTTGCAGTTTCATACTGTGCTCTAGGGCTTTGAATCAGAGAGGAAGAGGCTAGATTCTTGTAGCACTCCCCGGGTGAGGGATCTGGTGAGACTGAAATAATTTGGAGGCTGAAGGATAGAGTTGAGCAGAGGGTACAAGTTCTGTTTCTTGGAGATTTTGAAATCTGGTGACATTTCAAATCAACAGAAGTTTTCAAAGTTCTTGGCGGAATTCTGATTTTTTTTGTTTCAGGTGGATTGAAATGTTTTGTTTTGATTTTGACTTTTAAAATGTCATATTCTATTATGATATACAATATAAATTCAAAACAAACAATTGATGTGTTCAAGTAAGAAAAATGTTATAACAGGATGTTTTAACATTGTCAGAATTATTGTCGTCCCCCCCCCATCCCGTCCCCCCCCCGAATCCCCTCTTCCCCGGTTTTCTTCCTAAACGAAACGCTGGTGAAATCAGCCCTGCTTCATATTCTGACGGGATATGGTTCCGTCGAAATTTCTCTGACCAGCTCTACTGAGGAACAGGTGCCCATTGTAACTATGGACGTAGTGCTGCCCCACTAACCACTGCCACATCTTGAGGCAGGAACCTGTCATTCCATGGTTCACTGTGTTAAACATTGTGAAAAGACCCAGCACCATGAGTAGGGATGTCTGGCCCTTTCCATAGCCGAGAAGAGAGGTCATCAACTAGAACCATCTCTGTATATAGGGGGAACCCTTGATAACCTTCTTCGGGTATGCCTACACGGCAAAAATGCCAGCAGCAGCGTCTCTCAGAGCCTGGCTCAACTGATTCGAGCCTGGGAGGCCCATGGTACAGGGCTAAAAATAGTAATGTGGCCTGAGACTTGCTGCTGTGTTTGATTGTTTTTCAGTGTAGACGTACCTTTCTAATGAACTTGCTAGGCCTAGCTCGTGATAACCAGAGGTCCTCAGGGCCGCCCAGAGAGGGGGGCAAGTGGGGCAAGTTGCTCCAGGCCCTGGGTCCCGCAGGGGCCCTGCGAGCCCTGGCCAAGAATCCCTTTCCCTTTACTCACCCGGCGGTGGTCCGGGTCTTTGGCGGCACTTCGGCGGCGGGTCCTTCAGTACTGCCGAAGACGTGGAGCGAGTGAAGGACCCGCCGCCGCCACCTCGGAGTGCCGCCCGGTGAGTACAAGCGCCGCTTTGCCTCAGACCCCCTGAATCCTTTGGGCGGCCCTGGAGGTCCTCCTTGTTTTGAACTGTCTGAATGCATTTGGTCTCTCTCTAATAATAACCTATTATTCTGGCTGCTAAAATTTTACTTTTAAAACTGTAGCTGAGGCAAATGTCTCCTGCAACATGAACAGTTTCTTAAAATCTACAAACTCCAAATGGCAGTTTTAACAAAGATAAATAAATGCCTCCCCCTACACCCAGACAAAAATAAATACATAAACGTACGTACATAGAGAACATACATAGAAAAATAAGTCAACACAGAAACTCCACCCCATACCTTCTCTCCTCTTCCCCCTGATCCCTCCTCAGGGCAAAGGACTGGGAGGACAGGTGAGTCTTGCACCCGGGATTGAAGTTCAATTGACTTGGACTAGGAGGAGGTGGGGGCGGAACAAACTCCAGCATGGAGGCCTTCCACTGAAAATATCCAACAGCCACATATTCAAATCTAGGGGCTGTAAACTGGAGCACAACAGCTGGCTTTAATTTTCAGGGCAGGATGTGGGGAAGGAAGTGGTGTTTCAGGTAGCTGGGACCTAGGCCATTTCTTCTGTGGGATGCCGTCATCCTGGTTTAGTGGCCGTGCGTTGCCGAGCAGCACTGGGACTCCAGAGAGAGCCACAGCTATATCTTCTTGGCGAGGGGGATGGCTCCCTTAATGCAAAGCTTTTCAGGATGTGGGTTAAAGGAGAAGGGGGAAATGTATATTAATGTGAATCAAAGGCAAGTCCACCTGTGAGCTGATATTCCGTAGAAAAGGGCATGTTTCTTTCTGGCACGTCTCATTTGTGACTGTATTTGTACACTCACCCCAAAGCCAGACACATGATGCAACACAGGCATATGACAGTGCTGTAGGCAATATTATTTTTTGTTTAAGGGTCATTTCCTTAAATACATTGTGCTGTGTTTTGCAACACAATGCCAAAAGTTGCTGTGACTGTTGACTGTGGGATGCACATAGAATGTATTGTAGATAGTAAATGATTCATTACTTAACAGGAAGAATTTTCATTTGTAAAAATCATTATCTCTTGTAGACAGCTATACCTCTTATCACTATGGTCTTGGGATCAGATTAAGAGTAAACCTGTGTATAACTAAGCAGTTGCTCTTCACATTTTCTTTCAGTTTTGATTTGAGTTTTGAGTTAAATATCTGAATTTCAAAATGCCATTCAGTCCTCCGCTTCCTGTGCTCCAACTGGTTCTGTAAAACCATCATTATCCCAAAGATTCAGAATCAAGAGCCGTAAAGTAGTTCAAATTTGCTTGAAATAAAATGATCTCAGGTTTGCTCCCAAAGTGCATGAACCTTAGCAGATTTTTTTCAGGACAAACCTGATTTGAGTTTGCAATGAAACCGCAAACCAGGCCAATTTTGTGTGGTTTGGGGTTTCGTTGCAAACACTGTGCACAGCTCTAGTCAGGACTAATCTGTACGTAAATGGGAGACCTTCAAGGGAAAACTGAGGAGCAGTAGGAAGTGGTGTTGGTGACTCAGTAGGTGGTACGCTTCCTTATGAGTCAATACTGAACAAGTGCTCTTGTGTGGTGTTAGGAGGTGCTGTCTCGTCTATGTACTCCTTCTTGGATGACACATGAATACCATGGTCATAACCAAGTTCTTGTGGACTCTGCAGTAAGATGACCTGATTTCTGTAGCAGATTGGGAATTCAGTGTCAGGATCATTTTAAATAGAGGAATGGATATTTTTTAATGGCTGGGTGCTATTTGTGTTACAATAACACCTACGGGTCTCAGGTGAAACCAAGGTCCCATTGTACCAGGCACCGTACAAGCATCTAATGAGAGATGGTCCTTGCTTCAAAGACTTTACAGTCTAAATAGACAAATGAAGTATTGTTTTCCTACTATACAGATGGGGATCCGAGACTCTTAGAGATTGAGTGGCTTGCCCAAGGTCATATACAAAGTGCAACGGAGAGCCTGAAACCAGATCTCCAGTGTCCTAGTCCAGTACTTTAACCACAACAATATCTTTCCTCTCCACAAACATGCCTATAAATGATGCAGTCAGCACAGTAGCACGTGTGTTTTATATTTTGACGTTGACATCTTCAGTTTCTTTTATGCTGTCCTCCAATGTCCAGTTTGCTACAGATTTTTGTATTGATCACACTTTCTGCAAGACAGTTGTGTGAAGGGGGATTATCGATGTTCTGGCAGCTAGGTTGGGCACAGATGGCACTTTTGGGCATCTGAGAAGAGGCAGGAAGCAGTTTTGGATTGTGGGGCAGGAACATTAGCTGAGTGTTTGTGCTGACAGGGTCAGCAGGAAAGCGGTCAACCATGTTGACATTTAAACTGATGGCTTGGCTTCATTGTTAACACTCCTTGGAAGTGAACGGGAGCAGTTCACATGTCTCCAAGAGCTACTACTTCAGGCTGTCTGCAGGTGCAGGAAGACAACCGTATATCCCACCCTTCAACCCTCTTCAAGCAACAGAGGTGTCTGACAAATGAGGAAAGCCATGTTTTTTTGCACATTGTGCCATAATAGGTTATATCGGGGTAGGCAACCTATGGCACACATGCCGAAGGCGGCACGCGAGCTGATTTTCAGTGGCACTCACACTGCCCAGGTCCTGGCCACCGGTCTGGGGGGCTCTGCATTTTAATTTAATGTTAAATGAAGCTTCTTAAACATTTTAAAAACCTTATTTACTTTACATACAACAATAGTTTAGTTATATATTATAGACTTATAGAAAGAGACCTTCTAAAAACATTAACGTGTATGACTGGCACGCGAAACCTTACATTAGAGTGAATAAATGAAGACTCGGCACATCACTTCTGAAAGGTTGCCGACCCCTGGGTTATATAATGGTCATCCACTCTAAAACCTGTTTTAAAGGCTGTTTTCTCATTGTGTGAATTAAATAAACCAGGTTTTCCAAAACAGGAGTTTCATCCCATGCAATCCTGAGGATCCCTCCATGGATTGGTAGAAGGGTTTGCATTGACCCTTCAAATCTCGAGCACAGAGCTCTGCCACTGATCTAGAGGAGAAACTGTTATTAAGGTGCCACCGGACCCCTCGTTGTTTTTCTGGATACAGACTAACACGGCTACCCCTCTGTAGTCCACGAAAGCTTATGCTCTAATAAATTTGTTAGTCTCTAAGGTGCCACAAGTACTCCTGTTCTTTTTCCTCTGATACTTGTTGTTTTTCAAGTCGACTAGCCACTAGAGGGGGATGTAACACCCACTTTTGCTGCTGGAATCCACACGGCTGTTGAGCAACAGAGTGTAGGTGATCGGGAATCCTAGGTTCTACTCAGGGCTCTGAGAAGTTTGTGGTCGCTTGCATAGAGACAAGCTAGCCCATTCACATCAAAAGGCAGTATAGCTGGATAAATGAGCTTTAAGCCTTTTGTATTAGAGACTCAGGTTCTAGTCTCAGCTTTGCTGCAAGTGACCATATGCAACTTTTCAATCACCTTCATTATAAATGTGGCAAATACTATTTGACGGTTCGCTAGGGTAGGGTTATGAGGCTTTGTGCATTAACAAGGGCTGTGAGGTTCACAACAAAAAAGCAGAAGTTGGTAGCGGTGAAGACAGACCTCAGTGTTCCCTGGCTCAGAATTCAGTGCACCTTCACCTTGATTAAAGGACATATGGATAAGAAGGCTCACTTGTCTCCCTCACACCTGGAGCATAACCTGATTTGGAACAGGGAGTCTAAATCAGCTAGAATGGCCTGCAGAATGAAGTACCTTTGGCACACCCAGTCAACAGTAAGATGATTTTCTTTATAATCATAAAGGCTTAGAAACATAATTGTTTGACATGAAAACAGATTCTGGAGCAGTTTTGCAACAAGTGGTAGATTACGTATCTGCAGAATTGTAACGTATGGGGGGGGGCTCATCTTAACTGTGGGGTCTTTAAAGAATGCATGGTACTTTTTTCAAGAGTGGGGAATCTAGCTTTGGTGTCTTTGCCAAAAACTGCAGCTTATCTACATATATTCTCCGACCGTACATAAATGCCACCTGTGTTTTCAACTCTAGTGCTTTGCTGTACTAAACTGTTACACAGGATTGCTACACTGCACCTTAAGAATGGCTGTATTTCAGTCGTGGGCAAGGGAATTCCTGTAGAACTGCATGGTCTTGTTGCTGTTGAAGCACAAACCTGGGAGTTTCTGGGATGAAGTCAGTAGGAGTAAGGCGACTAACCTGCTTAGGCACGTTGAAAATCCCTCTAGGTGGCTAAGGTAGGCCCTGCTCGAGCCCTTGGCATAACTAATAGCATGAACCAAAGGCTGTGAACCAGAGGAGTCCTGGCTTTGGCAAAATAGCAACACATCAGGTACTTGCAAACACCAAGTTAGCACATTCCTGAACGGAGAGGATGGTACAGGAACACCCAGCAGTCACAGGACTAGATGACCTCCTGAGGTCCCTTCCAACCCTGACATTCTATGTTTCTATGAAGTAACTGCGTGAACACATTCCTAGGAGGTGGTACAGGGACACACAGATAAGGAAACATAAAATAAAGAGAGAATGTCAGGATCACGGATGAGGATGTTTTGTTCAAACTAGCAGGTGTATGTTGATCTTTCTGTCTTTGTCAGTATCATTGACACTTCATTCTAAAGCCCTAGGTCTGGGACTAGGGAAATGTCCTAAAGGACCATAAAACAATGATTGTGTAGTACACCTGGCATCTTTCTGCTGGCCTAGGGGACTGCATCCTGGTGTGCTAATGGAGCTGGTACCATTGTCGTGGGCATACATGTGTTAATGTACCTGTACCTCCTATGGGGCACTAGTACCATGCTTTGTCAACAATAAACCCAGCCGAGCGCCGTCGCCACCAAACCGAGCCCGGGGTCTTTCTTTATGGACAACATTGAGGTCTGCTGAATGGGCAAGCTGAACTCTGCTCGTGCAGCTAACACCAGAGCTCCAGAAACAGCAGCACTAGCAGCATTAACAACTTAGCAGCCTTAACCACCTTCCCCAATACAAATAACACTTATCTGAATCTCTAGACCCCTCAGTGCTATTGACTATCTGGCCCTTAGTCTCTCTGCACCTCAGTTTCTTTGTTTGCAATAATTATGAGGCTAAATTTAATGTTTGCAAAGTGCTTTGAGGTCTTCAGATAGAAGCCACTATAGTCGCACTGCAGTGGGGCAGCTGCCCCACTCCTGGAGAATATAGGGTTACCATATCTCATAAATAAAAAAAGAGGACCCTCCACGGGCCCTGGCCCCGCCCATTTCCCCACCCTAGCCCCGCCCAACTCCGCCCCTTCTCCACCCTAACTCCGCCCCCTCCTCCCTCCCACTCCCAGCCAGGGGGAAAGGGCTGCCCCAGTGCTACCGGCTTCAGGGTTTGCCGGGCAGCCCCCAGACCCTGCGCCCCCAGCCGGCGCTTCCCCAGCGCAGCTGGAGCCTGGGAGGGGAAGTGCCCAGCCGGGGGCGCAGGGTCTGGAGGCTGCCCGGCAAACCGTGAAGCCGGTAGCGCTCGGGCTTTGGGCAGCCCCTATGCCTCCGGACCCTGCATCCCCAGCCGGGCACTTCCCCTCCCGGGCTCCGGCGGCGCAGGGTCCAGAGGCACGGGGGCTGCCCGAAGCCGGTAGCGCTCGGGCAGCCCGGCTCTTAAACAGAGCCGAAGAGTCGGGGAGGAGCAGAGCCGCCATTTTCCCGGACATGTTCGGCTTTTTGGCAATTCCCCCTGGACGGGGGTTTGACTGCCGAAAAGCCGGACATGTCCGGGAAAAAGAGGATGTATGGTAACCCTAGGAGAATAGGGATTGAGAGCAGCTGAGTGAGTAGCTGACCACCGGTGTGGCTAGCTCAGGCAGGGCCCAGCTGGCCCTGATAAGAGGGCTGTGGGCCAGAAGCTGAGGGAGTCTTACTTTAGCTCTGGAGTGGGAAGGGCAAGCTGCCTGAGAGTCAGGTACCCGAACTGGAGCAGTGCAGGGGAATAGGGCAAGGGAGCTGGGGAGTTCTAGCATGGTAAAACCCCAGGCTGCGGGCCTTGTTGAAGGCCTACAGAGGTACTGGGGCTGCAGAGATACAGCCTGGGAATAGGAAAGGCAGCAGGTCCTGACCCCTTGCCAATGATGAGTGGCCATTACAGACTGCCGTCTGCCCCAGTGAGTGGGGGCTAGATGGTGACTGGCAGTAGCCACTGAGGCAAGGTGGGTTTAGAGATTGGGGGTTACCCTGGGGGGGAGGAAACCCAGAGTAAGGGGGTACTGCTGGGGGCAGAGCCCCGAGGAAAGGGGCACCGGGGTCTGGGAGGGATACAGGGGCCTGAGGCAGGTGAGCCACCGTCCAGCAGAGGGCGCTCCAAGGCTGGAAAAGAGCTAATTCCCAGGATGACCAGCAGGAGGTGCTGCACCAGTGTGTCTCGACCTTGCTACACACACAAAGTACTATATTGGGTCAGTTGCTGCTATCCTTCCTCCCCTAGAGTGATTAGCACCTGTTGACATCAGTGAAGCTATTCAAGGAGTAAGGGGCTATGAGGCATCATATAAATACAATGTAACTTTACTTATAAATGTCCAGGAGAGGTCTCCTGAAACTTTCAGGTACTTTAAGAAAAGAACAATAGCACCAATAATACAATATTCACAGTTATCAGTGGGCCCTCTTATAATAAGGAAGGGTGATACATTACTATAATCTTCAACTTTCCTCTTTTTCCTCCCTATGACTGGAGAGGTGTTAATAGGCTACTTCACCTTGAATGGTCACTTGAAATATGTGTTAACTACTTCTGCTGAACAATCTGTTCCACTTTGTACTTAGCTGTGAGGCTCTGAGTTAGTTTCCCAGACCTGAAGCAGAGCGCTGTGTAAACTCAAAAGCTTCTCTCTCTGCCAGCAGAAAAAAGAACACTTGTGGCACCTTTTTGCAGATAGAGACTAACACGGGTGCTACTCTGAAACCTGTCAGCAACAGAAGTTGGTCCAGTAAAAGATATTACCTCACCCACCTTAATCTCCAACTGTCATTTGTCATCCCCAGTGCAGCTAAATTAGCAGGGGTCCCTGGTGATGGGAGTTCAGTGACAATAGCCTCACTTACAGAGACTTGAAAAGTTGTTGATCGGTTCTTGGTATGTAAGGGAATGTGAGTTGTCTTAAAAAAAATCATAGATGACAAACCAGAAAAATAGGCCACACAAGCACTACCAGTTTCAAAACATGGAAGTAGTACATAGGCAGCGTGTAATGGAGGCTGGGGGAGACTAAGCCTCCCCAAACCTCATGCCGCCAGGCAGTGGTGGTGGTGGTGTGGGGGGAGGCGGTGCAGTGGCAGATTGAGGGCCCCAGGAAAAATCTTCCCCCACCATGGCCCCGGGGCTGGAGGAGCTGTCGCTCCCCGCCACGGCCCTAGAGCTTTTCTGGTCTTGGGGCTGGGGAAGAAGGCTTGAGTGGGGTGGCAGGGCAGGGCTGGGGAAGAAGTGGAGTAGAGGCAGAACTGGAGAAGGGGCAGAATGGGGTGGGGCCATGGGCAGATGGGGTGGAATAGGGCTCCAGGCTCAGAGCTCCAGCCAGGGTTAAGAGCGCTCCGCCATGCTCCCAGCAGAGCCTGAGAGCTTGACCCTGACCAGGGCTGAGCTCTCAGCCCCCCCACCGTGGCCAGGGCCATGGGGGGAAGGGGCAGGGGGGAGACGAGAGCAGTGAGCGGGCAACATGGCCTTGGCTGGAAGAGGCGGGGCAGGAGGCTAGCCTCCCCAAGGGGAATTGTCAACCGCCACCCATGAAGTTGTACTTGATACATTGCTGCTGTATTATTTACAACTGGTACTTTCTAACTGCAATGCAAACATAAGGGGGGGTCTGTGTGGAATGGTCCTCACACTACACACTAGCTATGAATTATGATGATCCCTTCGGTTATTGGCTTCTAACTGTACACAATTGTTCGATAAACCACACCTAACCAATGCCACCACTTAGTGACCAACTGCTAAAGCCTAGCATTAAGGAAAGGAGTGTACCCATAGTCTTTTCATTCCGGAGTGTCATGGTCATATCTCCAAGGCAACTTGTATTGGACTGTCTGAATACATCTCCTGACTGGAAACATGAAAAATACATGGGGCAGGTACTGGTACCTGGGAGTAAAGGATGGAGAGTGGTCGTCCCCTCACCCCCCGCTTTGGCACTTGCTCACAGGGGAAGCCAGAGTCCAGGTCCTTGTGATTTCTGAACTCAAGGACAGCTGGCTGATAGCACAGCAAGCCCCACAGATACTCCAGAGTAGGTATGGTGGGCGGATCTATAGACCGGCCCCTCATTTTGCATTGGCTGGCAGACTGAAACTGGCACTGGGAAAGGGTGGGGGGAAACACATGACTAGACGTGGCTGGAAAATGGGATTTTTTTTGTGTGTGTGGGGAAAAATTTTGTGTGTGTGTGTGTGTGTGTGTGTGTGTGTGTGTGTGTGTGTGTGTGTGTGTGTGTGTGAAAAAACAGAATATATTTGGGATTTTTGTTTATCTGCTGAAAAGGTGAAATTTTCTGTGGACAGCAGGTATTATCCAGAGAAATGTTCACTTTGTCCAAAACCCAATTTTCTGTAGCAAACCAGTTCTGACAGAAATTTTTCTACCAGTCCTTCCAGCAACACTTTCAAAAGGGAGGAGTGGGGTCAGAGCCACTTCTGAATATTCTTCCCTCAGAGACATGGAACATATTCTGCCTAGGTCCTAGGCAGGCAGTGCCTCCTGGAATGACCACTGGTGCTGTGTCTTCTTGCACCTTCCTTACATGTGGTCTGATTATAAAAGCCATAATACTGCCCTGAATTTCCCTGTAAAACAAACAAGATATATTCCCAAAAAAACGAGTCCAGTGGTACTTTAAATCCTAACAGATTTATTTGGGCATAAGCTTTCGTGGTTAAAAAACCTCACTTCTTCAGATGCACAAGATATATTCCATGAGTCTTCACATTGCAGAAGAACAGCAACAACACCTTATTTGCAGTAATGTTACTATTATTTATAATAACTACAGTAATATGATGCATTATATTGAGCTATGCGGTGTAGCAGCTGAAACTGCTTGCATCCACAATAAACAAAGAGCTAGTGTCTGTGCAAAGAAAGAGACCAATTCATAACAAAGTTGCATGCACCACTAACAGAGTTTTTGTGCACTTTACTATGGGGTAGGTTTGAACATAGCATGTGGGATTTCAAGTCCACTGAAATTCAGTCAGCTCCACCAAACTTCCTGCGCAACCCGTTTTAAAATTTTGTTCGGATAAGGACATGGTTTCTTTAAGGTTTACAGGCAATCGGCAGCTTGAATGATAGTTCAATGATTGTCCTTCAACATGTTGGCCACTTGCAAGGTCTGTTCCCTTCTTCCTTTAGGTTCCTTCTGACACCACCTCAAACAGATGCCTTTGATCTCCTATTTCTTTTTCCACGGACACCTATGGGCTAGAATGGATCTCTACCCCTAACAGAAAGGAGTTATAATTAAACAGTTGCACTTTTGTAGCACATCTGCACTTTCAGATGCACCTCAAAAAAGAACACTCATTAGAAGTCAACTTTACAGTATATTAAATATACATCTATCCCATGAACTTAACCCTAACTACACCCGTACACATTGGAGTGGAGACTAGCACCTAATCCTTTCAGTGCCCTGCAGAAGCAAGTCAAGACACTGCTTCCACACAGGATGTGTTATCTCCACAGGGCATAGTCCAACCACTCTGGGCTGCTCAGGGTGAGCAGGGACCTCAGTGCAACCAATTTTTACAAAAGTCTATGAAAAGAGAAAGGGTTGAGTTTATGCTTGAAGTAACCCCATCATGGAATCCAGTGGAGCCGGAGCAAGAATGGTCCCTGGTGTATTGTGAACCTGCATCAGACTTATTTTTTGAATTTGGTAACAGTGTCAGCTTAGCTGGAGATAGGCTTTACCTTGCAATACCAAGTAAACAGTGTCAGTTGAACCAAAGCTGGGGTCCTTGCAAAGCTGTTCAGTTGGACCCTCAAGTACACGGTACAAAATTCAATGTCTGATTGTGATGGGGTGTTCACCCCCGCGACTAGCCTGGAAAGCAGGACCGGCTCCAGGCACCAGCGAAGGAAGCAGGTGCCTGGAGCGGCCAATATAAAGGGGTGGCACATCCGACTCTGCGGCGGCAATTCGGCGGCGAGCCCATAAGTGCCTCGCTTCCTCTTTGGCAGCAGCTCAATCACTCCACTTCAGTCTTTGGCGAAACTTCGGTAGCATGTCCTTCACTCCCTCTCTTCCACTTTGGCAGTAGCTCAATTAGGTTTTTCTTTTTTCTTCGCCGCTTGGGGCGGCAAAAAAGCTGGAGCTGGCCCTGCTCTAAAGGATTTATGAGGCTCACAAAGGGTTAAGTAACATGATCGTCCATACCTGGGGGAGAGTTAGGCTTGGTAAACAATCCCTGACTGAAGGTGGAGACCCTCTGGGCAGGAGTAGGTGCAGGCTTGTAGGGAGCCTGGAAGGGGAAGGGTGGTGGAGCAGGAAGCCTGATAGAAGTGGAGTTGGAAAAGACTCAGGGAAAAGGCAGCAAGGTTTGGGATGATGCAGACCTTGGCCACTGATTTAAGGATCCCTGAGCTGAAACCCGGCGTGGAGGGCAGGCCTGGGTTCCCCTACTAGCCACTGGGGAAATGGCATTGCCTTGAATTGGAGGACTGCCTGGAGCATTACCCGGATGGCTAGTCCAGTGAGACTTTAATCCCCTGCTGGGGGAAACCACTTAGTGACCTGGCTGGGGGGCCAAGCCACAAAGAGGGAACTTCTTGGGTCATGAAGAGGAAGCACTACAACTCCTGGCGCCTGACACAGAAGGGGGGAGTCAGATTGGGTGGAGCAATTCCCCAGCCACGGCCATAAGGATGTGCCCCAGCAGTGAGTAGAAAACCCCCATTACAATGACGTTTTTCCAACTAAACTCCCACAGGAGGGCTCTAGTTACCTCCAGGTTGGCTTGTACTCCACACTAGATACTTGAGTGTTAAATAACCTGCTGTCATTCCAACAGCTTCCTGGTGGGATGGTCCCCAGTTACTCAGAGATAGGGTGACCAGATGGCCCCATATTAGGGGCTTTGTCTTATGTATGCAATTATACTCCCTCCCCCCTGAAAAAAGTGTCCCGATTTTTTCACACTTGCTATCTGGTCACCTGACTCAGAGGCACCCTTACAGCTGTATGTTTGGGAACTTGTGTCACAGAGGTCCCTTGCTCTGTATAAACAGCTCTCACCTCAGACCTGACACACTCATTACATCAAATACCTATCTTGCAGGGCATTGATCCATAAGGGATATCATGAGAGTCATCTACAGAAACTCTCCAAGACTCATAATCATTGCAAGGTGTATGTACTGGTAATATTTAAGGAACAATGTATTTATCTTAAAAGTATGCTTTATGGACTTGGAGTAAAAGTTAAGTCACCAGGAAATATTAGATCTTGGTGATGGCCCATTCAAGCAAGGGGCCCTAATCAGATAGCGAGGTAATGCAAGGCTCAACTGACCAGCCTTGCTCCCTCCAAAAACTATCCATGGAAAACCCCCAGAAGCACCACCAAACAAATGGAACTTCTTAGAGGTGGAAAAGGAACATTAGGACAGACCAAGCTTTGTTCTGGCAGTGAATAGAAACAAAAGACTTCTTTTCAGTATACCAGAGTATAGGGAAAGATACTCTGCATCCATTCACTGAGGAAATCCCTTGGGGAGTGAGACGCCTTTCATGAATGTTTTGGATCCTGGTTATTAAGAAACCAGCCTGCTCTGCAATAGACTGAACTTGGAAAGCCTGGGGAGAAGAAGCTACTTGATTAAATAGATATGGATAAGTGTAGATCCAGGTTCACGTTTTATGATTTTGTTGAGCATTGTAACCACTTGTTTCCACCACTCTCTTGTTTCTAGTTAAATCTTTATTCTTTCTTAAGTAAACCTACTTTTGTTTTGTCATAACAGCTCACAAGTATTGTGTGGTTTACAGGAGCAGTGGTTTAAGGTAAAACTGGCGAACTGGGGTACGCTGTACCTTTAGGTGCAAGGGATCTGCGATTTCTGTGAGTAGCTAGTGTCAAGGGCTGGATATCACAGGAGAATGATTTAAAGGGATTTGGGGGTTGGGGTGCAGCTATTGTTTACCTTCAAAGTGAAGAAAGGGGAGGCGAAAACCCAGAGGGGAGTGCATGAGTGGCTGACGGGTTGGCAGTGTCAGGGAACTGACACCCACCTACCACAAGAGAGACTCCCCCTCACTGGAGGCAGGGATAACAAGGTGACTCACAGTCCCAGGCACCCCCAGAACTGTCACAGGGCCCTGTCTGAATCCTCTCTGACAGCAGAAAACAGCTATGTGTAGTGATGGTTCTCATGATCCTGGAATCTCTCAGTAAAAAGACAGCGGTAAAATAATTGCTATCAACAATGTAAATCTCAGACCTAGAAACCTCAGTCAGTCAGTTCCTCCTGGATGCGCCTCCCCCCTTTCCCAATTTGGGGCTTTGCCTATTCTAGACTTTTTTCCTTTAAATTTCCCATGTTTGCTTCCCACTTGTTCATGGCCACCAGGAGTGGCAGGGACACTCCAACAGACGAATTGGTGGTGGCTGCTGGCATTTTTATCACCCTGCCCTCCGGACTAGTTTAATCACCGTTGAAACAATGGAGGGATTTTTTTTTAAGAAAAAGAAGTCTAATGTATTTAGCCTTGGACTAAATTAACTTCAGTGGAGTGGCCCCTAATTGTACTAGTGCTAAGTATGACTGAACATGGCTTAAATATTCTAGTAGATTGTAATGTATAGCTGAAGTGCTGACTAACAATACCCCCTAGAATTAATAGATATTGACTCCTGGCCTTTGGGGGCGGGGGGGGGGGGAGGGTATTATTTTTTGTAACTCTGCCCAGGTAAGGCAACTGTGACCCAGGCAGGAAATAAAGTTAATTTGTCTTAGTGTGACCTTTTTCAAGAAAACTGATAGTTCTGAACAGTTGGTTTCCAAGAGTAAATGTCATGTAACCACTAATTTCTGACCAGGGAAATAGGTTGGAGGTTTTTTAACAGAGAGAAATTCTTCTTGGGACAAAACCAAGTAATATTTTTTACATAAATGTTATAACTGAGTAATACGGAGCTCATGACTACATGTGAAAATGCTATACTCACTGAAATAATTAAGAATTGAGATTTCAACTAACTTTTGCTCTGGTTGTTGCTTACTAGAAAAAGGAAACACCTTATGCTTAACCATCTGTCCCAACTTGTATTTAGTTCAGACACTCTGGTTGCCTTCCTCAGACCTGAAGAGCTCTGTGAAGCTCAAAAGTTTTTACCTTCCAATATACCAATTCTGGTCCAATAAAAGATATTACCGTACCTACCTTGTGTCTCTTATACAATACAAATGTGCATGGGCAACATTCTTGGAAATGTCAAGTATCAGAGGGGTAGCCGTGTTAGTCTGAATCTGGCATCTGAAGAAGTGAGGTTCTTACCCACGAAAGCTTATGCTTCCAATACTTCTGTTAGTCTCAAAGGTGCCACAGGACCCTCTGTTGATTCTTGGAAATGTACATTTCCGGTACACAAAATACTATGAAATTGTGATGACTTTGTTACATACACCACACATTATCGATGAAACTGCTGTTGTAGGCCAAAGATTTTGGTTTAAAGCAACTCTGTACAATTAAAAATTTCGTTTTGTTACTTTTGAAAACAGGAGCCCAAATTCATCCCTGATGTAAGACTTTTAACCTTGCCAGCAGAAAGGGCCTCTTCCAATTGCTTGAGAGAATTGGGCACCCTCCAATCCTCATTTAGATGCAATGTTCCAATGATGGCATGAAGGCTACCGTCCAGCATGACAGTGATCAGTCTGACAGCTCTGAAATCCACTGAGGTGTCAAACAGGGATGTGTTTTGGCACCAACAGTCTTTGGTATATTCTTCTCTCTGCTGCTTCATCATGCCTTCTCATCTAGTACCGAGGCTGTACCTCTCCATACAAGACCATTTGACTGTTTGCTTTTACCCTAATGGAATTTAAGCAGCTAACCTGTGTAAAAATTTAAATTCATTACTAATGTTACATGATGGTTTCAGAAATTAAATTGAGCCAAATTCACTCAAGGAATTCAACTCACCTACTAACCTAATTCTTTTCTCTCTGGCTTTAGTATTAACAAGATGTTTTGCATTCTAATTGTAAAGCTTGGGCAAAATTAAAATTAATAAATTTTCTCTCTGTAGATTCATGGTCATATTTTTGGATTACCTCTATTAAGTTCAAAGATCTCATAGTCTGCCTCAAGGCTACACACAGCTGTTCCTTTTATTAATTATAAGCAGGACTTCTATTCAAAAAGTGCCCCAATATGTGTGTCTCTTAAGCAAAGTCAGCTTTTATTTTTTTTAGTAAAATCAATTGCACATACGCCATTGTTCATCCCTTGGGCTTTTTTCTGTATGTACTCTGCTTTTAAGTCAATTGCTTCCATTCTTAACTTTTCCACTCTTCTGGTCTTACACTGGTTTTACACTGCTGTAATTCCACTGATCTCTATGGAGTTACTCCTGATTGACACTGGTGGAAGGAAGGTGGGAATGAGGCTCAAAGGGACAGATTCTCACTAGTTCAAAGTGAATGTAAAACACTACTGTTGTGCTCCAAGAGCATTTCGCACCTCCAGTGTCCAAGTTTAAATGATTCTACGGACTGTGGACAATGGTGGCTAGAGTTGGAAGACCTGTTTCAGCTGTAACTTGTTGCCAGTGTAAACTCAGATTTGACACCAAAACATTTCACAAATGTATGTTGGCTTCACTGATTTGTTTTGCTTAGGGGCCCTAAAAAAATTCTGAAATCGAAATGTTTCAATTTGAAATGATTTTTTGGTTTCATTTTAAAAAAAACAATCAAAATTGTTAAATGCTCAAAACTGAACCAAAACATTTAATTTCAGGTCAAATGAAAGGTTTTGTTCAACCTGAAATTAAATACTTTTTAACTTTGCAGTTAAGTAAAAATTTCATTTTTCAGTTCAACACTAAAGGTGTGTGTGTGCATGGTTTTTTTGTTTGTTTTTTTAATTGCCAGTGAACTGAAAAAAATGCACGGCTCTACATCTGGCCCGGTACCCTATCTTTGGTGGTGTAAGAATCCAGAATGGAGAAAATAGGTACTTGTCTGCCTGTTCTTTCTCAGATATATTTGGTGGGTTTCTTTTGTGTTTTTAAAAAAACCCTCCCTCTTTCCTTTATTACTCTGCCCACAATTTTTCTGTCTAGAGGCAGAATATGAGGCAACCAGCATGGGAGTTTTGTGAATCATTCGAGACTCTTAATGACAAGTCTAGAATGCAAAGCCGTAAATGTGGTTCTTGCTCTGAACCAGTTGAAGGGACAGACCTGCCAGGATAGTTACCTCTTGGAGATCAGAAGTGTAGGGGAAAAGTGCAGTACCAAAAGACAGACAGACAGCTGGACCTTTCAGAGGAAATTAAAACCAATAGTAAGAAGTTCTTTAGCCATATAAATAAAAAAGAAGTGGGACTGCTAAGCTTTGAGGACAGGGTGGAGATTAAAGATAACTTCGGTATGGCCCAACACCTAAACAAATACTTTGCCTCAGTTTTAATAAGGGTAATGAGGAGCCTTGGAGGCAGCGGCAGACTGGCTAATGGGAATAAGGATATGGAAGTAGAAATTGCCACATCCAAGATGGAAGCCAAACTCAAACAACTTAATGGGATCAAATTGGGGGGGGGGGGGGGCTGGATAATCTCCATGCAAAATATTAAAGGAACTGGCACATGACTTTGCAAGTCAAATAGCAATGATTTTTAATGAATCTATATACTCAGGGCTTGTACCCTATTGACTGGAGAATTGCAGAGATAGTACCTCTATTTATGAAAGGGGGGGAAGTGATCTGGGGATACTACAGGGTTGTTACTTTGAACTCAATTGTATGCAAGGTCTTAGAACAAATTTTGAAAGGGAGGGCGGATAAACACATAGAGGTAAATGGTAACTGGGATAAAATATAACGTGGTTTTACAAAAGATAGATCAGGCCAGACCAATCTGATCTCTTGCTTTGAGAAGATAATAGATTTTCTACACAAAGGAAATGCAGTTGATATAATCTGCCTGGATTTCAATAAACCATTTGACACAATTCCACATGGGAAATTATTAGTTAAATTGGAGAAGATGGGGACTAATGAGAATTGAAAGATGAGTAAGGAATTGGTTAAAGGGGAGATGACAACGGGTCATACTGAAAGGTGAACTGTCGGGCTAGAGGGATGATACTAATGGAGTTCCTCAAGAATTGGTCTTGGAACCAATCTTATTTAACATTTTCATTTATGACCTTAGCACAAAAAGTGGGAGTGTGCTAATAACATTTGTGGATGACACAAAGTTGGGAGGTATTGCCAATATGGAAGAGGACCAGAATATCATATAAAAAAATCTGGATGATCTTGTAAACTGGCAATAGAAATAGGATGAAACTTAATTGTGCATTACTTTGCACATAGGGACTAACAAGAAGAATTTTTGCTATAAACTGGGGACCAGTTGGAAGTGACAAAGGAGCAGAAAGATTTGAGAATATTCGTCAATCGCAGGATGACTATAAAACATCAATACAATGCAGCTGTGAAAAAGGCAGTTGCATCGTATTGGTGGTTCATAGTCATCTTGTGATACACGCAAGTCTTTTTGCTTATCTGTCACTAGTGCAATCCTAGGATGCATCAGGTGAGGTATTTCCGGAAGAGATAGGGAAGTGTTATTGCCATTGTACAAGGCACTGGTTAGACCTCATCTGGAATACTGTGCAGTTCTGGTCTCCCATGTTTAAGAAAGATGAATTCAAACTGGAACAGGTGAAAAGAAGGGCCAATGGGATGACCAGAGGAATAGAGAACCTACCTTACAAGAGGAGACTTAAGGAGCTTGGCTTGTTTAGCCAAATAAAATGAAGGCTGAGGGGAGATACGATTGCTCTCTATAAATACATCAGCGGGATGAACACCAGAAAGGGAGAGGAGTTATTTAAGTTAAGGGCCAATGTTGACACAAGAACAAAAGGATATAAACTGGCCACCAATAAGCTTAGGCTTGAAATTAGACCAAAGTTTCTAGCCATCAGGAGTGAAGTTCTGGAACAACCTTCCAATGGGAGCAGTAGGGGCAAAAACCTAACTTGGTTCAGGACGGAGCTTAATAAGTTTGTGGAGGGGATGGTATGATGAGGTTGCCTATAATGGCATATGGCCCATCTGTGACTGCTTTTAACAAATATCTCCAATGTCGAGAGGTGGGATGCTAGATGGGGAGGGCTCTGAGTAGCTACAGAGAATTCTTTCCCAAGTGTCTGGCTGTGGGTCTCACCCACATGCTCAGGATATCACTGATTGCCATATGTGGAGTTGGGAAGGATTTTTTCCTCAGGTCAGATTGGCAGAGACTCTGGGGACTTTTCACCTTCCTCTGCAGCATGGGGCCTGGGTTACGTGACCTGAAGTCTTTAAATCAAGATTTGAGAACTTCCGTAACTCAACCAGAGGTTCTGGACCTATTACAGGAGTGGGTGGGTGAGGTTCTGTGGCCTGAGACGTGCAGGAGGTCAGACTAGGTGATCATGATGGTCCTTTCTGACCTTAAACTCCGGGTCTCTAACAAGCTACTATTCTTGCCAGATAAACTAGGCTGTACTACTGGTCAAAACAGGAGGAGGAACACGTTCTGAGAGTGGAAAAGGAGTATTTAAAAGGAAGTGGTGATTGAAATATCTAGTCTCCCACCTAACCCAGTCTGACTGCTGTTGAATCATGGCCCTGGCATAGTGAAGCTTCCATTGTATTCCCTTGTGGTTAAATGGATTGAAGTATGCAAATACTGTCTCCTTCTGAAGTAGCCTTTGGGTCTGCTTCTTCCTGAAAAATATTCCATTACTTGCTCTTTCTTTATGGGTTATATCGTAACTGGTGCTCTTATTATCTGGCATAACAGATATGGTCCTGCGTTTTGAACAGTATTCTTGCAGACCTGGATTAATCTTTTGTGGGCCCCGGTGCCCAGACTGTGGCCCTGTCTCCTGTTCTGCCTGTGCTCCGCCCTGAGGCCCGACCCCCACTCAGCCTTTTCCTACCATGTGAGCAGTGGGCAGGGCCTTGGGGAGGGGAGGGGGCTGAGCAGGGGTGGGGCCTCAGGGCGGAGAATGGGGATGGGACCACAGTCCGGGTGCCAGGGCCCCTTCTGAGTGTGGGCCCAGTGCCACAGTAAACCTGGTACTGTACACTTGTAGCTCAGAGCTCATGACACCCAAGTATGTCTCTTCAGAACAGTCTCTATATATAGGATTTATGTGTGATTGTCGGGGGAACTTTTTCACATCCGATATTCTGTAGTCTAGTGTACTGCAATTGGGAATGACAACTGTAAAAAGAACGCCAATTCAGTTTTCCAAAGCAAGTGATAGATGCCCTGTTACCTGCTGAAGAGCTAGGTATTGTGAGAACGTGTCTTTTGCTCTGCTGGAGAGATCTGTGTTTGTTTGATATGTTCATTGATGATCTGGAAGCAGGAGTGGACAGCACATTCATGAAATTCTCAAATGATAGCAAGGTCTTGAGCCTCAAATCCTTGCAAGGTTTTTGCACTATGATATGAGTGGGTGTGAGGGAAAATTGCGAGTAGGCATGGTGCTCTGTGCTGAGAAGGCTCAGCATCTTTGCCTGCTCACTCCCTTCTTCTCAAGAGCACAGGGTGAAAAAAAGGTACCTGGGGAGTTACATAAACAGAACATGAGAATAACTTAGAATGTGGGCTACTACATTCGTGCAACATTTCACCGAAATACAGATCGAAAGCAGTAATATCCTGAGAGCCTTAAGACTAATATTAGTGGAGAGCAAATTAGAAGCGAGTTTGCAATGTAATATGGTAATGCAGCTTTTGGCTGCATTCGTAAAGCCGTCGCATTGCAGAGGAGGGAGGTGACTGTCCCTCTTTATGGCTCTAGTATATACTGGAATACTGAGTCCTCTGCAGGCACTTTTCTTTACCTGAAAAGTTACTGGAAAATTGGAGGTCAGCTCAGAAGAGCAAGAAAAATAGAAGGGACTGTGTTTTGAGAAAAAGAGCCAAGCTACTGATTTTAATAAGTGATGACTAAACAAGGGAAAGTTAGAACAATCTGCAAACAGAGCTGGTAGAAATGTTATGAATTATTCACACCTGGATTGAAAATGGCATGATTTTTTTTTAAATGGCCAATTTTTATTGCTTTTTGACCATCCCCATCTGGATGTTGTCCCAAAAGTCACTATTTGTAAAGGTGGAAAAGCAGCAACCTCCATGATCCTGCCCTGGGTAAGTATTTTCATTATCGGCTTACTGTGAATTTAAGTCTAAATATTGTATGCACAGGGCCTCGGAGACAGGCCAAAATAGAAAGTATGGTGTAGGGGTCCCTCGCTCTCCCACTTGGAGGGAGGCCACTCCCTCTGGCCCAGTCTGGTACGGACCAGAGTCTGCAGGGTACCCGGGAGCCCACAATAGGGCTGGGTGATCAACTGTCGCTACCAGGCTTCGGCCTGTGCTGGGGTAGCTCAATTAGTCAGCCCTTCAACGCAGTCTATCGGGTGGCTCTGGCCTGGGCGGGGTCCAAGCAGCCCACAAACAACCAGTCTTCAGGGGCGGGCCCTGGCCTGGGTGGAACCCAGGCAGCCAGCGAGCAACAGTCTTTAGGGGCTGGCTGTAGCCTGGGCAGGGCCCCAGTAGCCAGCAAACAAACATTCTCTCCAGGTGGGTGATAAGGGAGCTCCTGTCCTGGGCGAGAGCCTCCTTGCACCATGTAGGGGGTCAGCCACCTGGGATGGAGTGGTAGGGGGACATGGGCCCATCCTACTCCACCGCGTCCCAGCCCAGGGCCCTGGCAGGGGCAGGATTGGCTGCCCCTGTGTCGGCGGGGATCCAGCCGCAACACACCGACTGAGCCACGCCAGGCTCTGCAGCTGATTGCTCCGGGGCTGCCCCTGGGCTACTTCCTGCCTCCCCGGGGTTTGGTACCTGCGGCCTCCAGGACTCATCTGGTTCCTTGGGGTAAACCACAGTGGGTACTCCGGCCAGTCCTCGTCCAGGCCTGGGGATCGGGAATGCCAAGCGCAGGTTCCTCTCGGGGCCTCTGGAGAACAGGCTGAGCATCCTCCTCCATTGCAAGCTCTCCCCCAGCTGTGCTGCAGGGCCGGCCTTTTATACTTGCCCCGGTCCTTCCGGTGAGGGGGGGCGGGGTGATCTAGGCCCCGCCCTCCAAGGGTCATGTAGGGGTCCCTCGCTCTCCCGCTCGAAGGGAGGCCACTCAGCCTCACTACATATGGGTATTTGAAAGGGTACAGAATGACAGCCACCATCAAGAAATGAAATTAATTCTGCAGTGATGCTTCCAATTATTATGATGTGTTATTTGTATTCTCGTAGGAGCGCCAGTCATGGACTGGGACCCTATTGTGCTAGGTGCTACAAAATCACAGAGCAAAAAGACTATCCCTGCCCTCGAAGAACTCACAACCGCAGGCTAGATCTACTCTGGCACTTTTGTTTGTCAAACTTTTGTCGGTCGTGTGTGAAGAAAACACTCCTCTGACAAATTTTACTGACAAAAAGCACCAGTGTGGACAGCGCTTTGTTGGCGGGAGAGCTACCGCCTCTCATTGGAGGTGGTTTTATTTTGTCAGCAGGAGTGAGATCTCCTGCCGCAACGAGTGGCTACGCTGCGTACCTTAGAGCAGCACGGCTGTAGCAGCACAGGCTATGTCTACACTTTGCACCTTACAGCGGCACAGCTATGTGTAAGACAAAAGACACTATATGGTTACAGACCGACCAACAGAAAGGAAAGGGAAACAATGAGACAATATTGATCAATGTCCTCAGCAATGGTTTCAGTGCATCAGCTGCCTGTTAAGTTTTATTTTTTTGGTAGGCCTCACCGCACAGGAGGATTTTGAAGCAGGGTAATGAATTAGTTTTGAGAATCTTTATGGGGAGTTTCTCCCAAGCGTGAGGGGCAGAGTGGGAGAAAGCTTCCAATGAGGAGAAGTGAGTGATGGCCAAGAAAGGGAAGTCAATCTTTATAACTGCGTAAACAAATACCTTGTTGCCCATGACGAGAAATAAGCCACCTTATCTAATCCGACATCTTGGTGGGCTTTTTCATTACAAAATCCATCATGTTTCCACTGTAAAACTGATAGAAGGCTATGCAAGAAATGTTTGCTCAAAAATAGTAATCCACTACCATATTCATCTAATCCAGAACTCTTCCATCAAAACCTGATTCTGACCTTTTCTCTTACCCACCTTCATTCCTTCATCATCAGGTCATCTGGCATGACTTGATATTAGAGTTGGGTTGGGTTATACCCTGTGTTGGGTTATAATCTGATTATTTATTCTTCTGGAGATTATGGGATAGGATGAAATAGAGATCAAAAATCCTAAACACAACATGCTGTGTTAACACACACACACACAACATCTTTTAGACGTCCAGTTCCGTCTAAAAAGTGAATCTTTTCTTCATCCTGGGAAATAATGTCCTAATGACATCAGAGACACACGTACTCTATTGTCCTTGGTTCATTCACAATGGCTTCAGCTCAGTCTTGTCTCAGCCAAAACAATATCAAAAAGCAGGATAATGTTCTTATACTGGGAAGGCCACTTTTGCCTAATATGTTGGGTGTGCTTAGATAAACCCCAAGACTTAGAATGTGAGAAACATCTGATTAGCTTGGATGGAGAACAAATATTTCTATAGGGGCTACTAATCCTGTTAGGTTTTCCAGGATGTTTCAAGTAACTAAATCATAAAGCTCTGGAGGGATGACAAATCAGAAGGGTGGGGAGCGGTGGAGAACTCTTTTGAGCTTGTTCTTTACAAGAGGTTCTGTAAGGACAGTCAGAAACATAACTCCTCTATTTACAAGAGGGTGAGTGAGATGGTATTATGACAGTGACTAAGATTGACAAACCTTCTAAAGGTTGGGAAAAGAGGTTTACACACTGTTTCTATGACGTAAATGTCAACATAAAAACCAGAACTGGATTCTTTGCATATCTGGTCTCTTGCTACATGGAAATATAGTAACTAAAACCAACCAACAAAGCCCTCACCTCTCTTTGGCACTTTGCAATTAGTTACATATTTTAAAGAGACAAGGTGGGGTGAGGTGATATCTTTTATTGGACCAATTTTGGTTAGTGAAAGACCAATTTCAAGCTTACACAGAGCTCTTAAGCTTGAAAGCTTGTCTCTTTTCCCAACAGAAGTTGGTCCAATAAAATATATTACCTCACCTACCTGGTGTCTCTAATATCCTGGCACCAACACAGGTACAACTGCATTGCAAACAGCATCTTTGAAAGTGAGTTTATGCCCAGGAAAGGCACTGAAATCACTATGGAGATCTAAATCAATTTTCTAGCTGCAGACTATGTACAGCATGTACAGCAGCTGTGGAAGGTTCCCCCCACTGCCCAGTCAATATGCTTCAATGCTGATCTTGCGGGACCACATCTAGAGACGGGGAAAGAGTTCATTTGCTGGGCTAATAGATAATATCATCCCTTCTACATGTCTTCATGCCCCACCTTGGGCAGCAGATGCAGGGAGTAGAAGTCTTCTAGTAGAAGACCCTTTGATCATAGTGGGGTGTGATGGTAGGCAAGGGCCCAATGAGAGCTCAGTTAGTCCACCTTGTCACAGCTGGAGGCTGTCGGACTTCATTCCTTATCAAAACCAGCAGGGGAGGAGCTGGGACTGCTTCATAAAGGAAGGAGTGGAGTCCCAGAAGGGAAGAGAGAGACTGAGGAGAAAGGGGGTCTACATTCCCTCTGCCTGGGGTTCAAAAATCTCAGGAGTAACCCTGAGAGAGGCCCTGAAATAGGGGTAAGGCTCCAGCGAGGTAGCCCTGTGCATTGGGATTCTGGAAGAGGAACAGAGAACTGGGGAGAACCTAGGGGGACTACTAACTCACACCTGGGATGGGAAGAAGAAGCTTAAATTGTGTTTCTGTGTCTTTAGTTCTGCTGGGGGATTCTGGGAGCTACGGTTACCACCTTTGAAATGCAACCCCCCCCCAGCACCCATGCACCGACCCCCACAACCACAAGGCAATGCAGCAAACCCCCCTTTTAACAGCCACTTATAGAATTTAAAAAGATAACATATATAGATAAGATTGATAACATCTCACTCTCGTGTAACTCAAATACAAATAGTAAGCAGTGAATAAACGTAAACTTTGGGGAAACACAGAGCACGCTCGCTTCAGGAAACTTTCAGGCCACACCGGGATCAGCGGAAAAGGATTGATTCCACGTGAGCAACTGCACCCAACCAACCCAGCTTCGGACTCAAACATTGAATTCACATATCTGCCAACAGTATTCACGATCAGCCAGCATCAAAAAAGCATCCTCCCTTTGAAAGCATTTGCCATCCAAGCACATTCAAAAACAAAAGGCAAATTTTGCCAAAGTTTAGTTCTAAAACTATTTTGTACAGCTCCAAGCATTTTGAGGGTGTCTACATTGCAAAGGAAAACCCCTGGTGCCGAGTATCGGAGCCTGGCTCAATTAACTCAGGCTTGCAGGGTGGGCATGGCCTGTGGGGCTAAAGATAGCAGTGTAGATGTTCCTGCTTGAGCAGGAGCCTGGCCTTTGTAAACCAGTGAAGGGGGAGGGTCTTGGAGCCCGAGAGGCAATATCTACACTACTATCTTTAGCCTCAGAGCCTGAGACTCTGTGCCAGGGGTTTTTCTTTGCAATGTAGACATGCCCTGAGTGAACTTGAGTCCAGGTTTCAGTGAACCCAGACTCATTTCCACTATCTCATCTAAACCATGTTGCACTGGTGGTTGGGCATAACTCTGACGGGAAAGCACAAAGTGTGGAACGAATCAGTCATCTGTTTTCAAGCTTTATGGGCTTATTCAGCAAGATGCTGGCACCTGAGCATAACTTCCAGGATGGGAAGGGCCTAATTTAACCCCATTGTGGTTATTTGAAACCATGTGAATTAAAATTGCAGCTCCACAGAAACCTTTCCTAACCAAAGCTGCTGGGTGAAATCCCATCCCCAGTGAAGTCAATGGCAAAATTCCCATTCAGTTCAATGGGGCCACCATTTTACCTGGTGAGCTTTCTCCAGCTGTAATATTGAAGCCGTTTGTGTTGTCTTGCCCCATTTTATGCCTGCAAGGGGAAAATAGTTGGGATTTGTTGTGTAGGTGCATCATTTCTGGCCCCCACGGCACTTTGCCTATAAAAATTGGTTTTGTTCAATGCTGGTTTCGTCAAGCCAGCTCCGTTTCCAGACATTGAGGGATTATTAACAACGTTGGGGGATTATTAACAAATATCTCATTAATCCCCCCACCGCGCCAGCAAGCAAACGCTCCATCTGCAGTATCACAATTCATGGGGCTTCAAGGTATAGATGAGTTTGTCTACCTCTTCACAAGCTTCTTTTTCTCTCTCGTCACAGAGCTGCACTGTTCAGTATACCACACACGCAGGCTACAGCTGGCAATTTTAATTTAAGACCCCAAAGGTAATAAATTCAGCAGATTAATATTTGGCTGGGATTGAGTGCTCAGATTGTTCAACTGGTTATTATGGAAAACACATCAGCCAACCTCATCGCTGACCAGCGAGCAGTGGTTCTATCCCCTACAAACAAAACCTTTGTTATACCTTCCTTACGCTGTCCCTGCTAAGCATTTGGTTCCAAAGCAAAGTAATGAATTCATAATCCGTGGCAGTTTTGATAAGTCTAGCTGGACTTTCCTGTTATACAATTGACCTAATAGCTGATCCAATATAAAGGATAATATCATTGCAATTAAACTGTTTTTTTTTTCCAGACGTTTGTCCTTGTTCATTTCTGTGGGGGTATGCCCAAGGCCTTGCACTAGAGAGGGGCCCAAACCCTCATAATTCAAATGTGGATTTCAACCAACTCAAGGGTTTGGGTTTCTGGATATAGCCTTTTAGGAAAAAACAACTTCTTCCTCCAGAGGGTGGTGGGAAAATGTTTAATGTATTTCTTGTTTTCAAACATAACTAGACAAAACATGTACTTATAGAATTCAGTGATTCTCAAACTTTTGTACTGGTGACCCCTTTTCACATAGCAAGCCTCTGAGTGCGACCCTCCCTTATAAATTCAAAACACTTTAAAATATATTTACCACCATTATTAATGCTGGAGGCAAAGCAGGGTTTGGAGTGGAAGCTGACAGCTTGCGACCCCCCCATGTAATAACCTCATGACTCCCTGAGGGGTCCCGACCCCCAGTTTGAGAACCCCTGTTATAGATGTATAGATTTCCAGCTAAATTGTTGTTATCCATCATATTAAAAAAATCACATGCGTACACATACACCACCCCCCTCGCCATATATCTGGTGTTGATATTCGTGTGATACACGGTTCTTCAATTTGGTAAACGACATTTATTAAGCACCTTTGATTACTTCACCTACACTGTGCACATTAATCCCTCTCCTCCAGGATTACTTAATAATGTTCCAAATCTCTGAGTAGCTTCAAACAGCTGCTATTAATGAACCAATTTTTTTGTATCGTGTTTTAAAAAAAACTAATTCATTGTTTTCTTCTTTCCTCCAGATGTGCAGATTTTCCACCGAAATGACACTGGCTTGAGCAGCAGGATGGGCACTGTTCATTCCTGCATCATCGTCCGGTTTCAGGTCCAATATATTGCAACCCTTCAGGCTGAGGGTGAGCTGTGTTATACTATGAGGGGGAGATTTTCCAGTTTTACAATGTGACCCACACAAAACTTGCATCTAGGCTTGGGAGGAGGGGCAGAGAATATCAGTCTATTGTGACTCTTTTTATGTACAGTAAAGATAGTTTAGAAAAACAACAAGGAGTCTGGTGGCACCTTAAAGACTAACAGATTTATTTGGGCATAAGCTTTCGTGAGTAAAAACCTCACTTCTTTGCATCCGAAGAAGTGAGGTTTTTACTCACGAAAGCTTATGCCCAAATAAATCTGTTAGTCTTTAAGGTGCCACCAGACTCCTTGTTGTTTTTGTAGTTACAGACTAACACGGCTACCCCCTGATACTAGACACCATGCAAGGCACTAAAGATAGGTTAGGTCACTTTTAGAAATGTTTTGAAGCCATTCCTCTTAAACTTCACATTATTCCCATAAACTAAAAAGCATACTCCAAAGAAACACAACATTTATGTATGGGAATGCAGGACACTGTGAAAAGCTGGAAGAGAACATACTCCGCGGTGCTTTTCTGGTTTTGTTAGATGACAGTTTAGTAGTGTTTTTTTTTTTTTTATCAACAATAAGGGCAGTATCTGACAGAGTAGCTGGAGCACCTTGTTCACTGAGGTTCCTGCAGCACGGAGAAGGCTGCAGGCTTAATTGGAAGCAATTACCCAGTTTCTGCTGGGGGGATTGACACCTGGGTGGTAACAGCTGGGCTCCGGACTGGGAGGATATATCATTGGGAGGAACAGGGTGAGCTGAGAGACGGTGTGTGGCAACCTTCTGTGTCAATATGCCCGTGTCTTGTTCTGTCTGGAAAAGAATGGTGGAATAATAGGTACAGGTGGTAAAAGGGAAGCTGCATGAGTGTGTTTATGAGACAATGGAAGCAGGCAAGGCAGTGCAGCATAGTGGTAGGCCGTCGACTTCATAGACTCATAGGATATGTCTACATTGTAATAAAAGACCTATGGCACGGCCGCAGCTGGCCTAGGTCATCTGACCTGACCTGGGCTCCGGCTGTGGGGCTGTATTAGGCTGGACCCTGGGCTCTGAGGCCCCTCAAAGGAGGGAGGGTCTCCGAGCCTGGGCTCTGGTCCCAGCCTGACTATCTATGCTGAAATTTGTAGCCTGGTGAACCTCCGTCAGCTGACCTGGCCTCTGACACTTGGTGCTGTGGGTTTTTTTATTGGCCTGTAGACATGCCCGTAGACTTTAAGACCAGAAGGTACCATCCTGATCATCTCATCTGGCCTGGTGCACAGCGCAGGCCACAGGACCTCATCCACCCATTCCTGTAACGGGTGCATAATCTCCGGCTGAGTTACTGAAGGCCTCAAATTTTGATTTAAAAGCTTCAAGTTACAGAGAATAATAGGTACTCTTCTTTGCTTGAGTGAATACCGCAGCAATATCAGGCCCACAGGATAATCAATAAATGACATTCATTTTAAGGATGACAGCACTGCATGAAGCTGAAAGTTGATAAAAAGGAAGAAAATTGAAAGAGTGGTAGACAACACAGACAAAGGATGAGAAGGGAAACTGAGGCAGAGAGAGGTGAAGTGATTGGCCCATGGTCACAGATCAAGTCTATGCTAGGTCTATGCTAGGACAAGGAATAGAGCTTAGGTCTCAGGCCTGTGCCCTCTCCACTGAAGTATGCTGCCTCCAGTGATAGATAATAGGCGAATGGAATCCAAATGTTGCAATAGACTTCTCTTTTATAATGCGAGTGCACGCCTGGCCTTTTGTGAAATTGTGAAATTGACAATACCGCCTTTTGTCATTAGTTTGCCTGGCAGTGCAATTTTTGTCTGAGTCTTACCCCTCGCCTATATTTCTCATTGGTCTCCGCACGTGACACTCCTGTTTCAACATTTCTCTCTGTGTGATGACTACCCAGTCTGATACTTTGGCTTTGTTGTTTTATAAGTTAACGCAGATGAACCGAATGTCTGCCCAAGAATAATATTTCAAATTAGGGGACCTTTGTCTCATGCGTCCTTAAATTGTGTAGTGTCTGGAAACTTAAATCTTGGTGTACACGATGCAAAACCTATGCTCTGACGTGGCCCTGGCCTCTGTTTGCTGGAAGCTGGCAATGGGCGATAGGGGATGGATCACTTGATGATTACCTGCTCTGTTCATTCCCTCTGGGGCACCTGGCATTGGTCACTGTTGGAAGACAGGATACTGGGCTAGATGGACCTTTGGTCTGACCCAGTATGGCCGTTCTTATGAAACTGAAAGTGAAAGTGATGCCCAGGCTCCGGCGGGTACAGAATGCGGCTGCCCACTTCCTCCGTGACTCAGGCCACTATGAACATGCCAGACCCGTGCTCCCGTCTCTCTATTGGCTCCCAGTTCTAGTGTATTTTATTCTACATTGGTTTAATACTGCGCTCATCAGTGTCTCATCGGAGCACCTTTCAGCAGTGCATTAGGCAACGGGACTACACATCTGTCACATGTTCTTTGTTCTTTCCCTTCTCCCCCCCAGAGGGGGAAGTGTGTGGAGTGTCTGGTCTCACCCCGGTGCAAAGCTGGAGGGACTCCACTGGCTTCGTGACACAAGCAGCTTTCTCTCTGCTTTGCCTGTTGCATATTGCAGCTCTAGCCCCCCCGGCCCACAATTGAGGCTCAGCAACTCCATAAAACGTGTATTTTTTTTTTAATTGCCAGCGAAGCACATTGACAGGATACCGCCAGGAGAAGACCAGTGAACACAGACTCCTTAGACATTGGGTACGTTCCAGCTTTCTCCCTAGAAGGATGTGCAAAGAGTAACATGCAGAATTGTACTAGGGCTATTTTTCTGTGGAGCATATGCAAAGGGCCAGTTTCTGGCTTTTCCCCTGGGAGGCCGTGGAGATGTCACAGCAGTGGGGTGCTTCCCTGAGCCAGTCTGTCTGCACAAGGCAGAAGTAGGGAAAATTGACGGAGAGGCCCAACCTTTACCGCTGCTTCTGAAATGAACAGGGCGCTCTCCCGCAGCGGCCTGGTGTGCTGGGTGCTCTCTGCTCCCTTTATGTCCAGGGAGCACTGGTGGTAGCATTGCACCTGGGTCCTGCTTGGCTGTGCCAAGGGAGAGAGAGGGTGCCTGTGTTCTCTGCCCCTCCTGCACAGGCCTCTGGTGACTGAATATCTGCCTGGGCATGATACCAGCATCGTGCAGACATACTCTACTCACATGCTTCCGGCTAGGTTCTGTGCTGCACCTCCTGATAGATGCAGCGCGGAAGGCACAGCTCAGGGAGAGGGTTTTGGCACCAGGTTTGCAGCCTGTGGTCTCTGGGCAGCTGATAGGGCCCAAATGGCCCTTTGTGTAAGGACTGCTGTAACTTACGGTACCCTTTCTGGGGCTGCCCGTAGGCTGTACCACAGCCCAGAATCCATGTGGTGCTCAGTGCTGTATGTACTTTCTCTCCCACCAATAGCCCACCTTACCTCGGAGCTGGGGGCAGGGCATGTTCAGACTTGCGGGGAGCAGCAGCATGGGGTTGAGTTCTGGGATTTCTCCTTGGCCCAGATCAATGGGAGTTGGGCACCTAAGTATCATTGAGGATCTGGGCCCTTCCATCACCTCTGTTGCCCTTATAGTTACCCTCAGTGGCAATAGAGGGGTCAGAATGGGGGCTTTAATCAGCCCTGGCATATAGTACTTCAAGTTGGCTCGTGCTTACTTGTCTGGGCAATTGCATGTAGGTCTCTGACTTCTACTGTTTGCCTATTCTTTGCTCGGTGTATCCTTCTAGCATGCCTCCATTGTGTGTGTGTGTTTGCTCATTGAAAATAGAGAAAGGACAAGAAAGGATAACTGTGTGGCTTTTTTTTTTTTTAAAGTCTTTGTAAGTGTTTGGAGCGCTTGATTTTTGCCAAAATAAATAAATATTTAGCCTGCAACACAAATGATTTACCAACAAGCTGGAATCCTTTACTGGATTGTATCATGCTGCCTGATGATGTGCTGATGTTTGGTGTCATGATGTGACCCATCAAAAATGTTTGGGAGGAATATCTTCCTGGTTTGCAAGTCTGCAAATAAAATTTATGCCAGTGATGACGGGTCGAAACGGCTTTGGCAGACTGAAAGCCAGGAGGGTGGTGAACAGCTGGTCGGGCTCGCAAGTGTCCAAATACCCACCGTTTACCAGGGGTCGCGTTATACTGTCTTTCTGGGATCAGAGTGGATAGTTGTGTATGATAAAATAAAAAGAGGTGGGAGCTGGGGACTCAAAGCCAGATCTTAAGTGAAAAAATGCTAAATGGTTAACCTAATTGCAGCTGATATTTGGTTTGTCAATTAGGTAGCAGAAGCTCAGGTTGTTTTATATTGCCCTGTGAGCATTAAACACCTGGCTAAGAGCCATCTCCCGTGAAGACTGTACTATCCTTTTGATTTGAAAAGCAGCATCCCAGTTGTTGTTCCGCTTATGGAGTACTCCCCCCCCCCCACCCCTTCAGTTGCTTTTGGGAGCTTTAATAACAAATACAAGCATCTTTCACCAGGTGTGCTCTGACTATAATAAAAAATGATTGGGCAGAAGTATCCATGGGTTTCCAAAGGCTTGTTAATATGCACGGCCATGCCTGACTTGACCGTGATATGTGCTCCTAGACGGAATGAGAGAGCTGGAAAAATGAAGTAAAGGAAACGTGAGCTGGTTTACTTTTTTATGTGTGACAAGCTAAACCTTGATCCAGTGCAATCTGTGGAGCAAAGGGCTACTTCTTCAGTGCCACCATCGAAAACGTATGAGGCAGGTGTGAATTGTCTCAGTTAAACCCTTGTATTCTCGAAACATAATTAAATATTGGCAGCCATTGTGGGTCCCAGGCTAAAAAGTGGGCTATTTAATTGGATGTCAAAAATTCCACATTTTGGAGGGTCAGGTTGACCTTCAGTTACAGAAACAAGCATTAAAGAGCTTACTGTGAGTGCCAGTTGGTGTGTCGAAAATGCATGATTCAGATGCCCTATTGGAAAACTGCCCTCCTTAAGCAAGGCATACCAACAGTAAAAGGCCTCAGTCCTGTACTTATGCACATGATTGTGATTGCTACCATGAGAAGTCTCATTGAAATCGATCAGCTGAAATCAACTCATTCTAGTCAGTGGGACTACTCGCAGTAATCCAGTTAAACACATGCGCAAGTGGTTGCAGGATCAGGGCCTAAATTGGCATTTTAATTCCTTTTAGAAGCAGAGATTGAAAGTAAAGTTGAAAACATACCTTCATTTCAGGAATGAGATTTCAAAAATGAAAGCAGAGATTCTCAAATAATCAAATGACTCCAGGAGTTGGGGATTTAAGTTAAGCACCAAATGATGAGACTTATGATGAAGTAATAGAGTTGGCACTACTATGACATTGAGCAAGTTCACCTCATACACATTACAGCTTCCCATTCATTGGTTATTTTTTATTGAATCTCACTGAAAAAACATAGGATCTAAATTACAGTGGGAAATAGTTCACAAACTCTAGTTTCCCAAGCCTGTGCACTGTTTGCAAAGTTCACGACACTTAAAAGACGATGAGATTTTTCCAAATCCAGCCCACGCTATATCTAATATAGACTGGACCAGTACGGCCAGATTCTCAGCTGGAGTACAGCAGTGTTAGGCTGATATACACCCACTGCAGATCTGGTCATGACTACTTCTATGCTCATTTAAATTAACAAAATGAAATTTTACTCTTAAAGATGTCATCAGCGAAATGCATTGCTGTCTTGGTGATTACTACTTTGCAAAAATGAATACACAAGGCCATCAGTTTGGGTCATTCTGGAGAAATATGCAGTATAAGCTACAAAATCTAGGTAGACACCAAGGTAATATTGCAAAAGATTTCTTTTGTTTGCTAATTCACAGGGGATGTAAACATCTGTTGTTAATGTCTCTACTTTAAACAAATGTTCTTCCATTTCTGGACATAGTTCCTAGCTGGATCGACATTCCATATATTCACTACAAAAACAAAATTGGTTGAAAACTGAATTGTCAGTCAATCAGCAGTGCTTCTAAAACTGTATCAGATCCATAATACTTGCTAATGCAACTATTGATGTGCAATATATTAAGTGCGCTAGCAAACTGAGAATTCTCCAAGGGAAATATTTTTGTCTTTAAAAATATCATTATTTATTGAGTTTGTAACAAAAGGTTTAATAACTAAAAAAAAGGACATTTCAAACTATGCAAGAGAAGAACTCCTTATTAAATAATGTGTGAACCTGGGAAATTCTAGTGATCTGGGTAATAGACTTGTAGCGTACTGGATTGCTAGCTACATTATTGTAAACCCTAAACATTCTAAAATCATGAATCCAGGCCCACTAAATGATGACATTGGCTTAAAAATCAAGACGTTTTCAAAAATAATACATTTTTGACTTGTTTTAATTTGCCTTCTCATTTTTGATCTTTTAGGGATGATGTTTTCAAACTTTTTCTCTGAGACCATGATGGCTAGAAACTTACTTTAAAAAATAAAAAAAGAAAGTTGACATTCTCATGTAAATCACTCCAGGAGCTGCGGCTTTTAACTTTCCCTCCCCCACCAAATATCATGGAATTCACGATGAAACCGTGAGAGTTTTCTTGTGCAATGTATGCTATTCATTTTATCCTTTTTTGTGAATTTGTCTGGCACTGTTCTCACAAAATGTTAATCTTCCATTATAAAATATTCTATTAATATTTTTTCCAGACAGTTACTGAAATGATAGAGATGATGTGACATAGACACAGTAATCCTATACTTTTTGGTTAGTCACAAAGGACATACACAGAAGATGATAACTAAATTACATTCTGACCCAGCTTTTTCCACTGATTTCCTGAGAATCTTCCCCCTCCACCCTGGAAACTATTCAGTTTTCCCAAAACAAGTTCATATGTATGGTTACAATATAGATACCACGTTAAGGTTATATTTAAATAATTTTGAAATAAAAAGTAAATGTAAATGATATAACAATGCACGCTCAATATACAATATGTTGCTTAATAGTGTTAATTCTGTATTAAGATATGTTTGTAAATGTTTCAAGACAAAAAAAAATCATGAGAGTTTGCAACACTGCAAAGCTTATATCATATCCAACTGACTACGTGTTCTTTTACAAACAATGCTAGTGGTGAAAGGGTGAGACGTCTACTGGGTACAAATGTTTGTGGTTTAGCTCCCAGATTTCCAGAGAGAAGTCCAGAATATACAATACGTCACCTGTTTGTTCTCCAGTTCCACGAGGCAGCTAAGACAGACTTGTACAGCATTTCCAGATCCTCCATCCCATAGGGTTTAAGGTTTGAACTGATCATTGCAATAAACGTTTCCCTTTATGAATTCAGATATTGCTTCTTGGTCTTCTGTTCTGCTGCAGGCCTTATCCAACAACACCTTTATGTTGTTTTCCCCACCTTGCTTGGAGAATGGCTTACTAATGTAGTAGTATCCTGCATTTGGCTAGGGAAGTATTTGTATTTCTCCTTGGTCCTACTCACAGGGCTATTAACTGTATTTAAATAGCAAAGTGTAATGTCTTTAAGGTTAATAATATAGTTAGAGATTACCAGAGTGAATTCATACGGGCACATTGCCACAGTGAATTCATACGGGCACATTGCCACAGCATCCTATCAGTGTAAGGTATGATCTTATGATACACTGTGGGAGCGGCAGGATTTGTACCCAGTTTGTAGATGATTTTACATCATGCAATGTTAGGGTCTAATCCAACCCTAGTTGAAAAGACTCCCATTGACTTTGGTAACTTTGGATCATAGCCCTGTGTTTGGTGGAGCACCTTGTAGTGAATTGAACCATTATAGCTGTAATCTTATAAATGCCCGTTTGCTGGCATAGAGCGTTTCCCAGCACTCCTTCTCCCAATACTTACGTCTTGGCTACATTCTAGTTGCTTTGCGAATATAGCAATACCGGCAGAGCCCCATAGTATAGATGCAGGGTCTGCTGACAGAAGGAGTTTTCTGCCAGAAGAGTAACACCACCTTCTTGAACGACATTAGCGTAGCCGACTGAAGAATTCTTCCCACTTACGTCTACACTGGGGATTTTGCTGACATATCTATGTCGGCCCGGGATAGTGTTTTTTTACAGCCCAGCCCCCAACCAACATAGCTACGCTGATACAACTTTGTAGTGTAGACGTGTCCACAGGTCTTTAGTTCATCCATTTTTAATTCTTGCTGAGTGAATTTCACCCTGGGCCTAGAACCAGCTTGAAGCTTAAGCAGTGCTGTTTTGCGGACTTAGTTTGTGCATTGATCTTATGTTGGCCTTCTGAATGGGGTTGCATTTCATCCATAATTCTTCTGTCAGATTTTGATACAAAACTACAGTAGGAGGATCATGCATGTCTATTGTTAGAGAGGAAAGAATCTGGCTACAAATAACGACGTATAGCATTTGATTTTTTAGATCCACACTCTCTGCCTAAACAACGAGGAGTCCTTGTGGCACCTTAGAGACTAACAAATTTATTTGGGCATAAGCTTCATCAGATGCATGGAGTGAAAAATACAGTAAGCAATATAAATATTACAGCACATGAAAAGATGGGAGTTGCCTTACCAAGTGTGTGTGTGGGCGTCAGTGCTAACCAGGCCAATTCAATTAAGGTGGAAGTGGCCTATTCTCAACAGTTGACAAGAAGGGGTGAATATCAAGGGAAGGAAAATTACTTTTGTAGTGCTAATGAGGCCAATACAATCAAGGTGGACGTTGCCTATTTCCAACAGTTGACAAGAAGGTGTGAGTTTCAGCAGAGGGAAAATTACTTTTTGTAGTGACCCATCCACTCCCAGTCTTTATTCAGGTCTAATTTGATGGTGTCCAGTTTGCAAATTAATTCCAGTTCTGCAATTTCTCGTTGGAGTCTGTTTTTGAAGTTTTTTTGTTGCCACATTTAAGTACTTACACATCATGCTGTTGAATGTCTTTGTAGAGGAGGCATGGGTTTTGGAGTTCTAAATTTTACAACTCTTTTGAAATAGGTGAACTTTGTTATAAAAGGTTTTTGATCTGGTAGCATACCACTCTCAACTGATGTTTGTATAAAAGGCATAATTCGTGGTCATGTTTTTAATAGGAAATAGTGCAAGAATGAGAACGTTGTTGGGTGTGTTATTTCTCTAGTTGGAAATATTGGACAAAAGTATTTTTCCTGCTTAATTTTGTATTAGCGGAAGCTCGACAGGCGGCACGTTTTGCTGTATATAATAGACAGTGTCCATTGTGCTATTACGTCAGTCGAGCAGAAAGTCTAGGTTAGGAGTGGAATTCAAATGCAGGGTTAGATTTATGGTAGTTTATACAATGCAAATAAATGGAGGAGGCAGGCTCACGGAGACTTATTGAGTGTTCTCTTTGTAGAGCAAGTTGTGATTTTTGGCTGTGGAAGGAAAGTAGGGGGCAAAACAAAGCAAAAGAAGGTTTTTTTTTTATTTTCACTAGGTTCTAGGTCTCCTTTGCCAAGAATATAACTTTAATGTACAGTGCCAAACAGAAATCCAATTACACACAACTTCACATTGAATGTCAAGTGACAAAAATTCCATGCGAGTGGCAGACTTGTAATCTTTTTTTTTTTTTTTTTTTTTTTTTTAAGTTCCATTTGAGATGGAAACTGGCTTTTGTGGAGAAAAGGGCTAGGGGAAGAAAGGGGGAATCGATAAAAGGAAAGCAAGAAACGTGTTGACACTGCTTGACAATGCCATCCATTTCAATGCAACAAAAGAGACACTAAATAAACATGTAACTTTAACCGACAGCCACTTGCTAAATTTATTTGTTTTTTCCCCCTCAGTGTTTTGGTTAATTTTAAAGCTGCAGCAGCAAGAATATTTCATGTGTTTCATTGGATCTGTGTTTTTCTGGGTCATGGTGGTGAAGTAACCAGTCACTTTATCCCCTCTCCATCTAACTATGGGCCCTGTGATGCTTGAATCTCTGTGGAGTTTTACATAGACCTCCGGAGCACACTTAGGACTTTGTCTGCACGTAACAATTGTACTGTTTTAACTATACTGGTATAGTTAAAACAATATAATAACCCTCCCACCCAGGGCAGAAGCAGTTATACTGGTATAAAGTGCTTATACCAGTATAGCTTATTCCTGTATGGGAAGGAGAATAAACTATGCCCATGTACGGCTCATTTATTCTGCTAGAACTGTGTCCACGCTAGAGACTGTGTAACTGCAGTGCCTTTTAGTTCTGCTTGTACAGTATCTAGCACAGTGTGGTTGTGGTCCATGCGCTGGTAATACAAATAATAAAGAGTAGTAATATTAGTAAAATAATCTCACCCCTACTGACCTAGCTGTGCCGGTACAAAGCTGTGTGTGGACCAGGCCGCGGATTCGATGGAATGTTCTTGTTATTTATATTACAGTAGTGACTAGAGGCTGACATGGGAAACTTACTGTGGTAGGTGCTGTCCAATCATGCACCCTGCCCCAAAGAGCTTACATGCTACATAAACAAGACACTCAAAGGGAGGGAGAGAGGGATAGTACATGAAAGCAAGCGATTGGAAACTGGGGCACAGAGATTTCAATGACTTACCCAAGGTGTCTGTGGCCGAGCCAGGAATTGAAGCTGGAATTCTTTGGTCCTGGGATAGTGCCCTAACCAAAATACCGTCCTCCCCACTACTCAGCGTAGTTATAAACTAGTGGCACCAGGGAGCATCTGCACATAAGGACTCTGACCCCTTTATGGAACCCCACTGAAGCCAGGAGGGCACCTGCCTTGCCAGTGTGACTCAGCGTGAGAGAGAGGGTCCACCGGAGAGGATGTTGTTGTGGGTTCAGGCACTCAGAGCGCTGCCCCACTGACCGAAAGGGTGGATTCTCTGGAAAGCAAACAATGAGCAGACATCTGTTTTCCGTGCCTGGGCGAGGCACAGAAATCTGCATCTTTGCCACGCTGACAATGCTGTGTGTTTTCAATGTCCGGCCCGCGGCCCCCACGGGCGTGACAATCGCTGCACTGAACATCCTGTTATGTTCCCCACGCTGCACGGAGGTCGAATCACGCTGAACTGTAGAAATGTCTCATTGGGCTGCTCCACTGAGAACAGGCGGAGGCAGATGTTCTGCTGTTAAACTGGGGTAGAATTACCTGTTCCCCCAGCTTTAATGAATAATGGGCCAGATTAATTCCCCCATTGATATGGCTGCAGAGCATCTGTGTGGAAACCACCCCCTTCCTTGCAGAAAGGGGCTTGGGTACCTCGGAGGCACCTCTCCTTCTGGGAGACTTATCCATACACTTCAGGGTCCCTGGTGTGAAAGGGGTTAGAGAAAGAGAGGTTAATATAATTTGGTGGGGGCTTTGGTCAATACTCCCCTTCTCTAGTCCTGTGGCAACTGCCACTGCCTGCAAAGGTAACACAGCTCTTAGGGAGATAGAGCACTTCCCTGACAGTGCGGCTCCATACCAGGGAATGTTTGGGCTGCTGGGGGGGTTGAACTGGTGCAGAAATATAAGACGTCTTGGCATCTGTCCTGCTGAGGATCTATCTTAGAGAGAGAAGCCTGAGCTGGAAAGCTTGGCTCCGGATCCTGATCCAATCTTCTCCACGCTTCAAAGGGGTTTGGGTCTAATCCTTTGGTTTGGACCCATCTGTGCAGGATAGAGGGGTGCAGATGTGCTTCACAAAACACACAGAAAGATAAGAGCTGAGCCCAGCTGAATTCATATGGAGGTAATTCGGGAGCACAAACCAACATGAAAGGGATACACAGGCGTGCTACAACAGTACAACGGCCAACGGCCCATTGGATACCAAGTCCACGATCAGCCTGTGAAGGTTTTGCCCAACATGCGGTGGGGTAGGGGTTGGAAGAAGAATTTGAAGACTACAAGGAAGGAAGTAGGTTGCTCTTCCAAATGCAAGAAGCAGCTGTGAAAGAAGATGCAGGGCACATAGCTGGTGGAGACAGAGAGCGTACAATAGAAATTGTTTTGAACACTTTCCAGTTATTTCCCTTTTTTTTTTTTCTGATTATTCTTCCTCCTTAGCAAGACTGTCCGTCTGCTCCTTCAATCTACCTCTTCTGGGGTTTACCGTCGGTTTAGGAAGCTTAATTAACAGACATGTCGACCGTTACTTTTGGTTCCAGAAAAAATCATTGGGCCAGATTCCCTTGGGAGTTCTTGCCCTGTTGCTCCTCTCCAGCAGCAGAGAAGTGCTAGAAGGCTTCCAGATCTCACCAGCTGAGTAAGCCCCCAGGCTGGGGAGTCCCTAGCTGATGCAGAACCAAGGTAACTAGCTCCTACACTACTTTCTCCTGCATCCCCAAATATAAAGGATTTGTCAAAAGGGGTAAGGTAGGGAAGATGCATGGGTGGAGCACTACTAAGCTCTGGCTTTTCTCGGCTGGCATTTGTGCCAATGGCGCCCTAGCCAACACGTGTACTTTAGAGTCACCTTCGGACTGCTCATAATTATGCAAATGCCAAGGTTGGCATTGAACAGGATGAAGGAGCCACAGTCGGCTCCTTTGCACTGCCCCCATCTGCAGACCTTGGGCACAGCGGCAGATCTAGTCCAGAGCCTCTGGGGAGGTGACAAGCCCCAGATCCTCAAAGGTATTTAGGTGCCTAACTTCAAATCTGTGGAAGTTAGGAGCCTAAATACCTTTAGGGATCCAGGCCTAGGACCCTTGGTGACATGAGCAATCCTTACTATTCACGCAAGCAGTTCCACTGAAGTCAATAGAGCACCTAACCATGTAAAGAGTAGTGGAAGCCAACAGGGCTGCTTGTATGCATACAGAGTTCCCATAGAAGAGCTGCAGGGCTGGACACATGAATTCCAAAAACAACTTATGGCTCCATCACAGTTGAAAAGAGTCCATTTATGGTTCTTAAACTCCACTCTTATCTGTTGGCAAGAGCCAAGGCATAAAGATCTCACTTAGGAGATTATAATTTTAATTACTGGTTTATTGATTTATATTTTTACTGCAAAAAGTAAAAGTGGCTTCAACAATTAAGAAGTGTGCTTTGGCATTGTCATCCGGATTTCCATTAGTTGGTCAAATTCGGGGTTAGAGGATGTTATTAAGAACAGCTGTTCTCGTTAAAGCCGTCTTTCCGAAAGGTAAACAAATGGGCTTTTTATCTTATCCACTGATAGTGAGAAGTCAACAAGTTCATTGAGGGAATTACCAGCTGAGCTGAAATGTGCTGTTGCTGCAGATTGGTTAGTTAGCAGAGCCAAAACGAGGTTATTTCAATCATTACCTCTGAAATATGCCCCAAGCCCTGAGATGCCTCCTATCCCAACCTCTTTCGAGGTTTAATATACCGTACACACAAGTAAAGCTGCGTAGGCTTCAGACAGTCGCGGCTTTTGCTTATGAATGTCCTAAGGCAGATTTCAACTGGTGTCCTGGGTCTTTACCTCACTATCAGTTCCCACAACCATCCATTATCTCTGGGACTGTGGAACTTGTTCATCCTCAACGTGGTTGGGAATTTTCCACTGAAATCTTTTCTTGACAGAAAATGTGGTTTCTGGAATATCGATTTTCCATGGGAAAATGTTGATTTAAAAAAAAAATTAGAACTGTTTTTATTATATGATTATTTAATGCTGCCAATTGGTTGACATCTGCAACTATAAATCTAATGAATCATTAGAGCACCTAGTACTTTTTGTACAGGGGCTTTTTCATTGCTGTTTAAATCTAAACAATTACCGGCAAATTAAATAATACTAATATTGTTTTGTAAAGGGCAGCCAAATTAAAACAGGCATTTTTTTTGCCTCCTGCTAACATTGTCAGCTAAAATATCAGGGTTGCTTTTATTTTTAGAATTCCAGAACCAATGCTTAGAAGAATAACTACGGGGTATAGAATTATTCTGATTGGAAGAGTTAACGGTCAAATAGCTACTGGTTCGGTTGTCCTGTCTTTTGGGATCAGAGTGGTGACCCCACTGGCAGCTCCACACATTTAAACCCACAGTCCTGGAATATTTGGTTGTTTCTGCTAAAAAGATCACCACAGAATTGTAGAATCATAGAAATGTCGGGCTGGAAGGGACCTTGAGAGGTCATCAAGTCCAGCCCCCTGCACTGAGCAAGATCAAGTAACCTAGACCATTATTGACAGGTATTCGTCTAACCTGTTCTTAAAAACCCCAGTGATGGGGATTCCACAACCTCCCTGGGAAGCAAATGCCAGTAAACACCCTTATAATTAGAAAGTTTTTCCTGATATCTAATCTAAATCTCCCTTGCTGCAGATTACCTCCATTACTTCTGTTCAGTGGACATGGAGAACAACTGATCACTGTCCTTTCATATACCCCTTAACATATATGAAGACTGTTATCAGGTTCCCCCTCAGTCTTCATTTCTCAAGGATAAACATGCCCAGTTTGTTTAATTTTTCCTCACCAGTCAGGTTTTCTAAATCTTATAATTTTTGTTGCTCTCCTCTGGTGTCTCTCCAATTTGTTCACATCTTTCCTAGAACTGAACCCAGTTCTCCAGCTGAGGTCTCAGCAGTGCTGAGTAGAGCAAGACAGTCATGCCCCGTGTCTTATATACAACATTCCTGTTAAGACACCCAGAATATTAGCCTTTTTGCAATGGCATCACATTGTTGACTCATGTTCAATTTCTGATCCACTACAACCCCCAAATCCTCTTCAGAAGTCTTATTGCCTTGCCAGTTGTTCCCCATTTTGTAGTTGTGCATTTGATGTTGTCCTGCCTAAGTGTAGTACTTTGCACTTGTCTTTATTACATTTCATCGGGTTGATTTCAGACTAAACCTCTAATTTGTCAAGGTTGTTTTGAATTCTAATCAGCTAACAATGCTGACGTTTAGATTTCAATGTTCAGTTCCATTTGAGGAGAATGGGGATAGCTCTCTACTGCCTTAGAGTTTCTGTTTCTTTCTGTCTGCAGACTCAGTAAGTCAGCATTGCATCACTACATATTTGGTAGGTTTCTTTGGACTATAAATGTGTCTTAATCCCACCGCCCCTTCCAAAAAAAAAGAAAAAAAGACCACGCCTGAAAGCTCAAAGATTGCAGGAATATATGAATCACTAAAGAAAAACTGCTGCTGAGAATGTACCAGCGCAGTCTGTATCCTGACTGTTTTTAAGTAGTGTACAAGATGGATTGAACACCTTAGTTCAGTAGTTCTTGGTCTCACAGTCTATGCAACACAGAACGATCAAATGAAATGAAATGAAACCCAGCTAATCCTTTGCATCCCTCTAGGTTTTTAGAAGGTCGACCATTGCTATGGTGTCTCAGTGCCTGTCCAGTTCACAGAGACTGTTAATCTGAATGTTAACACCCTGTTGGTTCAAAAGAAGCAGATGTCGATCTGTTAACACACAAACAAACAAACAAACAAACAAAAAACACCCCACACCACTGGAAATGGATGTTTCTTTAGTCTTAGCAGCAGCTGGGTGGACCTGCTCCAAAACATTTAACTATTATTGAAGATAAGGATGAACACTTGCTGGTAGTAACAAAGATCAGGTACAAAAAGCTGTGTTATATCCCATTAGTAAAAATGGAGATTCACCCTGTGACAGACAGAGTAGCTTGATAGTCCCATATCGTTAATGGTGTTTCTTATATCTAATGATCACCATTTATAAAAAAACAAATCTGTTCTCTACCTATTAACTGCGTCTGTATCAAGTCTTACTCTTACATTTTTTTAAATTCTTCCAGGAAGAGGATATCTGAGGTTGAGTCCTGAAAACAAAGGAGCAAGGACTTTGTTGTATTTTTTTCTCTCTCTCTTTAGTAATAAAATACTTCAATCGGTAACCTAGGCAAAGTTTCAAGCAAACCTGGGCTAAATTGGAAACTACGCAAATCTTGGAGGTTTCCGTCTGAAAGCTGTCAAAAATCAGCAGTTTGGGTTATCAGAGGTTCACTAAAACCTGAAATGCAAACCAAAAATTAGGGGATACAACAGAGCCAATGCTTTGCAATGAGGATTTTAGTTTTCTTGTACCATTGCTACTAGGGCGCAGAGCAACACTTTTGAACAGTGCTAGTAATGTATTATTCCAATGACACTGTGACGGCATCCCCGGGGTGCAGCCTGGGACCATGGGACCGCTGTGTGTCCTTAACTCTCCAGCCCGGTCTGTCTCTCACAGTGCTTTGCCAGTGACAAGCAGCAAACCCCTCCAGGCGCTGTTATCACTCAGCACAACCACATGTGGAGCCCCACAGCCAGCTGGATTGCATGACTGCTCCCAGAGCCACTCATGAATCACACAGAGAAAAGCACCAGCCAAATCCCCCCAGCTCCCAGCCTTGTACCTCAGAAATATACCGTTTTGCACTGCTGAAGACAAGCAGTGCAAGCTTATTAATTGGCTCACCACTTCGTCAAGTGGATATACACCAGCCTTTGTAAGCCTGAGCAGATTTAGCAAACCAGATGATCATTTGATCTTGAGGTACAACAAATGTATAACCATTAAAACACACATTGCCAACATCACGTGTAAAAGCATGCACGGTAAATATCCTTTCAGCAACTCTAATAAGTCTCAAGCAGCCGTTTTCTTACTTTGTATATCTGTAAGTTTCGATCAGTGGGGATGGAAATATTTTTCCATCGGCTTGTGCGTGTATGGTGAAATTGTAGATTTACTGACATTTCCAAGCCTGTTTATATATTTGACGTTTTACTGTCTAGGATAATATAAAATATATTTAAAACATTCATAACACTGACCACATTTGGTTAAATTATAATCAGTGCCATTAACAAAAAAACCCACATAAATATGTATAGAAATATTTACCTGTTGGGGATGGGGCATTAAAAAAATTAAAAAGATCCAGAGATAGAGTAAAAAGGGGTGTACTTTTCAATTGAGTCTGTTAAAGCTACTTTCACATTGGTCATCATGACAATAGGTGGCACCTTTATGCCAATAAATATGAATGTTGTTCAACATACTTTGCTACATTGTTTCTTTCTATCATGTTAAATTTACCAAATCTCTTGGAACTAAAAAAATGTAGAAGCTGAACCATTCATCAAGTAAATGGAGACCTGAACTCAACCCATAAATTACACATTTGTGTATCACTCTGTTAGAAATATCTGACAGTGCTTAGCGTGTGCATGTGTTGAGAGATCTCTATGTAAGTGTCTGTCATAGCTGATGTCCATGTGTTATTTTGACTTCATTGGTTTTACTTGAGTAAGCAAGACAAACAGGATTTGCCCCTTACTTTCATTTCACATTGGTACCCAAACATTAGGATGCATCCAAGCTATCTGAATCCTTCGGGTCTACAAAAAGTGAGATGGAATCTCATGGGAACAGGCTTTTTCCTGGTATTTTGTCTCTTTTGTTTCCATTATCACCCAGCACCTGGAAAGATTAAAAACAATGAAGAAAAATATTGTAACCAAAGTATTTGTGGTTTGAAGAATCATAGAATATCAGGGTTAGAAGGGATCTCAGGAGGTCATCTAGTCCAACCCCCTGCTCAAAGCTTGCTTCTTGTTTGGTTTGAGATTTAGATTAAGATTTTGGTCACTTTTTGTGTCCAGAAAGGACCTTAGCCACCAAATCTGTGCTGAGAGGGCAGTGGGGAGAACGGGAAAGAGCTCAGAGGAAAACCAAGGGCCTCCGGTATGTTTGTCACAATTTCACTGTGGTAAAACTGGGTTGTAAGAGAAATTTCTGCAAAGCATAAATTTTACCCATTATTTCATTTCAGTGAAAATAGGATTTAAAGATCTGACATAACATTTCAAACATAAATTGTCTACGGCCTGCAGATGTCCCATAAAGTCTGCAAAGCCTTGACCATTTATTGGCTGGAATTGGATCAGAAAAAGCTTCAGGATTCATTGAGCTTTGCTAGTCTCGGCAACTACTCTGTTTCTCTTTTACTGGGGCTAGGATATGTTTCATCCTTACATTGCAAAATGAATGTCTTATGGAAGTAATGAAAAACTGAAGAGAGAAAAAAACAGATTTAAAAGAAGTTGATGGATCTAATGAGATACCATCTTCATTTATGGGACATTCTTAGTGCAACTGTTCTCTTAGCGAAGGTTTTGCTGAAATGGCTGTGATGTTGCGCGCAAAATTAAATTTCCAGTATTCCATGAAACGTTACTTGCTTTGATCGGCACTATTTCCCCCGTCAATCTTCTTCCCGTTTGGTTCTTACCCAATCTGTGTGTGCAATATAATTCCTGGCGAATAAAATTAACACATCATGGTCTGTTTGCAGGATATGATGCCTGAGTCGTACTGCTGTTTTCTGCTTAGCACTAGCTATATCACAAATTATGCTGGTAGCTTCTGGGCAAGATGACTAGACAGCTCAGAGGACAGGTGATGGGATTGGGGGGCTGTCACCAGTATGATAACTGTTACATTGCTATTAAATAATGGCACTCTGCACTCTTATAACACTTTTTCCATTGTGGATCTCAAATTGTTTTCCACACAATGGATTAAGCTTCCATACGCCATTGGGAGGCAGGTAGGTATTATCTTTGCTCCTGTTTTATAGAGGAGGAAACTCGTGCACAGAGAAGTGAAGTGTCTTGCCCAAGGTGTCACAGCAGGCCAGTTACCGCTCCAGAAATGGATCAGAGCATCATAGAGCTGGAAGGGACCTTGGAAGGTCATCTAGTCCACTCCCCTGCGCTCAAGGCAGGACTAAGTATTATCTAGACCATCCCTGACAGATGTTTGTCCAACCTGCTCTTAAAAATCCCCAGTGATGGAGATTCCATCACCTCCCTAGGCAATTTATTCCAGTGCTTAACCACTCTGACAGTTAGGAAGGTTTTCCTAATGTCCAACCTAAGCCGCCCTTGCTACAATTAAGCCCATTGCTTCTTGTCCGATTCTCAGAGGTTAAGAACAATTTTTCTCCCTCCTCCTTGTAACAACCTTTTATGTACTTGAAAATTGTTAGCATGTCCCCTCTCAGTCTTCTCTTCTCCAGACTAAACAAACCCAATTTTTTCAATCTTCCCTCCTAGGAAGATTTTACATGTGGTAAAAAACCCACCTTTTCTCCTAGTCCTGATTCCTGGTCGCACTCTCTAATCACTGCTCTATGATCCCTATACAGGAAATCAGGTTCCTTCTGTTGAGCTCACTTAGTCTACAATTTTGGATTAGATTTTCCTTTGAGAGGACAAGCCAATAGTCTAAGTGTGTGTACTGATTTTCATGTTCAAAAACACTGTTTTGCATCTGCAAGCCCCCCCCCCCCCCCCGCCCCCCAGCCCAGTTTGTATGCATAAATGCTCATCTGACAGTGCAGGTTTCATATGTGAGGACAGATGGAGATACAAATTATGTGCATGTGCAAATCAGAATCCTGATAATTTGGGCCTTTCATAATTAAGACTATTATAGCCCTGGCTGAGAATCTTTTCAATGTAAAGTGAGTGCTCCACGGGTAGAAGTTGTGTACTAAGTCTACCAGTTGTGTTGTACAGCTTTTGGAGTTCTAGGCCATGGCTGTGCAGGAGGTGGAGAAATGTTTCTTTGCCTTCATTATAGCATTAATAGAGCTGGTTGCAAGCTTTTTTTTTTTTTCATCTAAATGTGTTTCTGTGGAATATGGCTTTCCGATCAAAAGCAAATTTCACAGAACATTTTCATTTTGATCAAAATGTTCTGGAAAAAATGAAAACTTGGAAACAAAACATTTTTCGATAATGTTTTTTCTTTTTTTTAATCAAAATGTTCAGGTTTTAGCTTTTGAAAAGGAGAAAACCTTAACCATAAACAGTTTACAAAAAAAAAAGGCTTGTTTTCTGATTTCTCCTGAAACAGTGGAACTGGGCCAGAAGAGGACATCCTGTTTAATCAGAGTTGTTTGCACTTTGTTATAGAGTCTCATTTACCTTGCTGAAGGTAATCTTCCCACATCTGGACTAAGCTATCTACCTGTGGTGGCAGAACAACATTATAAGGGGACAAATACCAAGTATTCATTACTTGTGCATGGCTAGTGGAAGTTGATATTGGCACAGATCCTTGCTTGTCCTTGCTTGCAAAAAATACCATGGGAGCTGTAGGCACTGAGTTGCTGGAGAATGACAGCAAGTCCCTCCTCCCATATTTGGGGTGGTGCGAGAAATTGCTGGAAGGTTTGTGACAAAACAACCAATATGTGGAGTTGACCCTAGTTGAACTAGTTTCACTCTTGAATATGGTAAAGTAACAACCGTGCTAATTTCATTGATGAATCATTTCCTACTGGCAATGGATGATGATCAGATGACCATGTTGATTCTTTCAGGTCTGCCAGCTGTTGACCAGGAGGTGGAGGTGAAATGTCTGTGGCTCCTTGTAAGGGTAGATAGAATATGACTCTGTTCTTTTCTTTCTGAGAGGTTCTGAGGGGAAGTTGCTAGTCTGATGGCAGCTAGGCAGGGTTTCTCTCTTCTAATGTCCTATCAACATGTATATGAAGCTGATAGGAGGCTTGGTGAGGCATTATGGGCCATAATACTTTTAATATACTGATGTCACCCTGGTCTATGTCTGGATCTTATCTCACCCAGCTGGTGAAATTATTTATCTATCTACCCTCAAAGAGCACATGTATCACAGGCAATTGTAGATCAGAATTCTCCACCCTGTCCTGTCAATACGTTCCTGGAGGCAGTGAGAGGATGCTAACAAGGATACCAGTTGCAGCAGTAATTGTCAATACGCTTCTGGGAACTGGACCATGGTGTGTCTTATTCAGTGTCTGAATGTGATTGACTTAACCCATTGAAGTGACTTACCCATGGTAATACAGCAATGTAGTGTCAAAAGCAGGGTTCAGACTCGGTTTCCATGACAACATAGAGGGCTACATTGGTTGCCATGAAAGTCACTTGCCCTTCCTGACTGTGAATTTCTAGGGACTAGATTGAGGCAGTGAGGCAAAGCCTTGCTCGGGCAGCAAGGTGGAGCCGTACCACAGGAACGGGAGTCCGGAGCAGGATTATGCTACCGGATGCACTCTCGCTACTCCAGTACATAGAGTGAGCAAGATGCACTGTCCCTTGGCACGACTGTAGTCTGTTTCCCCAGGATGACCAGCGAGCTTCGTGGGCTGGCATATAGGAGTGGAGAGCCTTTAATCCCCTTTTCCTATTGGGGGTGTTTAATCTCGTCTATGGGTTTATATGGATGCGGCAGGCCTGTGATTGTCCCCGTTGCACAAAGACCAGGGCTGTCTATCTCTAAATCTAAAGTGAAATCCAGAAATATACAGGATCTTAATTGGCCACGCAGCTATTGAAGGTAGCTAAATATTAATATGCTTGTTGTGTGGATTTGGAAAGGTCAAGAGACATTCCTAGTCATGGCCATTGTTCTCTGATGAATCAGGCATATGACTGGTAGATCTAATCCTGGGTCCGACTTGCCTTGTAACTTAAAAAGAAGAACAGGAGTACTTGTGGCACCTTAGAGACTAACAAATTTATTAGAGCATAAGCTTTCGTGGACTACAGCCCACTTCTTCGGTGCATCCGAAGAAGTGGGCTGTAGTCCACAAAAGCTTATGCTCTAATAAATTTTTTAGTCTCTAAGGTGCCACAAGTACTCCTGTTCTTCTTTTTGCCGATACAGACTAACACGGCTGCTACTCTGAAACTTGTAACTTAAGTTCTCAGAGGCTCAAATTTCACCATTTGTCAGGAAGGATGATTGTTAATATTGTTTACCTAGCAAATAATATTTGCAAATTATTCTAAGATCAACAGTATCCTAAAATCTCCCTAACCTAGTGAATGCAGCTAAGGGTCATTGGCACAAGGAACTTCTAGATTCTGTCCCTGCCTCTGCCACTAACGGTATAGAATGTTTTAGCATTTAATCCACTGGACCAAGCGCTGATGCCACCTTCTACTTTTCTTTGAGTTTTCAAAAATTTTCAGTAGAGTTTTTGCATGAAAGTGAGTTATTTGCAATCGAGGAGGAAATAATATTTTGCATGAGCATTCGGTGGCCATTTTCAGAAGATTGCTCCAGATTTACAGATGTTATAAATAGAGCTGGATTAAACTTTTGGGCTGAATAATGAAGATTTGGGTCAGCCAACACCTTTTGTAAATTTGTGCTGAGTTTGCCAAATTATTTCGGTTTAAAAAAAAAGAGAGAGAGAGAAAAGCCTGAACAGAAAAAGAAATGCTTAGTTTTGACATTTTAAAATAATGTTTGTATTCAAAACTTTTGATTTTGAAATTGACTTCAATTTTATTAATATATATATATATTCAGTGACAAAAAAAAAGCTTAAAACTAAAGCAAAACATTTCTTTTTGGGTTTGCGACGGGGTATATAAATCCCACGCTAGAACTGAAGGGGTTAAAGAGCAACTCTGGGACTAGATGACTCCACCCAGCCTCACCTACAGAGCATGCTCCAGATGGAGCTTAAAAGGAAGCCAGGAAGCTCAGAATGGAGCTGACGAGGCAGGGAAGAAGTCCTGCTCTGCAAGATCCTGAGGAGGCGTGCTGCAGAAGCCTTTTCTTGGAGAAGAGGCACCTACCTGGTGGGCTCAGACAGACTGAAGTTGCAGTTAGCACCTTTTTCTATTACCTTTTCAGAACAGACTGCAAAACTCTGATGAGAGACTGGGTGGTAGGAAGTGGCTCATGGAGGGCCGCCTTAAGGCACTCCTGGGTGCTGGAACTTTGGTAACCCTCACAGGGCCCTGGGTCAGAGCCTAGTTGAATGGGAGGGCCCTGGCTCCCCTACCCATCCCCCTCTGCATTAAAAGGGCCCAACTATCTAACCACGAGGTGACGCTTCCAATAATTACAGACCATCACAGGGTTAAACAAAACATTTGGTTTGACCTGAAACATTTTTTTTTTAACTTTGGGTTCACTAAAATTTATTTAAATGTTTTGTTCAACCCAAAATGTGTGGCTTTTTTATTTTTTCTTCTTCCAGGACCATCAGGGAACCCCGAAACCAGTTATTCACACTATTATGAACTCCAAACCAGAAGTAAAAAAATGTGTGTAGTAGTAATTACCATGCTGTGTCTAGCACTCGAGGAGTGGCTCGTCACAAGAGAGAGAAAATGAGGTCCAATTTACAGCTCATTTATGCATTCCAGATCACTGATTGTCTGGCCAAATTCTTTAACAAAGCCTCAAAAAAATAAAAATATGGATTGTGTGGTTTGCAGTGAGTAGAAAAACTAAATGAAGCGCATTTAAAAAAAATATACTTATGTCTAGAGTTTTCCATTTTCCAAATCCACACAGAAAGCATAAATATAATAGTCTAGTTTTCAAAACCAACAATGTTCTCTTTAAATTATGGTACTCATCATCTTTGTTTTTACAGCATTATGAATTTCCATGCGTTAGGCCCATATTTATGACCCAGACTTGGGTGTGGGTATTAGCACACTGACCTTCAAGGGGAGCCTGAAGGGGCCCATAGAATGGAGTGTGACGTCAAGATCAGAGGTTGTGTCCACAGATGACTGTTTTATTGTCTTAGCAATTATGGACTGAGTTTGTCTTTGTTTCTACCGGTGCAATGTTATTGACTTAGAGAAATTGCACAGATGTAACTGAGGGCAGAATTTGGGCTGTGTTTTTTCTCTCTCGCTCGACTATATAGATGACAAAGAAATTACCTTAATAAAAAGTACCTGGTCCTGGAAGGGCAGGCTGGGTGATTAAGGCACTAGATTGGGATTCTGTAATACTGAATTCAATTCCCAGCTGTGCCACTGACTTCCTTGCTAAAGCTTTCAACCTCTGTGTGCATCAATTCTTGCTTGTGTATTGTATCCCTTTCTCTGTCTTGTCTGTTTAGATCAGTGGTCCCCAAACTTTTTACTTCGCGTGCCCCTTGCCGGTCTGCACGCCCCTGTCCCCATGGAGCGAGGCTGTGACTCCGGGAGGGGGGATGCGGATGGGGGTAAGGGAGCAGAGGCTGGGGCCACAACTGGGGGTGGGAGCAGGAGAGGACCCTCAGCCACGGGCTGAGGCCTGCAGCCGTGGCTGAGCGCGGGGTAGGCAGTTGGGACTCCGGGTGCAGATCCCTGGGTCTGGGGCTGGAAGCTGGGACCTCAGGCGCAGGACGGCAGCCGGGGCTGGGGTCAGGAGTGGAGCTCCCCCAAATATTACTCCATACCCCCTAGGGGGGGAGCTCCCCACAAATTGAAGACCTCTGGTTTAGATTGTAAGTTCTTCAGGGCAGGATCTCCTAATACGTATATATACGGTACCCAGCGCAATGGTGCCCCCATCTCAGTAGGGGCCTCTGGGTGTTGCTGTAATACCAACAATACATTATAACTGCGGAGTGCCTTCAACACTCAGTGAAGTAAATGTGAGAGTTGAAAATGTTCAGCATTTCCCAGGAGGTGCACAGCTCCTAGGATGAGGCTTGTGGCCAGAACAGACAAAATATGAAACTTCCCCTACTTTATTTCCAACAGCCAAGTTGAGATGCTAAGTGTTCAACTGACACAAGAAAGCAGGTCACCGCCTGATATTTTCCCCCCTTTTGTATGTCCACATTCACCAAGAGAAGGTGTTAGCCAAATGGCATAATAGAGATGATAAACTTGAGACAATCCCAGTGGCTCTGTGCATCAGACACTTCCCAAGGGCTTGTGGGGGACAGAACTGTAGGGTTGACCATGAAAATGAGCTATTTTATTGGACATGAACAAACAAGCTTTTGATGGGTTTGGGCAAAGTGGTTAACAAAGGCCAAATGCCAGGCTGCTTCTTGATTTTTCCCAGTCAAATACAGAGTAGTCTGCTGTGGGCTTTGCTGTTTGGATTCTTTAGTTAATGGAAGTTGCATTTCACTCGTGAGCCTTCTGTGGGAGGTTAGAACAAAGGAAACCTCCAAAACCCATCTACAAGGCTGCTAAACAGAGATTTGACATACACAAGCCACTAGAGAATTTTCCCACCAAGTTGACATTAGCACCAGCAGCCAGATGTACAATTCAGATCAGAGAGACAATGAAAATAGATTGTGGTTCACAGCTAGTTAAAACAATAAACACTGCATACCCAAGAATCCCCCCAAAACACGCTTTCTTTGTACAAACCTACATGGTTTTATTATTCCAGTGTCTAACTTTAAAGCATTGTTATCATTTTTTTAGGGAAAAAAATTAAACAGCTGCAGATCCCTGCAATGACAATTACCAGTTGATGATGATTTGCAGGGAACTGGCTGGGTTTGCTGTCGAACCACATCCACCCCAAACAGATGGCCTGCCTATTCAGCAAAATCTCTTGGAGGAAGGAGCCACCTGCCAAAATCTGCTTTCTTCACTGCAGAATGAATTTTTATAGCCGCCCCGTTTAGATAGGGCTCTATGACTGCTCTTCTCAATGCACATGGGCAAATTCTACACATGATGTACTGGAGGACTGGGATGATGTTCACGGCTTGCCATCTACTCAGTAGTATGTCCAGGTGACTGGCTCAACAGGATAGAGATGCTGTCAAAAGCATATGGTACAATAGTCTCTCTGTCTCTCTCCCCTGCCCCCCACTCCTCTTCTGATGGTGCTCTCATTTTCATCAGCTTCCTTCTTCTCCATACAAGCATGCTTTGGTCTCCCCTGACTTAAGATAATACTATTGACCTCACCTCACCCTCAAACTATCAACCAGTCTTTCTTCTCCCCTTCTTCTCCCCAATCTTCAAACATGCTGCCTGGAAGAATGGTACCTGGAATTCTGCCCTTTGATTGCATCCTGGACCCTCTCCAAATCTGATTTCCACCCTGCATGCTCCTCTGAAGCTATACTCCCCATGGTCTCCAGTTACTGGTCTCTGGGCAAAGCCTCACCACCCTGAACCACACCATGACTGTGCTTGTCTTCTTGATGTCTATCCCTCTCAGCTTTTATGACTCTGTCCTATCCTGGTTCTCCTCCAACCCCTGTAATTTCATCTCTAATGTTTCATTAGGTGGGTTCTCCACTTACCCGCTCCACCTATCAGCGGGGAATTTGAACATGCTCCATCCTCTCATCACTTTTTGCATTCAGTCCCTCTCTCCCCACCCACACCAAATTACCCCTCTTCAGCCCCCATTCCCAGAGGGTGCCTTACAACTATACACTTCCCAGATCGATGTTCTCTTCTCTCCCCACTCCACATTTAAAAGAATGGGCCTAGAGTCTATAGGCCTGATGCCTGACGGTCCTTGTGCAGTCACTTATGCTGGGCAGTGAGTATACATGCTGCTGCATCCGAATGCTACCATTTTACACTTACTTTACATCGGTGTAAATTGCTGCACAAGGTGTAAGGCCAGTGTGTGTGACAGTGATGAGGGTACCAGCTATGCATTGCTGGGAGTTGGCCATGGTTTTGACATCATCAGAAATGCCTATCTAGCCATTCAGAATGTGGCTTTGGCTAGTCAAGCTCTATAACTAAACACTAATATAGCAATATGCCATGACAGGGTGCATATTAGATCATTAACACACCTCTCTGTTGCGTTGTGAGGTACAAGTTTGAAGGCTACACTTACAGACAAAACAACAACAAAACCAACAATCTTAGCCAGGCAAGCTCGACTGGAAGAACAGGAAAGCTACCAGATCAGCCTTAAACTGAAAATGAGCAAAGCCCGTGCTTCAGCTGGCTTTTGGTCTGTATTAATGTAAACCTTTAGCATTCTTCTAACTTCCCAATTTCGTTGACATTGAAAGATGTTTCATCCTCCAAAGCTCATATCACCTTACTAGAAAAGCTAGGCAGGGATTCTCCTAATGTTTGCAATTATAGGCATATATCTTCCCTCCTGTTGACACTAAATTCTTTGCTAAAATTCTGGCAACAAAATTGGATAAAATTATCCCCTAAATTGTTTCAGCTGATCAAGCAACATTTGGAATTCTCTCTACGTCCACAAACTCCAGAGAGTTAACAGTCTGTGTTAGCCTGACTTATCCGAATCCTTGTTGCTTTCCTGGAATCTTTGTGGTATTTTTACTTTTGCAGAGCTCTGCAATCTGCTATGGAACTAAACAAATCCTATTTGCACTTCACTGCTTCTGACTGATTCTCCTTTAACCTCTCTGGCTGGAACAGACGGAAGATAATGGTTCTCTGATAAATTCCTTGTCCTTTACCCACCACCTCCAAAGTTACTGAAAACAAACTGCCAGCCTATAGATAAGTTTTGATTTTCAGTGAGCCAAACCATCTACTGGTAATGAACTTCAATTTACTAAATATTTGTGTTAATTTCACCAACAATTACAATTATAGCCCTACGTAGCCTTTATAATAAAACCAGAAGTTCCAAAGTTTTCCTGCAGCCAAGAGTGGCCAGCGGGTATATTAATACCACCTTGCTTCAGAGAGGCCCTGACTTAGGAAAGCATCACTATTCAGGAAATTCTTTAAGTACACCTCTACCCCGATATAACGCGACCCGCTATACCACGAATTTGGATATAACGCGGTAAAGCAGCGCTCCGTGGGGGCGGGGCTGTGCACTCCAGTGGATCAAAGCAAGTTCGATATAACGCGGTTTCATCTATAACGCGGTAAGATTTTTTGGCTCCCAAGGACAGCGTTATATTGGGATAGAGGTGTATATCAGAAGCAGGAAGCCTGTGAAAGAATTGGTGGGTCCATTGCATTATGAGGGGCAAAAGGTAGCAATTAAGGCAGATAAGGGCATTGTGGAGAAGCTGAATGATTTCTTTGCATTAGTCTTCACCACAGAGGATGTTGGGGAGGGACCTACCCGAGACCTGCTCTTTTCTGGTACTAGGGATCAGGTAGTCTCAGAGAATGAGGTGTCAGAATGAGGTGTCAGAACAGGTTCTGGAGCAAATAGATAATTTAAAAAAAGCAGAAAGTCACCAGGCCCAAACACTACATCCAAGAGTTCTGAAGGCGCTTAAGTGTGAAGTGGCTGAGCTGCTAGCAAAAATATGAAATCTTTTATTAAAGACAGCTACTGTATCAGAGGATTGGAGGGCAGCAAACATTGTACGGATATCTAAGAAGACTCTCGGAGTGAGCCAGAGCCATGCATAAGGGCATTAGTGTAAATGAGAATCAGGCCCATGAAATCTGAAATCTTTTGGTGCCGGTTCACCAGTGCAAACATGGAGCAGGATAGAAGTGACCAAAGTCAAATACCATCATTTTCAGAAGATGCAGTATAGTTGTACAGGTGTCTACATCATGAAGTCCACCACTACAACTGGCACAGACTGGCCATCTCAGTAGAAAAGCGGAGAATGTATTAGTATTGTTCATTGTTTGTATTACAGAAGTGCCTAGAGGCCCCATCTGAGACTGAGGCCCCCCAGTGTGCAAGGTGCTGTACAAACACAGAATAAGAGCAGGTCCCTGTCCTGGAGAATTTAGAGCCTCATCTAACAACCAGTGAAATCAGCACAGAAGTCTTTGTTGATTTAAGTAGGCATTAAATTCAGCCCTTAATGAGCATTGAAAGTGAACTCACTTCCTATCTCCCAGAGGGGTAGCTGGGCATCCGAGAGCAAGGATGGTCTTGTCAGACACTGGCCTAAGAGTCAGGAGATCTGGGTTCTGTTCCCAGCTCTGCCACAGACTTCCTATGTGATCCTGGGCAAGTCACTTCATCTCACTGTGATTTGCTTCCCCGTGTTTGTTTAAAATCAGGATGGTAATACTTGTCTGTTTAGACGGCAAGTGCCGGAGGGACCAGAGACTGTCTCTCACTATGGTTTTTGTACAGTGATCTGAATCTCTACATGCTATAATAATACTGCTGCTAACAATGGGGAAAAGTGGTATTCTATAGGGAAAATATTGCAGTGTTGCAACCCACATGGTATTGGTTCTGTGGATAAGACGTCCCTTTCCAATGTTGTCCTCTGTCATGAATGCTAAGGAAAGTCTTTCAAAATGCCTTCCAGGATGTACAGTGACCAGTAAAAGGAATACGGAAATTACCTTGATTTAAGATGTACCGAGAGTTATCCTGAAGTTATCATTAGCGCTGCAGGTAATTCAGTATCCTTTTCCAGTAGCCCCCTCACCCCTTGCTACCAGTCCTGATCCAATACAATTTTGTCAGAGTGAGAAGGGGGTGGGGGAAAAGGGGATGCTTTCCTAACTCACTGGATATTCCTTACTCGCTCCAATGGATAAGCTCTTGTGGTCATGGGATTCAAATATTACAAGCTTTATTTGGAAACAATGACCCCAGGAATGTTTGCAACGACTCTTTGTGCAGCAGTTTCTGATTTATCTCATGTTTGGTAACCACAGTTTCTAGATTGCAGTACAGCTCACGGCTTGGGAATTTCCAAAGCGACTGTTAACTTGAATGTCAGTTTATATAATTTGGTCCGTACGAGTTAGAGTTTTGCCCTCTTCTAGGTGGCGGAGGTGGGAATGTTGAGGGAAAGACAGTGGGGCTCTTCTAGTTCATTTTGAGTGGGTGTGGTGGAAATTCAAACTTCATCTCTCATCCATTGAGTCTGGAATGAATCTGTCTGGCAAGCCGAGTGTAATCATTGCAAGAGAGTATACTTGTTACAGTCATGTCTTTCCCAAGGAGCCAATCCCGTTCCTTTTACGGTCAATGGAAAAATTTGCATTGACTTTAATGGGATCAGGCTGAGTATCTGGTCTGCTATGCACTAACTCCCACTATCTCCTAGAGCTGGAAGGGACCTTGAAAGGACATTGAGTCCAGCCCCCTGCCTTCACTAGCAGGACCAAGTACTGTTTTTGCCCCAGTGGCCCCCTCAAGGATTGAATTCCCAATGCTGGGTTTAGTGGGCCAATGCTCAAACCACTGAGCTATCCCTTTCCCCCTCTTGGTGATGAAAGCCTCTGAGACTCAGGTAAACTCAACCGCAGCTTTTGGGAACTCCGAGTTTCCTCTCACTGTGTTTCTGTGGGGACTGACCTGTTTAGATGTAATTTGTTTTCTTCATTTATGTTGATGCATAACTGTGAAAATAATGTGTGTGAAGTAGCCATGTTCTGTTGTAAAAAATTATGATTGTTTCTTTATCATAAGATTTTATAAAATTGGTACTTAGTTAAGTTCATTCCTTTTTGTTCTTTTTGGGACTTGAATGTGGGGAGGTTGACCCTGGGACTCGATGAAATTCTGAGAACTGGGAACACTGCAGAAAATGTCCTCCTTTTTAGTGTGATGACTGAATACCTTTCCTTTGTCAGGAGACTCCAAAGGACCTACAGGATACTGTAAAATCACTCTTGATGTCCCCTCTTGCACCTCAAATCCCTCATCCCTGGCCCCACATCAGAGCCCACACCCCCAGCCGGAGTCCTCACTAAGGACTGGTCAATAGTTTGCCATCAAAATCATGAGAGATGTAATCCAAACAGTGAGCCCAGCCGGTAGAGGAGAATGAAAGCATGAGCTACCATGAGGCAACGCAGCAACATTTCCAAATTGAAAAACTTTCAGGTTTTGAATTGTTGCTGGAAAAATTGAAACTTTCAGTGGACATTTTTGAACATTATTTTTATTTTCATCAAAGCTTCTCACAACAGGAAAAAATATTTCCCAACAGCTGTACTGAGGCGTTCGTCTCTCACAAGCATGTTTGGCAGACATTGCAGACATTCCAGTCAAGGTTTTAGCCCAAGAGGGATTTTAATATTAAATATTTTGGAGATATTCTAGCTCCTAGAACGGACCATGAAAGGTCATCAAGTCCAGCCCCCTGCCTTCACTAGCAGGACCAAGTACTGATGTTGCCCTAGATCCCTAAGTGGCCCCCTGAAGGATTGAACTCACAACCCTGGGTTTAGCAGGCCAATGCTCAAACCACTGAGCTATATTTCTTTTCATGTAAGATTTTGAGGAGGTTGGAATTCTGCTTAGACATTTTATGCAGTTGGATAAGATGGCAAGAAACAGCAACTTTTGTGCACTGTGGCAACAGGTGGTCTAGGAGGCATCCTGTGTGCCTGAGACTTTGCAACTTCTCCATTACTTAGATTGTAAGTTCTTTGCTCTATTTGTACAGCACCTAACACAATGGGGTTCTGATCCATGGCTGATGATCCTAGCACTATGATAATACAAATAATAAAAATATAGGGCCGTGCCTGACTGGCATAATCTAGCCCTCAGAAGACACGTTTTTTTTTTTTTTTTAACCAGTAAATGGTCATTTCTAGAGCTGGCTGGAGGATAAGTCTGTTTTTGACAACTTTTGAGGTTTTGAAATTTGGGTTTTTTTTCACATTGGAATGAAAAAAAAATCAGGTTTTTGCAAGTGGCAGTGGAGATGGGCATGAGATGCAAAATTTGGATCTCAATTGAGATTTCCAAGTTTAGGAGAGATTGACTCTGCGGTTTTGGAAGGAGGGACAGTAGGTATATATGGGGTGTGGGGCCAGTTAGCTGGTGGACAGTTAGACTCCACATAACCCTTCTCTCACACGTAAGGAGCAGTGGGTTGCATCCATTACTCCTTTTATGCCAGCAACAGCTACCAGCTGTCTATCTGGGTCACCTGGCATTCACTAATGCATGTGCTGGAGTGCATAAATACACTTCTGCAGTCAGGCTTTTCTTACCATCTCAGGAGCTAGCCTTTTGGAGAACTTGGTGATGTACCCACAAAAACTGAACTGGGGGATAGTTAAACTATTTATTTCCTAAAAAAATAATTAGCTAATCTACTGCATCATGAAGCACTAAAAATGAGATTACGTTGCTTTTTTGTTGCCTGGAGTAACCAAGCCATTGCCCAAGAGCCTAATCTGTTACACCACTGAAATATCACAGTGGCTGTACTGAAATCAGGGGAGCTGTTCCAGAATTACACCGGCCTGTGTCTGGAACAGAATTATCTCTGTATCTACACAGGGGTGGTATTGGCTATTTTTTGAGACCTTAAATGAGGTGAACTTGATTGAAAAGCAGCTGGGACACTGTCTTTAATGGGCTTTGGATCAGACCCCAGGTGAGAGAGGCACTTTAACTATTTGCTGGCTCCACTACATCTCTACAAAAGAGGAAGATAAAATTCTGGGGTTGCGAAAGCTCATCTCCAAGAGATGAGAGTTAGTCATGCATTGCTATTGAATCCTACAAGGCTGTGAATGGAATTGGGCTCCATTTTTTCCCCATCTGGCAGAAGTTACTGCTTTTATTTATCCTAAGCAAATAGATGTAATAGAAGGGCACTGAGACACTTACTATAGATTACTCAGACTGCGCCCACTCCAAAGCCTATTGGAGTCAACAGGAATCTTTCCAGCCACTCCAGTGGGCTTGGATCCATCCCACAATGAGGGACAGTTTAGTGGAGATCTCAGGGAAGCACTTGAGCTGTGTTTAGCAATTGTGAAATGAGCTGCTCAGGTTTTTTCCTTGTCCTGTTATGTCCTGTGTTGTAACTTGTGCCATTTGCAACTGTTCCGGGAATACGTTCTTTCGCTCTAAGCACTTGATAGCTCCATGATTATATATTACTACCTAACTCTTATAGCGCTGGGTCTTGTAGAGCACTTTTCCTCAGTCGCTCTCAAAGTGCTTTCCAAAGAAGATCAGTATCTTATCCCCATCTGTAAAAGGGGGAAACTGAGATGTAAAGAGACTTGCCCAAGGTCACCCAGCAGGCCAGTGGCAAAGCTGGGAATAATACCCACGTCTCCCAAGTTCCAGTTCACAAGGACACACTGCAAGTGCGCCCTCCTTGTAAGCACTGGCTGGAACCTGGGACCATGGAGGTTCGGGGGTGCTGATGCTTCTGTGTTGCCTTGGAAGCTCAGGCTGGGTTTCGTCTGGGACATCCTGTGAAGCTAGACATTGCGGGACGTACTGCCCAGCAGGGCCAGAGTGGTGGACCTCCACAGTTCCTTGATTGGACCATGCCGGTACATAAACCAGGAAGTCATTACAGGGAGCTGTCTGGGCAATGATGCAGACTGTCTGCTTGCTTCTGCTCCAGACCTTGGCTTACTCTGAACCTTAGATTCCTGCTTCTGATCCTAGTTTGTCCCCACTACTGGCTTCCTGACTGTAACCTGGTGCCTGACCCTGGTATCCTGACCTGGCTCAACCCGACCCCAGCGACTTGCCTCCTGCCTTCAGCTTGGTGCCTGTTCCTGGTATCCTGATTTTACCCTGGCATAAGAAAAGCTCCAAATCAGGTCCTGCCCCCTCGATTTTGGGGAAATGTTCCTAATTCACGAGGCACGGTTATTTTGGTGTAAACTGTAACATCCGCAGCAACAATGTGTCATGCTTTCGTGAGCTACAGCCCACTTCATCGGATGCATAGAATGGAACATATAGTAAGGAGATCTATATACACATACAGAGAACATGAAAAGGTGGGCGTTGCCCTACCAACTCTAAGAGGCTAATTCATTAAGATGAGCAATTATCAGCAGGAGGAAAAAAAACTTTTGTAGTGATAATCAAGATGACCCATTTCAGACAGTTTGACAAGAAAGTGTGAGGATACTGAACATGGGGAAAGAGATTCAATATGTGTAATGGCTCAGCCATTCCCAGTCTCTATTCAAGCCTAAATCAATGGTATCTAGTTTGCATATTAATTCAAGTTCAGCAGTTTCTTGTTGGAGTCTAGCACCTCAGCAATGCCATGTAATAAAACCTGTCACTTCTTGTAGTCAAGAGAGGGGACTGTCACCAGTTGAACGGCAACCTCTTTTCAAGCATGGCTAGTTTCATACATCAGGTGACATTAATTTATGCCGCTGGGGAGCTGGTATCTCCAATGGAGCTATAGCTTCGATCAGCTGAGGATCTGGGCCCATCTCTTTAGATGGCTGACTTTTGCCTCTGTCTAGCTGGATTGTTTTTCTGCACAGAAAGATCCTATCCAAAAGCTTTCCTCTTTTTCAGTCAAACCACTTCTATTCAAACTTCTTGGTCATGCAGGTTTCCTCCTGATGACATGTTAGGCAGCAGGTCCCTTTACCCTGGCAAGCGAAGATCATGTGTCAATCATAGGAAGCTTTTTTTTTTTTTTTTTTTTTTTTTTTTAAAACGTGGTTTGAACCACAAAAGAGATTTCCAAGACAGAAAATCAAAAATAGCGACGCTGTCATATGGGATGCCAAAGTATCCACACCATCTGGGAAGAAGCTGTTGGGCAAATCAAATTAGAAACTGCTGTGGAGATGTAACAAAGTAAGAGCCCGTTCCAAAGCCCATTGAAGTCATTGGGAGTCTCTTTCCACTGACTTCAATGGCCTTTAGGTCAGGCCTTGGGGTTGGTATTTGATATCATAATTATTTCTAGAAAAATTCTTACTACTTCCCACTGTTTCTTAACTTCTGTTCACGATAGCCACAAAAATGCGCTATTTGCTTGTCTGTAGAGAACGACAGTACTAGCAAATGTCAAATTTAAGATATTTCTGTTCCACATCTCTGCCTTCCCATGTGGGGAAAGAAATAAAAGATAATTCTGGTATCCAGCTACCTCTGTGGCAGATTTCTGGGGACTGACCCATCATCAAGACAAGGTGATGCATCTGGCTGGCTCAGTGCGGTGGGTAAATAGAGTTACTCAAAATGACCGTGTTATTCAAGGATTCCGACTGAAGTTCTGTGATCCATTTTTCTCTTCCATCTGGAAAATGTTGTTATGAGTCAGGCCCTATCTATATAGCTATGCCTCATGCTTCAGCTGTGGCAGCCAGGGCCGCCCAGAGGATTCAGGGGGCCTGGGGCAAAGCAATTTCGGGCTCCCCTTCCATAAAAAAAAGTTGCAATACCATAGAATACTATATTCTCGAGGGGGCCCCTGCGGGGCCCAGGGCCTGGGGCAAATTGCCCCTCCCCTCTGGGTGGCCCTGGTGGCAGCCCACTCTTATTACTGAGGAAGACTATTCTCAAGGTACTAGAGTGTCCCTGACTTTGTCCACTTTATGGCCCCATACCTCTGCCAGAGTGGTGTAGCGATACCTTAATGAAAATGAGAATCGTGCTGTGGCTGTCCATCCCAACCACTCTCTGCCATCACTAGTTCTAAGCACTGGTCTTTTATACATCAGCGAATATTCGGATAACATTATTCAGATGCTAAATAGACTTTTTCCCCCCCTCAAAATAATGTTGAATCTTAAACTTCCAGGAGGCCTCAATCTTTAAGGATTCAGATGAGGCAATCTAATGGAAACCACGCAATCCTTGGCTAAATGGAACTGTTGATGTAACTATGGGAAAAATTCCATACCTACAGCAAATTTAGATGCAACACCATATCATTGCATCTAAAAAGCTGGAGTGGTTTGCAGCTCCTTTTTAGACCATTAGCGCTTATCTGACTGTTTACAAGTAAAGGCCAGAGAGGCAGTGTCATCCAGGAAATCAAAACACTCAGGTAAATGAGAAAATAATTATCATATTGGCTTATAACAAGAAGGAGAGGACTGTGCTATTGAAGTCAAATGGAGCAGGATCCGGCCCTAAACTTCTGGGATTGAATTCTTCTTTCAGCCACACTTGAATCTCTGCACCATTGCACAAAAACACATGAAATGAGAACTTGGCCCCCTTACTTTATGCTTGGGGTTTTGTTGGTTTGTTTATCTGGGGCTATTTTTGGTTTATAGAATAATAAGGGCTGCTCAAGTAGTA